>NC_092333.1:189377500-189977500 GCF_046630445.1 Rutidosis leptorrhynchoides
GAAACTAACAGTTTCTATATGATGTAACACTGATAACACGAAGAGATTAATGATTTCAGATAAGAATAGTTATGAAAATATCTTCAAAAATATGGAGGATATTTATAATGAAAGATACGATGATATCTTGGAATTTCTAATATCAAAGGATGGTGAAAAAAATTTGTTCGCAAGAGTTTGGAGTCAGAAGCAAGGTATTCGCTGAAGATTTCATCAGAAACAGAATCATCAGGATTCTTAATGTACAAGTTTAGTCCTTGTGATTTGTTCAGAGACTCCTTCGTAGTTTGCTCAATCAGTTTTTCAGTTTCAAACTTTTTCTGAGCTTTGCTAACATACAATTCTTTATCATCAACTTTTGACTGTTGAAGTCGTTTACAGTTTTTTTTTCTTTTTCATTCAACTTTTCAAAATTCAGAGCATTAATTCGCAGACTGGGTGCTTTTCAGAATTTCAGAATGGAAGATCATAGTTCTAAGAGATAAATGATATATGGATACATATAACTGTTGATGTGGAAATGTTGCGAGACTCACAATACAGATTTGCTGATTCCCGGTAATTGGTATGGCAATTCTTGTTACAAGATGCGGATGAGTACATGATGAGACTTCAATAGATAAATATAGTGATTTGTCGGAGATATTTAAGCCAAGGAGCAACGAGGTTGCTGGTACGTCTGCTGGTAATATGATGGAATATGAAAGGTTCCCCAATAACAATAAAAGAGTACGCATATATATCAAGATTATAATAAGGTTATTTCGAACGAAGATTCGAAATTGGCTTGCTGGAGCTGTGACAAAATTTGCTACCTTGAAAAGGAATTTTAAAGTTATTTTGGGTAGTAATAATGCTAAAGGAGCTAACACAGATACGGGTTAAACGTTTTACTCAGGTTCCGAGTGTTTTCAAGTGCATGACCATATGCATCAACCTTTTCTTCCGTAGATGAAGTGCGGTTGATTCATCCTCTCGATTGAGGTGTTTTCAAGAATCATGAAAGGTTTGAACGCAGATTGTAATCGTCAAGATACAAATAAGGTTTAAGATGAAATCAAGTGGCAAACTTGAAGAAATGTTTAGTTTCATATGTTATAATCAATATTTTAATTCATTTTAATTGTCCAATGTTATTAGTCCACAGTCGATAGTCCACAGTTAACAATTCAATAATTCATATATAGCTTAATATATAATATTCAAATTAATTAATACGTATCGTGGCCCGTGTACATGTCTCAGACTCGATCACAACTCAAAGTATATATATTATTGTAGAATCAACCTCAACCCTGTATAGCGAACTCGATCATTACAGCATATAGAGTGTCTATGGTTATTCCAAATAATATATATAGATACGTCGATATGATATGTCAAAACCTTGTATACGTGTCCTGATATTTAAATGCGTAAATAACAGTATTTAAATGACGATAAATAAAGTGTGTAATGTAAATAACAGAAATTAAATGACGATAAATAAAATTGCGAGAACTAAAATTGCGATAAAATAAATTGCGATAATTAAATTGTAATACGGAAATAACAGTTAGCTAGGAACAGTTAGCTAGGATTTTGTTAGCGTGGATTCTTAACAAAATTTCTCATAGTTAATTTGTTTGTTTCTAACAAATTTTATTTTGTCCAACGTTTTCTTCATTATGCCACTTATTGGATTCTGATAGATCAAAATCCAAATATGAAATTGAATGGAAATGGTTATTCTGCGGTTAATGGATACGTATATCTGTGGATGTAAGTAGGATAGTAAATGACCGTTGAATAAGATTCGAAGAATGTGCAGTGTAATTTATTAATGTGAAATCTTAAATATTCCTCGGGTATTACCTACCCGTTAAAATATTTTCATCATTAACAGTTTATACAAAAGAATTTTTAATTACAATCTTTATGAAAATATATATACATATATATTTTCTTCAGATGTAATCTTGGATTTGATGAATTTATATGATATTAATATCATCTGATTTATCGTTAGAACTAGAATACATAATCTCTAAAACATTAGAGATTACATAATCACCAGGTAGAACGAAGATAAATGATGTAGAACGATATGTAGAACGTTGATTATACTCGAGGTACATAATGAGATGTTGAGGCGTGTGATGTTGAAACTTGGGTTGTTGGTGATACTGGTATTGATGTTGGTGGTACTGTTTGTAGTGACCCGAACTTTTCCATGTTTATATATATTAATTGAGATTGATATTTACATGATTAAATGTTTCCAACATGTTAAGCAATCAAACTTGTTAAGACTTGATTAATTGAAATATGTTTCATATAGACAATTGACCACCCAAGTTGACCGGTGATTCACGAACGTTAAAACTTGTAAAAACTATATGATGATATATATATGGATATATATATAGTTAACATGATACTATGATAAGTAAACATATCATTAAGTATATTAACAATGAACTACATGTGTAAAAACAAGACTACTAACTTAATGATTTTTAAACGAGACATATATGTAACGATTATCGTTGTAAAGACATTTAATGTATATATATCATATTAAGAGATATTCATACATGATAATATCATGATAATATAATAATTTAAAATCTCATTTGATATTATAAACATTGGGTTAACAACATTTAACAAGATCGTTAACCTAAAAGTTTCAAAACAACACTTACATGTAACGACTAACGATGACTTAAGGACTCAGTTAAAATGTATATACATGTAGTGTTTTAATATGTATTTATACACTTTTGAAAGACTTCAATACATTTATCAAAATACTTCTACTTAACAAAAATGCTTACAATTACATCCTCGTTCAGTTTCATCAACAATTCTACTCGTATGCACCCGTATTCGTACTCGTACAATACACAGCTTTTAGATGTATGTACTATTGGTATATACACTCCAATGATCAGCTCTTAGCAGCCCATGTGAGTCACCTAACACATGTGGGAACCATCATTTGGCAACTAGCATGAAATATCTCATAAAATTACAAAAATATGAGTAATCATTCATGACTTATTTACATGAAAACAAAATAACATATCCTTTATATCTAATCCATACACCAACGACCAAAAACACCTACAAACACTTTCATTCTTCAATTTTCTTCATCTAATTGATCTCTCTCAAGTTCTATCTTCAAGTTCTAAGTGTTCTTCATAAATTCCAAAAGTTCTAGTTTCATAAAATCAAGAATACTTTCAAGTTTGCTAGCTCACTTCCAATCTTGTAAGGTGATCATCCAACCTCAAGAAATATTTGTTTCTTACAGTAGGTTATCATTCTAATACAAGGTAATAATCATATTCAAACTTTGGTTCAATTTCTATAACTATAACAATCTTATTTTAAGTGATGATCTTACTTGAACTTGTTTTCGTGTCATGATTCTGCTTCAAGAACTTCGAGCCATCCAAGGATCCATTGAAGCTAGATCCATTTTTCCCTTTTCCAGTAGGTTTATCCAAGGAACTTAAGGTAGTAATGATGTTCATAACATCATTCGATTCATACATATAAAGCTATCTTATTCGAAGGTTTAAACTTGTAATCACTAGAACATAGTTTAGTTAATTCTAAACTTGTTCGCAAACAAAAGTTAATCCTTCTAACTTGACTTTTAAAATAAACTAAACACATGTTCTATATCTATATGATATGCTAACTTAATGATTTAAAACCTGGAAACACGAAAAACACCGTAAAACCGGATTTACGCCGTCGTAGTAACACCGCGGGCTGTTTTGGGTTAGTTAATTAAAAACTATGATAAACTTTGATTTAAAAGTTGTTATTCTGAGAAAATGATTTTTATTATGAACATGAAACTATATCCAAAAATTATGGTTAAACTCAAAGTGGAAGTATGTTTTCTAAAATGGTCATCTAGACGTCGTTCTTTCGACTGAAATGACTACCTTTACAAAAATGACTTGTAACTTATTTTTCCGACTACAAACCTATACTTTTTCTGTTTAGATTCATAAAATAGAGTTCAATATGAAACCATAGCAATTTGATTCACTCAAAACGGATTTAAAATGAAGAAGTTATGGGTAAAACAAGATTGGATAATTTTTCTCATTTTAGCTACGTGAAAATTGGTAACAAATATATTCCAACCATAACTTAATCAACTTGTATTGTATATTATGTAATCTTGAGATACCATAGACACGTATACAATGTTTCGACCTATCATGTCGACACATCTATATATATTTCGGAACAACCATAGACACTCTATATGTGAATGTTGGAGTTAGCTATACAGGGTTGAGGTTGATTCCAAAATATGTATAGTTTGAGTTGTGATCAATACTGAGATACGTATACACTGGGTCGTGGATTGATTCAAGATAATATTTATCGATTTATTTCTGTATATCTAACTGTGGACAACTAGTTATAGGTTACTAACGAGGACAGCTGACTTAATAAACTTAAAACATCAAAATATATTAAAAGTGTTGTAAATATATTTTGAACATACTTTGATATATATGTATATATTGTTATAGGTTCGTGAATCAACCAGTGGCCAAGTCTTACTTCCCGACGAAGTAAAAATCTGTGAAAGTGAGTTATAGTCCCACTTTTAAAATCTAATATTTTTGGGATGAGAATACATGCAGGTTTTATAAATGATTTACAAAATAGACACAAGTACGTGAAACTACATTCTATGGTTGAATTATCGAAATCGAATATGCCCCTTTTTATTAAGTCTGGTAATCTAAGAATTAGGGAACAGACACCCTAATTGACGCGAATCCTAAAGATAGATCTATTGGGCCTAACAAACCCCATCCAAAGTACCGGATGCTTTAGTACTTCGAAATTTATATCATATCCGAAGGGTGTCCCGGAATGATGGGGATATTCTTATATATATGCATCTTGTTAATGTCGGTTACCAGGTGTTCACCATATGAATGATTTTTATCTCTATGTATGGGATGTGTATTGAAATATGAAATCTTGTGGTCTATTGTTACGATTTGATATATATAGGTTAAACCTATAACTCACCAACATTTTTGTTGACGTTTTAAGCATGTTTATTCTCAGGTGATTATTAAGAGCTTCCGCTGTCGCATACTTAAATAAGGACAAGATTTGGAGTCCATGCTTGTATGATATTGTGTAAAAACTGCATTCAAGAAACTTATTTTGTTGTAACATATTTGTATTGTAAACCATTATGTAATGGTCGTGTGTAAACAGGATATTTTAGATTATCATTATTTGATAATCTACGTAAAGCTTTTTAAACCTTTATTGATGAAATAAAGGTTATGGTTTGTTTAAAAATGAATGCAGTCTTTGAAAAACGTCTCATATAGAGGTCAAAACCTCGCAACGAAATCAATTAATATGGAACGTTTTTAATCAATAAGAACGGGACATTTCAGTTGGTATCCGAGCGTTGGTCTTAGAGAATCAGAATTTTGCATTAGTGTGTCTTATCGAGTTTGTTAGGATGCATTAGTGAGTCTGGACTTCGACCGTATTTACTTGAAAAATGATTGCTTAACAAATTTTGTTGGAAACTATATATTTTTAACATGTGAATATTATGTGATATATTAATCTCTTAACGCGTTTGATATTATGTGATAGATGTCTACCTCTAGAACAAGTCCCATTGACTCACCTAATAATAATGAAGAGTCAAATGTAAATTGGAATGATTCGTGGACTGATTCACAAGTTCCCGAAGAGGAACCGGAAGAAGAGTCGGAACCGGAAGAAGAATCGAACCGGAAGAAGAATCGGAACCGGATGAAGAAATAGAACCGGTGGGGGAAATAATAAAACGGTTAAGTAAAAGAAAATCCTCAACCAACCGACCAAGGTTAATTATGGTCAATGGTGTTTCCGCCAAGGAAGCAAAATATTGGGAGGATTACCAATTCTCCGATGAATCGGATTCCGACGAGAATTCCGATGATGTTATAGAAATTACCCCAACTGAATTTAAAAAGGCAAAAGAAAATAATAAGGGAAAGGGCATAAAAATAGAGAAATCTAATTCCAACCCCGATGAACTTTATATGTATCGTCAACCCCCGAAGTCCTTAAGTTGTAACAATGACCCGGGAACCTCTAAACCACCAGGTTTTTCTAAACCAATGTGGAAAATTACTGCTCGTATTAGGGGAACATCATATATCCCTAGAAACTTGGCAAAACGAACCAAAACCGAAGAAGAAGAAATGAGCGAGTCGGAATAAGATAGTTGTATTCGTGTGGTGTAATATATGTAATATAGTGTGCTTATGCTTTATGACATATGTAAAAATTGCTTGTATTAATAAGTATTTTTTTTATGAATCTAACTCTTGTCTATTTTACAGTTTAAAAACACAAAATGGATAGACAACCCAATATTTTAAGAGACCTACCCGGAGACATGATTGATGAAATCTTGTCTAGAGTCGGTCAGAATTCCTCGGCACAACTATTTAAGGCGAGATCAGTTTGTAAGACATTCGAAGAACGTTCCAAGAATGTCTTGGTTTATAAGAGACTTTCGTTTGAAAGATGGGGGATATCACATTGGGAAACCCATAAGTTACGATGAGTTTACTTTGACGCATATATTGCGGGGAATCCAAATGCTATTTTACGGAACGGGTTAAGAAATTATTTTGACTCAATATATCCGAATATTGGACTTCGTGATTTAGAAAAAGCGGCTAACATGCAACATAAAGAAGCATGTTATGCTTACGGATTAGTAATGTTCGCTTCTCACCAAAGTGAGAACAAGAACATCGGGCTACAACTATTAAACAAAACGTTTCCACAAGTGACGGAGTCGGTAATTGGGGTAAGAAATGAGGTTTTTAGATTGTTACGGGACTGTTGGACATTACGTAACCCTCGTCCCTTTGACGACGTTACAACACGCTGTCTTATCAACGGCCATAACGGTTATGTTGCACAAGACCAAGGATGGGAAGTAGTCCTAGTAAAACCAGAATGCATGACTTGTTTCTGGACGTATGAATTACGTGTCTTTATTGCCTTTGCTGAACGACTTGTGTACTAGCTAGAATTATCTTCACAACTATCTTGTATCAAAGTTATTGTGTGCTATATTTCATGCTTTATGTAAAATAAGCGGTATTGTAAGTTTGTAAAATATTGTATAAAAGTTTGAACGCAAAATATTATTATAATCAGTTTTTCATATAGAATTGTAGTAGTTGAATTGTATATTAGCTACTAAGTATGAACTTAACGGGTAGGTACTACCCGAATTTAAACTTATAAAACGCTAATATGAAGAAAAAGCTTTTATAAATGAGTTCATATTATGCTACGAAATACTATTAACTACTCTTAATATTCTGTATGATTAACTTGTTCCATTTGACTATTTTGAAGGAAATGGCACCTACTACTCGACACACAGTGAATATGAATGAAGAGGAATTCTGTACTTTTCTAGCTTCAAACATAGCCGCAGTACAGGCTGCGCTACATACCAACAATAACCTTGGATCTAGCAGTACAGGAAATCGTGTAGGATGCACCTACAAAGAATTCACTGCCTGCAAACCTTTGGAATTTGATGGAACCGAAGGACCGATCGTATTGAAACGGTGGACCGAGAAGGTCGAATCGGTGTTTTCCATAAGTAAGTGTACTGAAGAGGACAAAGTGAAGTACGCTACGCATACCTTCACAGGTTCTGCGTTAACATGGTGGAATACCTATCTAGAGCAAGTGGGACAAGACGATGCGTACGCACTACCGTGGTCAGCATTCAAGCACTTGATGAACGAGAAGTACCGTCCCAGAACCGAGGTCAATAAGCTCAAGACAGAACTTAGAGGGTTACGAACCCAAGGATTTGATATTACCACGTATGAAAGACGATTCACAGAATTGTGCCTATTGTGTCCGGGAGCATTCGAAGATGAGGAAGAGAAGATCGACGCGTTTGTGAAAGGATTACCGGAAATAATCCAAGAAGATATAAGTTCACACGAGCCCGCCTCTATACAACAGGCATGTAGAATGGCTCACAAACTAGTGAACCAGATTGAAGAAAGAATTAAAGAACAGACTGCTGAAGAGGCCAATGTGAAGCAAGTCAAAAGAAAGTGGGAGGAAAATGGTGATAAGAATCACCAATACAACAACAACAGCAATCGCAACAATTATCCCAACAATCGCAACATCAATCGCAACTACAACAAACGGCCCAACAACAACAACAACAACAACAACAACAGCAACTACAACAATCATCCCAACAACAATAATAACCGCAACAACAACAACAATCAGAAGCAGCTATGCCAAAGGTGTGAAAAGTATCACTCGGGGTTCTGCACCAAATTTTGCAACAAGTGTAAAAGAAATGGTCATAGCGCGGTGAAGTGTGAGGTCTACGGACCAGGGGTTAATAGAACGAAAGGAACAAATGGTGTCGGAACGAGTAATGGCGGAGCAAGTAGTGTCGGAGCAAGCTATGCCAATGTAGTTTGTTATAAATGTGGAAAACCGGGCCACATTATTAGAAATTGCCCGAACCAGGAGAACACGAATGGACAAGGCCGCGGAAGAGTTTTCAATATTAATGCGGCAGAGGCACAGGAAGACCCGGAGCTTGTTACGGGTACGTTTCTTATTGATAATAAATCTGCTTACGTTTTATTTGATTCGGGTGCGGATAGAAGCTATATGAGTAGAGATTTTTGTGCTAAATTAAGTTACCCATTGACGCCTTTGGATAGTAAATTTTTACTCGAATTAGCAAATGGTAAATTAATTTCAGCAGATAATATATGTCGGAATCGAGAAATTAAACTGGTTAGCGAAACATTTAAGATTGATTTGATACCAGTAGAGTTAGGGAGTTTTGATGTGATAATCGGTATGGACTGGTTGAAAGAAGTGAAAGCAGAGATCGTTTGTTACAAAAATGCAATTCGCATTATACGAGAAAAAGGAAAACCCTTAATGGTGTACGGAGAAAAGGGCAACACGAAGCTACATCTTATTAGTAATTTGAAGGCACAAAAACTAATAAGAAAAGGTTGCTATGTTGTTCTAGCACACGTCGAGAAAGTACAAACTGAAGAAAAGAGCATCAATGATGTTCCCATTGCAAAAGAATTTCCCGATGTATTTCCGAAAGAATTACCGGGATTACCCCCACATCGATCCGTTGAATTTCAAATAGATCTTGTACCAGGAGCTGCACCAATAGCTCGTGCTCCTTACAGACTCGCACCCAGCGAGATGAAAGAACTGCAAAGCCAATTACAAGAACTTTTAGAGCGTGGTTTCATTCGACCAAGCACATCACCGTAGGGAGCTCCTGTTTTGTTTGTCAAGAAGAAAGATGGTACATTCAGGTTGTGTATCGACTATCGAGAGTTGAACAAACTTACCATCAAGAACTGCTACCCACTACCGAGAATCGATGACTTATTTGATCAACTACAAGGCTCGTCTGTTTATTCAAAGATTGACTTACGTTCCGGGTATCATCAAATGCGGGTGAAAGAAGATGATATTCCAAAGACTGCTTTCAGAACACGTTATGGTCATTACGAGTTTATGGTCATGCCGTTTGGTTTAACTAATGCACCAGCTGTATTCATGGACCTTATGAACCGAGTGTGTAGACCATACCTTGACAAGTTTGTCATTGTTTTCATTGATGACATACTTATTTACTCAAAGAATGACCAAGAACACGGTGAACATTTGAGAAAGGTGTTAGAAGTATTGAGAAAGGAAGAATTGTACGCTAAGTTTTCAAAGTGTGCATTTTGGTTGGAAGAAGTTCAATTCCTCGGTCACATAGTGAACAAAGAAGGTATTAAGGTGGATCCGGCAAAGATAGAAACTGTTGAAAAGTGGGAAACCCCGAAAACTCCGAAACACATACGCCAGTTTTTAGGACTAGCTGGTTACTACAGAAGGTTCATCCAAGACTTTTTCAGAATAGCAAAACCCTTGACTGCATTAACGCATAAAGGGAAGAAATTTGAATGGAATGATGAACAAGAGAAAGCGTTTCACTTATTGAAGAAAAAGCTAACTACGGCACCTATATTGTCATTGCCTGAAGGGAATGATGATTTTGTGATTTATTGTGATGCATCAAAGCAAGGTCTCGGTTGTGTATTAATGCAACGAACGAAGGTGATTGCTTATGCGTCTAGACAATTGAAGATTCACGAACAAAATTATACGACGCATGATTTGGAATTAGGCGCGGTTGTTTTTGCATTAAAGACTTGGAGGCACTACTTATATGGGGTCAAAAGTATTATATATACCGACCACAAAAGTCTTCAACACATATTTAATCAGAAACAACTGAATATGAGGCAGCGTAGGTGGATTGAATTATTGAATGATTACGACTTTGAGATTCGTTACCACCCGGGGAAGGCAAATGTGGTAGCCGATGCCTTGAGCAGGAAGGACAGAGAACCCATTCGAGTAAAATCTATGAATATAATGATTCATAATAACCTTACTACTCAAATAAAGGAGGCGCAACAAGGAGTTTTAAAAGAGGGAAATTTAAAGGATGAAATACCCAAAGGATCGGAGAAGCATCTTAATATTCGGGAAGACGGAACCCGGTATAGGGCTGAAAGGATTTGGGTACCAAAATTTGGAGATATGAGAGAAATGGTACTTAGAGAAGCTCATAAAACCAGATACTCAATACATCCTGGAACGGGGAAGATGTACAAGGATCTCAAGAAACATTTTTGGTGGCCGGGTATGAAAGCCGATGTTGCTAAATACGTAGGAGAATGTTTGACGTGTTCTAAGGTCAAAGCTGAGCATCAGAAACCATCAGGTCTACTTCAACAACCTGAAATCCCGGAATGGAAATGGGAAAACATTACCATGGATTTCATTACTAAATTGCCAAGGACTGCAAGTGGTTTTGATACTATTTGGGTAATAGTTGATCGTCTCACCAAATCCGCACACTTCCTACCAATAAGAGAAGATGACAAGATGGAGAAGTTAGCACGACTGTATTTGAAGGAAGTCATCTCCAGACATGGAATACCAATCTCTATTATCTCTGATAGGGATGGCAGATTTATTTCAAGATTCTGGCAGACATTACAGCAAGCATTAGGAACTCGTCTAGACATGAGTACTGCCTATCATCCACAAACTGATGGGCAGAGCGAAAGGACGATACAAACGCTTGAAGACATGCTACGAGCATGTGTTATTGATTTCGGAAACAGTTGGGATCGACATCTACCGTTAGCAGAATTTTCCTACAACAACAGCTACCATTCAAGCATTGAGATGGCGCCGTTTGAAGCACTTTATGGTAGAAAGTGCAGGTCTCCGATTTGTTGGAGTGAGGTGGGGGATAGACAGATTACGGGTCCGGAGATTATACAAGAAACTACCGAGAAGATCATCCAAATTCAACAACGGTTGAAAACTGCCCAAAGTCGACAAAAGAGCTACGCTGACATTAAAAGAAAAGATATAGAATTTGAAATTGGAGAGATGGTCATGCTTAAAGTTGCACCTTGGAAAGGCGTTGTTCGATTTGGTAAACGAGAGAAATTAAATCCAAGGTATATTGGACCATTCAAGATTATTGATCGTGTCGGACCAGTAGCTTACCGACTTGAGTTACCTCAACAACTCCCGGCTGTACATAACACTTTCCACGTCTCGAATTTGAAGAAATGTTTTGCTAAAGAAGATCTCACTATTCCGTTAGATGAAATCCAAATCAACGAAAAATTTCAATTCATCGAAGAACCCGTCGAAATAATGGATCGTGAGGTTAAAAGACTTAAGCAAAACAAGATACCAATTGTTAAGGTTCGATGGAATGCTCGTAGAGGACCTGAGTTCACCTGGGAGTGTGAAGATCAGATGAAGAAGAAATACCCGCATCTATTTCCAGAAGATTCATCAACACCTTCAATAGCTTAAAATTTCGGGACGAAATTTATTTAACGGGTAGGTACTGTAGTGACCCGAACTTTTCCATGTTTATATATATTAATTGAGATTGATATTTACATGATTAAATGTTTCCAACATGTTAAGCAATCAAACTTGTTAAGACTTGATTAATTGAAATATGTTTCATATAGACAATTGACCACCCAAGTTGACCGGTGATTCACGAACGTTAAAACTTGTAAAAACTATATGATGACATATATATGGATATATATATATAGTTAACATGATACTATGATAAGTAAACATATCATTAAGTATATTAACAATGAACTACATGTGTAAAAACAAGACTACTAACTTAATGATTTTTAAACGAGACATATATGTAACGATTATCGTTGTAAAGACATTTAATGTATATATATATCATATTAAGAGATATTCATACATGATAATATCATGATAATATAATAATTTAAAATCTCATTTTATATTATAAACATTGGGTTAACAACATTTAACAAGATCGTTAACCTAAAAGTTTCAAAACAACACTTACATGTAACGACTAACGATGACTTAAGGACTCAGTTAAAATGTATATACATGTAGTGTTTTAATATGTATTTATACACTTTTGAAAGACTTCAATACATTTATCAAAATACTTCTACTTAACAAAAATGCTTACAATTACATCCTCGTTCAGTTTCATCAACAATTCTACTCGTATGCACCCGTATTCGTACTCGTACAATACACAGCTTTTAGATGTATGTACTATTGGTATATACACTCCAATGATCAGCTCTTAGCAGCCCATGTGAGTCACCTAACACATGTGGGAACCATCATTTGGCAACTAGCATGAAATATCTCATAAAATTACAAAAATATGAGTAATCATTCATGACTTATTTACATGAAAACAAAATAACATATCCTTTATATCTAATCCATACACCAACGACCAAAAACACCTACAAACACTTTCATTCTTCAATTTTCTTCATCTAATTGATCTCTCTCAAGTTCTATCTTCAAGTTCTAAGTGTTCTTCATAAATTCCAAAAGTTCTAGTTTCATAAAATCAAGAATACTTTCAAGTTTGCTAGCTCACTTCCAATCTTGTAAGGTGATCATCCAACCTCAAGAAATCTTTGTTTCTTACATTAGGTTATCATTCTAATACAAGGTAATAATCATATTCAAACTTTGGTTCAATTTCTATAACTATAACAATCTTATTTTAAGTGATGATCTTACTTGAACTTGTTTTCGTGTCATGATTCTGCTTCAAGAACTTCGAGCCATCCAAGGATCCATTGAAGCTAGATCCATTTTTCTCTTTTCCAGTAGGTTTATCCAAGGAACTTAAGGTAGTAATGATGTTCATAACATCATTCGATTCATACATATAAAGCTATCTTATTCGAAGGTTTAAACTTGTAATCACTAGAACATAGTTTAGTTAATTCTAAACTTGTTCGCAAACAAAATTTAATCCTTCTAACTTGACTTTTAAAATAAACTAAACACATGTTCTATATCTATATGATATGCTAACTTAATGATTTAAAACCTGGAAACACGAAAAACACCGTAAAACCGGATTTACGCCGTCGTAGTAACACCGCGGGCTGTTTTGGGTTAGTTAATTAAAAACTATGATAAACTTTGATTTAAAAGTTGTTATTCTGAGAAAATGATTTTTATTATGAACATGAAACTATATCCAAAAATTATGGTTAAACTCAAAGTGGAAGTATGTTTTCTAAAATGGTCATCTAGACGTCGTTCTTTCGACTGAAATGACTACCTTTACAAAAATGACTTGTAACTTATTTTTCCGACTATAAACCTATACTTTTTCTGTTTAGATTCATAAAATAGAGTTCAATATGAAACCATAGCAATTTGATTCACTCAAAACGGATTTAAAATGAAGAAGTTATGGGTAAAACAAGATTGGATAATTTTTCTCATTTTAGCTACGTGAAAATTGGTAACAAATATATTCCAACCATAACTTAATCAACTTGTATTGTATATTATGTAATCTTGAGATACCATAGACACGTATACAATGTTTCGACCTATCATGTCGACACATCTATATATATTTCGGAACAACCATAGACACTCTATATGTGAATGTTGGAGTTAGCTATACAGGGTTGAGGTTGATTCCAAAATATGTATAGTTTGAGTTGTGATCAATACTGAGATACGTATACACTGGGTCGTGGATTGATTCAAGATAATATTTATCGATTTATTTCTGTATATCTAACTGTGGACAACTAGTTATAGGTTACTAACGAGGACAGCTGACTTAATAAACTTAAAACATCAAAATATATTAAAAGTGTTGTAAATATATTTTGAACATACTTTGATATATATGTATATATTGTTATAGGTTCGTGAATCAACCAGTGGCCAAGTCTTACTTCCCGACGAAGTAAAAATCTGTGAAAGTGAGTTATAGTCCCACTTTTAAAATCTAATATTTTTGGGATGAGAATACATGCAGGTTTTATAAATGATTTACAAAATAGACACAAGTACGTGAAACTACATTCTATGGTTGAATTATCGAAATCGAATATGCCCCTTTTTATTAAGTCTGGTAATCTAAGAATTAGGGAACAGACACCCTAATTGACGCGAATCCTAAAGATAGATCTATTGGGCCTAACAAACCCCATCCAAAGTACCGGATGCTTTAGTACTTCGAAATTTATATCATATCCGAAGGGTGTCCCGGAATGATGGGGATATTCTTATATATATGCATCTTGTTAATGTCGGTTACCAGGTGTTCACCATATGAATGATTTTTATCTCTATGTATGGGATGTGTATTGAAATATGAAATCTTGTGGTCTATTGTTACGATTTGATATATATAGGTTAAACCTATAACTCACCAACATTTTTGTTGACGTTTTAAGCATGTTTATTCTCAGGTGATTATTAAGAGCTTCCGCTGTCGCATACTTAAATAAGGACAAGATTTGGAGTCCATGCTTGTATGATATTGTGTAAAAACTGCATTCAAGAAACTTATTTTGTTGTAACATATTTGTATTGTAAACCATTATGTAATGGTCGTGTGTAAACAGGATATTTTAGATTATCATTATTTGATAATCTACGTAAAGCTTTTTAAACCTTTATTGATGAAATAAAGGTTATGGTTTGTTTAAAAATGAATGCAGTCTTTGAAAAACGTCTCATATAGAGGTCAAAACCTCGCAACGAAATCAATTAATATGGAACGTTTTTAATCAATAAGAACGGGACATTTCACTGTTGGTGCCGGTGATGTTTCTGAAGCTGGTACGTTTTGCACCATATTTTCTAGATTGATTACTCAAGCGCGAAGCTCGTTGACTTCTTTTATTACACCAGGATGATTGTCGGTTTGAACAAGCGGATGAATAAGGTTGAGGATTTTGGATATCATATAATCATTGCGAGATATCCTGGAAATGAGGGTAAATATGGTGTTTCGGACTGGTTCGCTGATAAGTGCTTCAGGTTCATCGCCAAGAGGTAAATTCGGTTGGTGAAAAGGATCGCCTTCTTCACGTCTCCATTGATTAAGTCGACTACGAATTCATTAGATGAATTGGGGATGGATGATTGGTTGATTCATTCTGATGACACTGCTTTCGGAGCTTAGGTGAAACTCCATATCGGAATAGCTGTCGGAATCCGAGGAATTCGAACTGGTTGAGGGATTCATCTCGTATGATCTGATGAAGGATTTTCGATAAGAAATAGATTGTAGGATGTAGATTAGTACCCTGCAATACATAATTTACATATGCATAAATAATACTAAAATCCCATAAGTTACGGAGGAATCTACAGAAGCTGTCAGGCAAAGATAACAATAACAGATACGCTAAGATATGAATTTATCTATACACCGTCTATGCAATAGAGGCAGTAAGACGTGCCTAGACTTTAAGGATGATAAGCAAATAATTTTCAACACGAAATGATAAGCAAAACTTTTGACATGCAGACACGGTCGAAGTCCAGACCCACTAATGCATCTAAACAACTATCAGTTAGACACACTAATGCAAGACCTAGTTCGCTAAGACCACCACTCTGATACCACATGTAAGGGCCTGTCCTAATCCATAAGAACGAATACAATAACATATGATTACATCGCGAGGTATTTGACTTCTATATGATACATTTTACAAACATTGCATTCGTTTTTAAAAGACAACTTTCATTTACATCGAAAGTTGACGGCATGCATACCATTCCATAATATATCAAACTATAATTGACTTAGTAATAATCTTGATGAACTCGACGACTCGAATGCAACGTCTTTTGAAATATGTCATGAATGACTCCAAGTAATATCTCTAATATGAGCAAATGCACAGCGGAAGATTTCTTTCATACCTGAGAATAAACATGCTTTAAAGTGTCAACCAAAAGGTTGGTGAGTTCATTAGTTTATCATAATCATTTATTTCCATCATTTTAATAGACCACAAGAATCTCATTTCCAGTTCTCATAAATATACGTCCCATGCATAGAGACAAAAATCATTCATATGGTGAACACTGGTAACCGACATTAACAAGATGCATATAAGAATATCCCCTATCATTTCGGGAAATCCTTCGGACATGATAAAAACAACATCGAAGTGCTAAAGCATCCGGTACTTTGGATGGGGTTCGTTAGGCCCAATAGATCTATCTTTAGGATTCGCGTCAATTAGTAGATCGGTTTACTAATTCTTAGGTTGTAACACCCCGTCAAATCCCTTTAACGGAATGTTAACTCTGGTCTCAGTGCTTGTCTTGACTTCTACGTAACAGCAATATTCTACAGCGGAAGCAATTAATACCTGAGAATAAAACACGCAAAACGGGTCAACAATAATGTTGAGTGAATCTACAGGTTTTAGGTAAACAATACAGTATGTTTGAGAAATAACATTTCGAAAATGTTTACTAGTGAAAGACCACCAAAGTTTAATGTTAAAGTTTTTAGACAACACCGTTTCTCGTTTCAAAAGTTTATTGGCACTACCATGTCAAATTTCAATCATTTGTAGACAACACTCTGTCAAGTTTTATCTCATTTGCTCATAAACCATAGTTTAAATATCGTTGTATAGTATCCGAAACACAGTTATCAAAAAAATAGTTTAATTTCCTTGCCCACGAGATTCTATCGCTGCATACACCGAGCACTTGAATACTAGCATTAACCCGAATATAGAAGCCACTATACCCGCCTTTACCTCCTAAAATGTTATACACTTGTTCAAATATATTTAATGTTCAAAATAAATGCACCACTGCTTTTATAGTGGGTGAGGTTGTCAACCTAATGGATCCGTCCATCTAAATTGTGCTTACACCAATGGTATTAAAAGTATTCAAGCTAGAGGCTTTTAGAACAAAACTCAGTATGCATATTGTTAGGTTTTAATTGGTTTCCATTTATGAGCAAGTGTTAGTCCAAGCCCAAAGCCCAACAAAAATAGGCCCAAGATGCTAGTTGACTTAGTCAATCATTCTAGGGCATTTTAAACTTCAAGCGTGCAGCTATTTTGGTCATATGAGAGATCAGAGAGATCAAGAAAAAAAGTGAGATATTCCATTCCCGTTTTTGAAAATAGCAGGTCAGAACAGAGAAGATCTCCGGAGATCTAACCGTTCGATCTTCATAAAATTTGGGCTGTGTCTTCCTGACATCAGTGCCAAGGTTTTCAACCGTTAAATTCATCTAAAAAGGTCTGTAGCTCGAGTTATAGCTTCTGGATCAGACTGCAGTTTTTTGGGTGAAATCATTCCTCTTTTGTCTTTAATTGTTTCATATACTTGTTGATTGTTATAGTTCAAGAGTATGATAATGTTGTATACCTCTAGTTGATCTAGAGAAGGATTATTGTATTGCTCTCTTGTTGATGATAGTGGAATTTAAGTGGCTTACGAGTCCCGTGGTTTTTACTCTCGATTTTGAGAGGTTTTCCACGTAAAAAGTCTTGTGTGTATTGTGTGTGCTTGATTATTTGTTATTAGTTGATTTGCTACTGAATTGGGACAGATTTGGGTTGGATTTGATATAGCTTATTTGTTAGCATCCTCACGGTTTCATACGGGTCGGGAAATGTTTGTCAAACGGATGTTTGTTTCCGTTTTGTAGATTGCCCGTTGTGACCATTTTCCCATCAAATTGGTATCAAGAGCTAGGTTATTTGATTTGACTTGTGTGAAAGATGGAAGCTAATACAAGTAAAATGATTAATTTTAATGGTTCAAATTATCATGTTTGGAAAGGCAAGATGGAGGATCTTCTTTATGTGAAAGATTATTATTTGCCTGTTTTTACTGAGGATAAACCTGAGGAAAAATCTGATGCTCAATGGAAAATTTTGCATAGACAAGTATGTGGGTATATTCGGCAGTGGGTTGATGATAATGTTGTGAATCATATTACTGGGGAGACTGATGCTAAAGCCTTATGGAAAAAGCTTGAGCAGTTATATGAGCGAAAGACTGGGAATAACAAGTTGTTCTTAATTAAGCAGATGATGGCTTTGAAGTATCATGATGAGACTCCTATTACAGATCACCTAAATGCATATCAGGGTATTATAAATCAGCTTGCAGGTATGGGTATCAAGTTTGAGGATGAGATTCAGGGTCTCTAGTTACTTGGTACATTACCGGACTCTTGGGAGACTTTTAGGACATCTTTGTCCAACTCTGCACCGAAGGGTACTATCACCATGGAATTGGCTAAGGGTAGTATTTTGAATGAAGAGATGATAAGAAAGTCACAAGGTTCCTCTTCACAGTCAGATATCTTGGTCATAGAAACGCAGGGGAGAAGTCATAGTAGAGGTCAGGGTAAAAGAGGCAATCATCGTAGCAGCTCACGTAAAGGTAAATTTGCTAATGTTGAGTGTTATAATTGTCATGAAAAGGGGCACACAAAGTGGTATTGTCCAAAGTTGAAGAATGAGAAGAAAAAGGCATATGACAAGAATAAACAAAAGAAAAGTGATGGTGGTGATTATGATAAGGTTGAAGTTAACGCTATCACAGATGAGTTCTTTGTTTGTATTGATTATGATATTAACAAATTTTACTCATGATGACACGAGTTGGATTGTTGATAGTGGTGCTACATGTCATGTTGCAATTTATAGAGATCACTTCTCATCTTACACTCCAGGTGACTATTAATTTGCTAGGATGGGTAATGCCGGGTTATCAAAGATCGTTAGTATTGGAGATGTTTGTTTGAAATTTGACACGGGAATGGAGTTAGTTTTGCATAATGTAAAACATGTTCCGGATATGAGACTTAATGTTATTTCAACAGGCATTCTTGATGATGATGGTTATTATAACGGTTTTGGTAATGGTATTTGGAAACTAACTCTTGGTTCTATGATAGTGGGAAGAGGCAAGAAAGACTCAAGATTATACATAATGCGTCCGAAGATCATCCAGAACATTGTTAACGTAGTGGACAATGTTGATTCTACCGAGTTGTGGCATAAAAGACTTGGCCACATGAGTGAAAAGGGGATGTCTATCTTGTTTAAGAAGAATGAGTTGTCGGGTGTTAGTGATATTAATTTGAGTAAGTGTTCTCACTGTTTGGCAGGGAAACAGACAAGAGTTGTGTTTAAGAGTCATTCTCCTTTTCGAATGGAGAACGTACTTGATCTAGTACATTCGGATGTGTGTGGGCCTATGAAGACTAGGACACTTGGTGGATGTTCCTACTTTGTTACATTTATCGATGATCATTCCAGGAAGGTGTGGGTTTATACCTTAAAGTCAAAGGATCAAGTATTTGAAAAGTTTAAGGAATTTCATGCACTAGTTGAAAGGCAAACGGGGAAGAAGCTCAAGTGTATTCAGACTGATAATGGCGGTGAATACATTGGGAGCTTTGATGCTTATTGTAAGGAGAATGGTATTCGGCATCAAAAGACTCCACCAAAGACACCTCAGTTGAATGGCTTAGCAGAGAGGATGAACATAACTTTGGTTGAGAGAGTTAGATGTTTGCTTTCACATGAAGGGTTGTCCGATTCCTTTTGGGGTGAGGCTTTAAATACGGCAGTTCATATTATTAATCTAACCCCTTGTGTACCTTTGCGTTTTGATGTTCCTAACAGGGTTTGGAGCGGTAAAGATGTTTCTTACCATCATTTACGAGTCTTTGGATGTAAAGCATTTGTTCATGTTCCCAAAGATGAAAGTACAAAGCTTGATATGAAGACTAAGCCATGTGTATTCCTCGGCTATGGTGAAGATGATTTTGGGTACAGGTTATATGATCCAGGTCAAAAGAAACTTGTACGAAGCCGTGATGTTGTGTTTACAGAAGATCAGATGTTAAAAGATGTTGATAAGACAGATTCAGTTCCTCAACCTAGTACTGATCTTGTTGATTTGGATCCATTTACTCCACAACATGTTGGAGATGATGTTCATGATAATGAACATGGTACTGATGATAATGATGCTCCGGAGTAGGTAAAGATTCCAGTATCAGATGTGCCCCTATTTGTCCCACTTAGGCGGTCTACCCGAGACCGTCATCCTTCTGTTAGATATTCTGCTGATGAATATGTACTACTCACTGATGGGGGAGAGCCAGAGTGTTATGCAGAAGCTATGAAAGATGAGCATAAGAAAGAGTGGGGTGAAGCCATGCAAGATGAGATGAATTCCTTACATGTGAACAATACTTATGAGCTGGTGAAGTTACCTAAAGGCAAGAGAGCTTTAAGAAACAAATGGGTATTCAAAGTGAAGACAGATGAGCTTACTTCACAACCAAGGTACAAAGCTAGGTTAGTCGTTAAAGGATTTAGCCAGAAAAAGGGTAT
This sequence comes from Rutidosis leptorrhynchoides, assembly GCF_046630445.1. Classification (NCBI taxonomy): domain Eukaryota; kingdom Viridiplantae; phylum Streptophyta; class Magnoliopsida; order Asterales; family Asteraceae; genus Rutidosis; species Rutidosis leptorrhynchoides. The sequence continues at coordinate 189,398,383 of NC_092333.1, forward strand.
TGATTTTGATGAGATTTTCTCTCCGGTCGTGAAGATGGGATCTATTCGAGTGGTTCTTGGGTTAGCTGCTAGTCTTGATCTTGAGGTTGAACAGATGGATGTCAAGACTGCTTTTCTTCACGGTGATTTGGATAAGAAAATCTACATGATGCAACCTGAAGGTTTTCGGGTTAAGGGTAAAGAAAATTATGTTTGTAGACTTCAGAAAAGTCTATATGGGTTGAAGCAAGCACCGAGACAGTGATATAAGAAGTTTGAGTCGGTTATAGGAAAGCAAGGCTACCGAAAGACAACTTCAGATCATTATGTTTTCTTTCAGAGGTTTGGTGATGATGATTTCATCATATTGTTGTTATACGTTGATGATATGTTAATTGTTGGTAAAAATATTAAAAGAATTGCGCAGTTGAAGCGAGAATTGAGCAAGTCTTTTGCTATGAAAGACTTGGGACCAGCAAAACAGATTCTTGGCATTCGGATTTCTAGAGATAGAGGTGCTAAGACGTTACATATATCACAAGAGCAATACATTGAAAAGGTGCTTAGTAGATTCAACATGAAGAATGCTAAAGTGGTTAGTTCCCCTCTTACTAACAACTTTAAGCTAACAGATAGAGATTGCCCTACTTCAAAGGAGGATGTTGAGGAGATGGATAAAGTTCCATATGCTTCAGCGGTTGGTAGCTTGATGTATGCTATGGTGTGTACTAGGCCTGATATAGTTCATGCGGTAGGTGTTGTTAGTCAGTTTATGTCAAATCCGGGTAAGAAGCATTGGGAAGCAGTTAAATGGATTATGAGATACTTACGAGGTACTTCAAAGTTGGGTATCACATTTGGAAATGGAGAGCCTATGCTTGTTGGTTATACAGACTCAGATATGGCAGGAAATAAAGATAACATGAAATCCACTTCTGGATATTTGATGACTTTCGCAGGGGGAGCAGTTTCATGGCAATCAAGGTTACAAAAGTGTGTTGCATTGTCTACGACCGAGACTGAGTATATGGCAGCAACAGAAGCGTGCAAAGAACTATGGTAGATGAAAAGGTTTCTACAAGACATTGGGTTTAAGCAACCACGATATGTGGTTCTTTGTGATAATGAGAGTGCGATTCATTTGGCTAGAAATTCTATGTATCATAAGCGGACAAAACATATAGATGTGCGGTATCATTGGATTAGAGAACGTCTTGAAGATGGTTCTTTTGAACTTGATAAAGTTCACACCGATGATAGTGGTTCCGACATGTTCACAAAGGCTTTAGCAAGTGAGAAGCTCAAGGTATGTTGCTCGATCGCCGGGATGGCGATTCCTTCCTCATAATTGGAAAGGGGGAGATTTGTTGGGTTTTAATTGGTTTCCATTTATGAGCAAGTGTTAGTCCAAGCCCAAAGCCCAACAAAAATAGGCCCAAGATGCTAGTTGACTTAGTCAATCATTCTAGGGCATTTTAAACTTCAAGTGTGCAGCTATTTTGGTCATATGAGAGATCAGAGAGATCAAGAAAAAGAGTGAGATATTCCATTCCCGTTTTTGAAAATAGCAGGTCAGAACAGAGACGATCCCTGCAGATCTAACCGTTGGATCTTCATCAAATTTGGGCTGTGTCTTCCTGACATCAGTGCCAAGGTTTTCAATCGTTGAATTCGTCTAAAGAGGTTGTAGCTCGAGTTATAGCTTCTGGATCAGACTGCAGTTTTTTGGGTGAAATCATTCCTCTTTTGTCTTTAATTGTTTCATATACTTGTTGATTGTTGTAGTTCAAGAGTATGATGATGTTGTATACCTCTAGTTGATCTAGAGAAGGATTATTGTATTGCTCTCTTGTTGATGATAGTGGAATTTAAGTGGCTTACGAGTCCCGTGGTTTTTACTCTCGATTTTGAGAGGTTTTCCAGGTAAAAAGTCTCGTGTGTATTGTGTGTGCTTGATTATTCATAATTAGTTTATTTGCTACTGAATTGGGACAGATTTGGGTTGGATTTGATATAGCTTATTTGTTACAATCCTCACGGTTTCATACGGGTCGGGAAATGTTTATCAAACGGATGTTTGTTTCCGTTTTGTAGATTGCCCGTTGTGACTATTTTCCCATCACATATGTGTAGTACTCATGTCAATATAAAGTAATTTGAAAATGTAAATATAACAGCGTGTATTCTCAACCCTGAAAACATGTAAAAAGCGGGACTGTAGACTCACCTTTGAAATAAGCTCGGAATGAAAGACAAATGACTTGTACGGTTTAGACCCGAGTAATGTAACCTAAGTATACGTATGTAGGTTGGTCAATATATGTATCTTATATAAGTGTGGTTTCATAGTGTACGTTGTCTTATTGCTCCACTCGACGCGTTTCAAAGTAAAAGTCAACTATATCATGCAAGTCAAACAAAGCCAACCGAAGTCAAACCGAAAGTCAAACTTGGTCAAAGTAGTTAACTAAAGTCAACATCAGTAGGTTCATGCCAAATATTGGTCAACATATCAAACCTAAGTCAAACAATACGTTTTAGGTCATGAATGATCATTTTCACAATTTCAGTTTATCGTCATGCACAAAATTTATGAACACGTAGCATACTTAGCACATTATCTCATAGTAAAAAATTCACGTAAATATGACAAACTCCCGATCATAATTAAACTCAAAATAGATTCCAAAAAGTCTGGCCAGGGACTCATACGACAATTAAAAGTCAGGAATCAGAAGGGATACATTTGGGGTTTGCCAAGTCAGTTTCTGACCGCGCACTGATTTCATTTTTGCTATAACCGGAGTTAGGAACATGCAATTGATACAAGACCAGTGGCCATAGTTCCAGGACAAATCAAAGTAACACATATCAAAAATATAGCTACTTTTGTTTAGGCAATTTGTACAGTTTATTCGTGCAAGTTGATCATTCAGTTTTCAGCTCAAATCAGAATTCACATAAAGTATGACTCTATTGTACAAAATGCATAAGATTTCAGAGATTGACATAAACTAACAATAAGTCACATATCATTTTATGTTTCATTTCCCAGAAGCATACATGCTCAATCAGTATACAAAATCCACGGAGTACAAAACCGTGTGCAATTTACAGATTTGATTCTCATTTAGTTAGTCATATTCGCATACGATTATCCGAAGATCTAGATACAATTAGCCTATGATATCTACATGAAAGATGAATTACTTTTTGTCTAATTTTCAAATATGCAAAGCTTTAATCACAGAAGTTAACAAATTTTATCATACAATGTTATTTTCATGCAAGTGCTGTATAAAACTACATTTACACTAATTCTAGCATAACTCGGGCTATACATAAGCAAACGACATGATATCCTAGTCTAACTTGAGTGTTTTTAAATTATATTTCCAGTGGTATAAGTCTCACATGACAATTAGTTTTCTATCAATACCATATTTCTGATCAAGCAACAAAACACAATGATAATTCAAATCGACATAACTTAATCATACGGAAACGAAATCTAGCGAATCCAAAGCCTAAACTCAATAGTTTTTCGAAAGGAATCTGATTATAACATAATAATTAACATTTGAAAAACTTAATTTTTCTGATTCAACAAATACAAATTCGTTTTTAAACCCTACCGCATCAAACAATCAAAATAACGATAACGATTAACACGTACGCGTATAGACTTGAGCAATTGACAACATAACTATGAAACTTTAATAAAATTCAGATTTTAAGAATTAGGATTTATGCAATTATACCTTTGATCACAAAATTAACGATACACACGCGTAGAGGAGATCGAGAATTGCAACTTTCGTGTTCAAGGCTTGCTCTAAAAATCAAAAATTGATGGTATGGTGGTGGTGATGATGTCGATGATGGGAGGGAGAAGGAGGGAAGAAAAAGCTGCGTTTTTATGTTCTTAATCCTAATTAGGTTTATTACTTCTATTTATATCATCCCTAATTATCCTAAATTGCACATAAGTCCCTAAAGTTACAAGTTTTAGACATAAAAGGGGTGGGGAGGGGAGGTTCGGCCGATGGGCCCCATGGGATGAGTTCCCGGGCTCTCGTTTTGCAAAAGCGCGTATTCGTGGTCCGTTTTAAGTGTCGTTTAGTAGTACCGAAGGCCCGGAACGCTAATTCGATCGTTAAACGCAACCAATCGCTTAATTTATTAAAAACCCAATAAATTAAATATTTTAAAAAGTTAATAATTAATAAAATTAATTATTAAAATAAACCCGAGCATTTCGTTGCTCATAAAGCTATTATCAAAATCGTATCGTTTTTATCGTATTTCATTATCCGAAATATTTATTTGCATTAATATCAACCCATAATAATTATTGAAACCCTCCAAAGACCAAGTACGCATTTAATACACGTAAACGCATAAAAGTTAAATAATCACCGTTAAATAAACTAACGGAAGGTGATGGTTGAGCAGAGTGGTATAAAATAGTTATTAATTTTAGCAGGAAACACTATTAAATACGATACAATTTTACACAAGATATTTATTTATTTAGAGAATGGATATACTTAAACCTTGCTACAACACTTATAGGCAGTGTACCTAATCGTAAAGTAGTGTAGTTTTTAGTAAGTCCGGTTCGTTCCACAGGGAAAATCTTTAAACAAAGCTTAACGCTATATTAGTTTACTTTTATAAAAATACAAATTTATATATAAGTAATATTATTATTATAAAGGGGGGTTTTTACCGTTTAATGACCGGTTTGTCGATTTTAAAACTTTAGTCGCAGTTAAAACCAAATGTAAAGTATTAAAAATAAATACAAGACTTAAATTAAAGCGTAAAGTAAATAACGATAATGAAATTGCGAATAATAAAAGTGCGATAAATTAAACTTGCGATAATTAAAAAGTACGATAATTAAAAGTGCAATTAAATACAATAACAATAAAAATGCGATAATTAGAAGTGCAATTAAATATAAAATAAAGGAAATTAAATATGAAATAAAAGAATTATGCTTATTTAAACTTCCGTAATCATGATGTTTGACGTGTTGATTTTAAGCCCATGGGTTAATTGTCCTTTGTCCTGGATTATTTAATATGTCCATACGGATTTGTCCATAATAGTCCATCAGTCATAAATATAAAGAGCGAAAGCCTTCGTCAAATTATTCTTATTCCCGAAGTCAAATATTCCAACTAATTAGGGATTCGAATTGTAACAAGGTTTTAATACTTTGTTTAATGAATACACCAGGTTATCGACTGCGTGTAAACCAAGGTTTTACTACTTTGTTAACAATTACACCAATTACCCTTGATTGTAATTCATCCCTGTTTCAACAAGTCTATTAACTATTAATCCAGTTCCGTATCCGGTAAAATGAAAAATTATTGGTATTTATAGATATCCCGCCCACCGTACCCAGTCAAGCGTATGTGGTTATATATAAATACGTCGAATTATAAGTTTGTATATTAAATTAACAAGGTATTGTTTAATTAATATAAAATCCATTAATAACCCATAGTCTAATTTCCACAAGTGTCATTTTTTTATCCAAACCCCAATTATGGTACAAAGCCCAATTACCCAATTTTAGTAATTAGCCCAACATCATGATTACTTTGGATTAAATAAGCATAATAATAACTTAGCTACGAGACATTAAATTAAAAAGGTTGAACATAACTTACAATGATTAAAAATAGCGTAGCGTTACACGGACAGAATTTCGACTTACACCCTTACAACATTCGCTAACATTCCCTTATTATTAGGATTAAAATTAAAATTAAAATTAAAATATAAATTATAAATATATATTACGTATATATTGAGAGAAGAAGGAAAAAAAAGATGATTCAAAATGCTCAGAATTCGGTTGGCTTTATAGGGAGTTTCAAAACTTGGGGCTCCGTGACTCGCGGCATTTTTGGCCTTCAAACTCCGCGAGTCGCGGAGATTGAAAATACAGCTCACATTCTTTGGAGTCTTTCTTGCCGACGATTTATTTATAAATATAATATATATATAATTAATATAATTAATTATATATTATATTATATTTATATACATAGTTAACTTGTACTTTTTAGTCCGTTGCGTCGAGCGTTGAGAGTTGACTCATGTCCCGGTTCCGGATTTTCGAACGTCCTTGCGTACAATTTAATATCTTGTACTTTGCGTTTTGAATCTTGTACTCTTGTAATTTCGAGACGTTTCTTATCAATAATTGGAACCTCTTTGATTGTCTTTTGTACTTTTGAGCTTTTTGGTCGTTTGCGTCTTCAATTCGTCGAATCTGTCTTTTGTCTTCACCTTTTATTATTTAAACGAATATCACTTGTAAATAGAACAATTGCAACTAAAAGCTTGTCTTTCTTGAGGAATAATGCTATGAAATATATGTTCGTTTTTAGCATTATCAAATATTTCCACACTTGAGCGTTGCTTGTCCTCAAGCAATATCGTCTTGAAATACTAGAATCACTTCTTTATTCTTCACACTTTGTACATCAGTGATTTCTATACGGCGGTATAAACAATGGTAGTAACGATAAGGTTTACAGTCCCACATGACTATAAAAATTTAGATCCATTAAGGAAATTGGATCTTTATGAAAACATTTGATCTTTTGAAAATTAAATCTAGTTTTTACCCTAGATAAGTTTTCCGGAATAACCCTTTACCGGTGTTTGCAAAATATTTTTGTGGGTTTGGTGGGTTTCAGATTTGAAAATTTTAGCTCAAAACTTGCGGTTTTGTGTCACCCACTTGCTAACCTTGTATTTGGAAAGCAACACGTCCAGTTTACTTGTCCCGTATATTACCTTTCGGTAAACTACCATCCGGTTGTAAAGGAAAGCGTTGAACAAGCAACTGTTAAGGCAATGTCCCCTGACATGCTTTTAATTATGGTCTATAACGTGTCGGACGCAATTACTATCCTTGGTAGGAGCAATAGTAAAGCTCATCCTTATAATTTTTCGGTCTGGCACAAGGTCCTGTTTTTGACCATGCTATGCAACCACCGTTCTTACGGTTGACACCCGATTTAGTTCAGGTGACCTAATGAATTCCAGGTGAATTCCTAGGATTTTACGTTCAATGGTAATGAACGCATTGAAAATGGGTTTTCAGAAAACAAATCGGTTTGTAATTTTGATCAAAATATTTTCTCATTTAAGCTCGAGTTTAGATATCATTGAATTCCATGAGTTTGAATTCTCAATCTTTAAGGTCAATCTCTAGGATTGAGTAATATCAGGCTTAAAAGCTGATTTTTGATCTTTTAAGGAGATTATCCTTTCTGGGGATCTGATTCATTAGTCTTATCAAGCTAATTTGCATGGTGCCCCCCCCCATTTTATGAGATAAATCCTTCTCATGGTTAGGATAAATCTGACCACTTGGCGACCCTGTTTAATGTTGAGGTCCGTGGATTTCCTGCTGATTTTAGTGATGACTTTTCTAGGTTTTTCGTCAACCTACAGCTGGTCTGGACGACAACTTCTTGACCTAAATCAAGAAGCGCGTTTCTTTTTCGGAAGACTTTACTTCCTTTTAATGATGGAATTGATTCATCGTGTAGATCCATCTCTTCTTTTCTTTCATCGGATAAAACAGTTTAGTTTAGTCCAAAGCAAAAGTATTTTCAGTTATTTGTTACAGATATATGTGACATATGTTTAAGATAACTTGGTAAATATTCCCACACTTGGCTTTTATTTTCCTTTTTATCGTCCACTATTCCATTTTAAATGAATTTTAACATTTTGGTTTGTTTCTCAATTTATGTCCTTTTTGAGGTAACAATAATTTCGGTGTTAAAACCTAGTTTTATCGTTCATAAATATGTATAAACATGATTTTGAGTTCATTTAATTGAAAATTTTTAAAAATTTTACTAGAATTGGGTAGTCAGTATATAAGACTAGGGTTGTTCTTTATTATCAGAGAGCACTAGATTCTAATACAACTACTGCTTTACTAGTATTTTTAATGGTAACCAAGTGTATAAAGTAAAAAATTTTAAAATCCGAAAGAATTTAACCCCTTCCTACACTTAAGATCTTGCAATGCCCTCATTTGCAAGAAATCAGTAACAATTTAAATTATTGAGGGTGATTTGTGTGAAATTGATTAAATTTTACCAAAGTTTCCAAACATATTGGCGTTTGTTTGCTGAATGATAAATGGTGCACATCATTTGTTCATTCCGTCTTGTTGTTATTTCACATATATTTTGCATCTTGTCGTCAAAATTAGTTGCTTTTGCTGAACTTAATGCCAGTCTTTGAAAATGCGCTGTTTTACCCTGTTGTGTACTGTAACGACCCTACTTTTTCCGTTATCTTTTACCATTAAGTATTTAACGACCGTTAACTGTTATTCGTGCCACGTCATTTCTATGACCTATATTATTAATCTTGTAATAATATATTAATTATTATGTGTTATATGAATATTTGTATTCATATTTCAAGTTGTACGTTTCTACGTGTCGCGGGTTTCTATCCGGCGAATCTTTTCAGTTTTCCAACCAACGGTCGAGCTTTTGGGATTTTTAAGTCCTAAATATTTTAAATATGATATTTTAATGTCATATGACCATATATAGTGTTTATATATTTTATCCGTCGCGTAGTTGTTATCTCTCCGAAAAATCAATCGCGTAGTAGCGTTTTCGCGTTTCGGGCTTCGATCGGGCGTTCGGGCCACAAGCAATTAGTCATTTATCAATTTTGGGCCATAAAAGGGGCCCACCCTCTTGCTAGAGCCGGCCTAAACCCTCATGGAGGGGGGTATTGTGCCATTTTTCTAAACTTGGAGTTTTATGGAACAAAACCTAATTTCACTCTTCATTTCCCTCATTTCACCTTCTAATTTTTTTTGTGTTTTCTCCTCTACTTCCTCTCTAGGCCGTCGCCTACCACCACCCAAAATATCATCACCATCAATTGATTTCTTGCTTGGAATTTAGGGCTTTCAACACAATCGGATTCTACTATTCGTTCTCTACGCGCCTATACTCTTTAATTGTTGATTAGGGTATAAACCCTAACCCTAACTTTTTGATTTTTATTATATTTTACTGTTTTTATATGTTATATTAATAGTATGATGCTTACATGTTATTGTATTGTTGATTATATGCGTAGAATTGCTCATTAATTCATGTGTTCGGTTTGATAATATTGGGACAGCAGCTTGTTCGTTGTTTTATGTAAATATAACTGATATAAAAGTGAAATTAAAGTGTTTAGATGAGTTCCTCTCATCAAGACATTAATTTTAGACTCCGGATTCATGTCGTTTCGATTCCCGGAGCTTAAGATATGATTAAAATGGTGTTTTGTAAAGATTAAATGGTGAAAACGAATTGGTTCAGTTATGGTCCGACTTTGTGACCATTTTTGGAGTCTTTAGGGTGTACTAGTGTGTTAGAATTGATGATGGGATGAACTTTCATGTTCGGGTCATCGAAATCCGAGCCACGGATCACCCGTTATGACTAAAATACGTTTTTGAGCGGATTAAAGGTACAAACTGATTTAGAGCTGTAAGTCACGACTTGGTGACTGTTCTTGGGATGTTCTTGAGCACACTAATGTGTCGGGTGGGTTGGTTAGGCGAAGATATATATAAGGCTCGCCGAAAACTGATTCCCGGGGCTCAAGTTATGACCCGATGAACTTTTGAATTAAAACTTATGGTTAAATATTAAAACTTATGATAAAAATAATGATTTTCATTATTGATTAATTACTTATGATATAAGAAGTAATTATTATCATTTAAGACTTATGATATATATTTATTATATCATTTAATTATTACTTATGATTTAATTAACATTTTAATTAAACTTATGATTAATAATACTTTTATTATTAATGAAAAATACTTATGATAAGTATTAAATTTATTTTATGAGAATATTATTTTAAGACTTATAATAAAGATTAAATAATTATTTAATTATTATAAGACTTAATTATTATTTAATTATGATCTAATTATTAAATACTTATGATTTAATAATTTTAATTAGAAACTTATGAAATGATTAATAATTCATTATTAATTAATAATACTTATGATATGATTTAATATTTATTTTTAATTAATAATACTTATATTATGATTAATATTTAATTAATTAATTAAATACTTATGTTATATTAATTATATCATTTAAACTTATCTTAACTTTAATAATTCATTTTTATTTAATTAAACTTATGTTATGACATAATTATACATATTTAACTTTAACTAACATTATAACTTATGTTATTATTATACTTTACACTTTTAAAATTAATGTTGACTATGTTTGACCAAGGTTGACTTTTGAGTTGACTTTCGGTTGACTTTGACTTTCAGTTGACTTCTGTTGACTTTCTAAATAAGGAAACTTTCCTAACTTCAAAACTTTCTAAAAATAGAACTTTCTAAATTTAGAAACTTTCCAAAAATAGAAACTTTCCAAAAATAGAAACTTTCCAAAAATAGAAACTTTCCATAAATAGAAACTTTCCAAAAATAGAAAACTTTCCAAAAATGGAAACCTGCTAAAAATAAAAACTTTCTAAAAATAGAAAGTGTGTGTCCGTACGCTGTTCCGATCAAACCGATGCATGTTGAGTGTTGTTCTATGTCTACTTGCAACATGTACAATAGCTATCATACTAAGACTTGACCTAAGTTAGTTATTTATATCGACCTGCTTTATTTATAGGTCGGCGTTGTGATCATTCATGATCACTTTACTTCATTTGCTGTTGATGTTATGCGAGGTGTATATGAAATAGTTTATATTTTACTAGGAAAATCTATTAAATACGATACAATTTTACACAAGATATTTATTTATTTATAGAATGGATATACTTAAACCTTGCTACAACACTTATAGGCAGTGTACCTAATCGTACAGTAGTGTAGTTTTTAGTAAGTCCGGTTCGTTCCACAGGGAAATCTTTAAACAAAGCTCAACGCTATATTAGTTTACTTTTATAAAAATACAAATATATATATAAGTAATATTATTATTATAAAGGGGGGTTTTTACCGTTTAATGACCGGTTTGTCGATTTTAAGACTTTAGTCGCAGTTAAAACCTAATGTAAAATATTAAATAAATAAAAGACTTAATTTAAAGCGTAAAGTAAATAACGATAATGAAATTGCGAATAATAAAAGTGCGATAAAATAAAATTAAATAAAAGTGCGATAATTAGAAGTGCAATTAAATATAAAATAAAGGAAATTAAATATGAAATAAAAGAATTATGCTTATTTAAACTTCCGTAATCATGATGTTTGACGTGTTGATTTTAGTTTTATGCCCATGGGGTAATTGTCCTTTGTCCTGGATTATTTAATATGTCCGTCTGGTTTTTGTCCATAACAGTCCATCAGTCATAAATATAAAGTGCGAGTGTCCTCGTCAAATTATTATTATACCTGAAGTTAAATATTCCAACTAATTGGGGATTCGAATTGTAACAAGGTTTTAATACTTTGTTTAATGAATACACCAGGTTATCGACTGCGTGTAAACCAAGGTTTTACTACTTTGTTAACAATTACACCAATTACCCTTGAATGTAATTTCACCCCTGTTTTAATTATTCTAGTGGCTATTAATCCATTCCCGTGTCCGGTTAAATGAACGATTATTCGTACATATAAATACCCCGCCCATCGTGTCCGATCGAGTGTATATGGTAATTTATAGGGACGCCCAATTGTAAATCTTTATATTAACATTAACAAACTTTCATTTAGTTAAACAAATATAAAGCCCATTAATAGCCCATAGTCTAGTTTCCACAAGTGTCGTTCTTTTGTCCAAACCCCAATTATGGTACAAAGCCCAATTACCCAATTTTAGTAATTAGCCCAACATCATGATTACTTTGTTTTAAATAAGCATAATAATAACTTAGCTACGAGACATTAATGTAAAAAGGTTGAACATAACTTACAATGATTAAAAATAGCGTAGCGTTACACGGACAGAATTTCGACTTATACCCTTACAACATTCGCTAACATACCCTTATTATTAGAATTAAAATTAAAATTAAAATTAAAATATAAATTATATATATATATTTTACGTATATATGAGAGAAGAGAGAAATAGAATTATGAAAAATGATCAGAATTCGGTTTGCTTTATAGCCAGAGTTGAAATTTGGGGCTCCGCGACTCGCGGCAAAATCCTCTTCAAACTCCGCGAGTCGCGGAGAATGTATTTACAGCTCACACCCTTGGAGTTTCTCTGCCGACGGTTTTATAATATATATATATAATATATATATAATTAATATAATTAATTATATATTATATTATATTTATATGCATAGTTAACTTGTAATTTTTAGTCCGTTGCGTCGAGCGTTAAGAGTTGACTCTGGTCCCGGTTCCGGATTTTCGAACGTCCTTGCGTACAATTTTATATTTTGTATTTTGCGTTTTGAATCTTGTACTCTTGTAATTTCGAGACGTTTCTTATCAATAATTGGAACCTCTTTGATTGTCTTTTGTACTTTTGAGCTTTTTGGTCATTTGCGTCTTCAATTCGTCGAATCTGTCTTTTGTCTTCACCTTTTATTATTTAAACGAATATCACTTGTAAATAGAACAATTGCAACTAAAAGCTTGTCTTTCTTGAGGAATAATGCTATGAAATATATGTTCGTTTTTAGCATTATCAAATATTCTCACACTTGAGCGTTGCTTGTCCTCAAGCAATATTGTCTTGAAATACTAGAATCACTTCTTTATTCTTCACACTTTGTACATCAGTGATTTCTATACGGCGGTATAAACAATGGTAGTAACGATATGGTTTACAGTCCCACATGACTATAAAAATTTAGATCCATTAAGGAAATTGGATCTTTATGAAAACATTTGATCTTTTGAAAATTAAATCTAGTTTTTACCCTAGATAAGTTTTCCAGAATAACCCTTTACCGGTGTTTGCAAAATATTTTTGTGGGTTTGGTGGGTTTCAGATTTGAAAATTTTAGCTCAAAACATGCGGTTTTGTGTCACCCACTTGCTAACCTTGTATTTGGAAAGCAACACGTCCAGTTTACTTGTCCTGTATATTACCTTTCGGTAAACTACCGTCCGGTTGTAAAGGAAAGCGTTGAACAAGCAACTGTTAAGGCAATGTCCCCTGACATGCTTTTAATTATGGTCCATAACGTGTCGGACGCAATTACTATCCTTGGTAGGAGCAATAGTAAAGCTCACCCTTATAATTTTTTTGGTCTGGCACAAGGTCCTGTCTTTGACCACTATGCAACCACCGTTCTTACGGTTGACACCCGATTTAGTTCAGGTGACCTAATGAATTCCAGGTGAATTCCTAGGATTTTACGTTCAATGGTAATGAACGCATTGAAAATAGGGTTTTCAGAAAACAAATCGGTTTGTAATTTTGATCAAAATATTTTCTCGTTTAAGCTCGAGTTTAGATATCATTGAATTCCATGAGTTTGAATTCTCAATCTTTAAGGTCAATCTCTAGGATTGAGTAATATCAGTCTTAAAAGCTGATTTTTAATCTTTAAGGAGATTATCCTTTCTGGGGATCTGATTCATTAGTCTTATCCAGCTAATTTGCATGGTGCCCCCCCATTGTACGAGATAAATCCTTCTCATGGTTAGGATAAATCTGACCACTTGGCGACCCTGTTTAATGCTGAGGTCCGTGGATTTCCTGCTGATTTTAGTGATGACTTTTCTAGATTTTTCGTCAACCTACAGCTGGTCTGGACGACAACTTCTTGTCCTAAATCAAGAAGCGCGTGTCTTTTTCGGAAGACTTTACTTCCTTTTAATGATGGAATTGATTCATCGTGTAGATCCATCTTTCTTCTTTTCTTTCATCGGGTAAAACAGTTTAGTTTAGTCCAAAGCAAAAGTATTTTCAGTTATTTGTTACAGATATATGTGACATATGTTTAAAATAACTTGGTAAATTTTCCCACACTTGGCTTTTATTTTCCTTTTTATCGTCCTCTATTCCATTTTAAATGAATTTTAACATTTTAGTTTGTTTCTCAATTTATGTCCTTTCCGAGGTAACAATAATTTCGGTGTTAAAACCTAGTTTTATCGTTCATAAATATGTATAAACATGATTTCAATTTATTTAATTGAAAATTTTGAAAAAATTTACTAGAATTGGGTAGTCAGTATATAAGACTAGGGCTGTTCTTTTTTATCAGAGAGCACTAGATTCTAATACAACTACTGCTTTACTAGTATTTTTAATGGTAACCAAGTGTATAAAGTAAAAAATTTTAAAATCCGAAAGAATTTAACCCCTTCCCACACTTAAGATCTTGCAATGCCCTCATTTGCAAGAAATCAGTAACAATTTAAATTATTGAGGGTGATTTGTGTGAAAATGATTAAATTTTTACCAAAGTTTCCAAATATATTGGCGTTTGTTTGCTGAATGATAAATGGTGCACATCATTTGTTCATTCCGTCTTGTTGTTATTTCACATATATTTTGCATCTTGTCGTCAAAATTAGTTGCTTTTCCTGAACTTAATGCCAGTCTTTGAAAATGCGTTGTTTTACCCTGTTGTGTACATAAGATAAACTGCAAACATATATACATATTTTTGAAGTTTGGTATATTACCCCACATTCAAAAATTATTAAAATCTAAGAATAAAAGTTAGATAATTATAAAAATGATTACAATATTAACAAAAGTATTAAACGTATCAATAATTACAAATTACAAAATAATAAAAAATAATAAGTAAACTAAGGATGATATTGGTACCAATAGGGGTTCCAGGCATAACCATAAGTGCTATAGAATGCTTCGGCAGGGTCATACGTAGGATATGGTGGCTGCATCTCTATCGACCAAGGAGGGAAGATGGGTTTCGGTGTAGGAATATAGTTTCTACCTATATGTTGGCAATGAGCTATGATCTGGTTCTGATGAACTTGCCAATCTTCAAATGCTCTCTGTCTATCATTTTCGTATTCCTGAGAAGCTATAAACCTATGCATTTCTTGCATCTCATTCCCCCCTCCTACATTACCTTGCTGCTGGTTTCTCTCCACCTGTGGATGTCTACCATGGTATCGTACTGCGGCGTTATTTTGCCTCTTCAAAACTTTCGCACCATGGTATACATTTAAACCTATAGTATCGCGGGGTTCCGGCTCTTCTAGTAATAATCCCCCCCGACTTATATCCACACCGAGATATTCACCAATCAAAGTAATAAAAATACCACCTCCTATTATGCTATGTGGTCGCATCCCCCGAACCATAGCTGATAAATAATAACCCACACAATATGGTATACTTACAGCGCTTTGTGGGTCTCGAATACACATATGGTAAAACAAATCCTGTTCATTTACTTTTTCTTTGTTCTTACCCCTTTGTGTAATCGAATTAGCTAAAAACCTATGTATCACTCTTAATTCGGCTCTATCTATATCCAAATAAGAGTAATTTCCCCCTTTGAAACGGTGATGGCTTGTCATTTGACTCCACACACCGTGTGTATCAAAATTCTCATCTATCTTTCTACCGTTTAGTATCAATCCTCTACAATCGGCAGACGCTAACTCCTCAGGCGTATATATACGTAAAGCCTGAGCCATGTCCAGTAAAGACATGTGGCGCATCGAACCACCTAACAAAAATCTAATAAAAGAACGATCGGTTAAACTAGCTACCCGATCATTCAACTCTATACTACATAACAACTCTTCACACCATACTTTATATACAGGTCTACGTATGGTGAATAAACATACCCAGTCATTAAAAGAAGAATTACCATACCTCTGTACAAGTAATTCCCTAATTGGCCCGGCCAATTCTACAGCTTCTAAGGGTCCCCATTCTATGACCCTCGGTACCTCAACAACCTTAGAGTGAAGAGTATGCAAACCCCGTTGATATTTTGGATAATCTATCCAAAGTCTGTCAAATCTCAGGTTCGGGTGCAACTCTTCCAAGTGCATATCGGAAAAGGTCATGACTGGATGAGGTACATCCTGCTTGTAGTAGTTATCCACCTCCTGTTGTTCCAAATTCTCAGCAGGAGCATTGCGGGCTTGGGATGAAGATTCACCCCTTTCATTCTGCAAAACACATCAAACACAAATTTTGTGCATCCAAATATGCATTAGTGTCAGCAAAATCAACAATCAAAATAATTACAATGACATTATCAATTTATATCAAACTTAAGCTTATTTTCACATTTTTATCAAATCTACACTTTTTCAAATAAGCATATACGAAAATTTTTCGCCAAGTTCATAAGCATTCAACTCAAATAACATGTCAAAATAATCATTACTAGCAATTAAACAAGTCTCAAATGGCATTATCTTTCAAAAATCAAGTTCATGAATTTTAGACTTGAAAAAGTCCACTTTAATTCTCAAAATCATGTTTAGGCTCAAAGTTTGGATCATTTAACTACCTAGACATGTTACACTACTCAATTTAGCAACAATTCATGACAAAAATCGGCCATAACCTGTTTATATCAAAAAGCCCCAAATTTGCTCAAGAAGACAAACCCTAGATTATTCAAAATTTGAAGTTTAAGGCTTCTAATCATGTTAAACAGCATCAATCTAGGTTATACAAGCATAATACATAAACAATTTAAGTCTAATTACACTAAAAAGCATCAAAATCAATTTGGGGAAAAATTTGCTCAAGAACACCAAATTTCGAATTAAATGGTGTTTAGGTGTAGAAATTTACCGTTTTTCTTGAGTAATTCTTAGATAGCATCCTTCTCAACATGATTTTAGCAAAAAATTTGGTGATTAACGGTTAAAAATTGGGATTTTTGGGGGTGTTTTTCGGGTTTTTTCGGGGTTTTTTCGAGCTGTATTTTTGAGTTGGGTGTGTGAAACTGATCAGTTCTTGCGTTATATTTTTTTCTGTAAATTGGTCCCTCCGCGAGTCACGGAGATTTCCCTTTCAAACTCCGCGAGTCGCGGAGTTTGCTCTTTTTTTTTTTTTTTTTTTTTTATAATCTTTAACTTATAAAACAATTAAGTATTTAATTTTAAAATTTTGTTTCCCTTGTTATTTAGGACGAGGTCGTTTCGGATCGATGTCCTAGTCCGTCTCTCGACAAAATTTTAAAATTTGTCTTTTTGTAGCGATTGTTTTAAAAGCTAAGATGTTTGGGTTTTTTAATGTTTTTGGCATACTTTAAATTAATAAGATTAAAAATAATGATAATAAAAGTTCTCGTCCCTCCCTTGGGTAAAGCAATTTCGGTTCAAAGACCTAGTCTTCAACTTACGACGAATTTTAAAAATCATATTCTTAACTTAATGAGATAAAGTAAATTTTTGTTTTTAAATTCACACAACTTAAATATAAAATTCAAAATTAATATTAAAAATTCACACCAAACTTAAAATTTGAAATGCATAAAATTAAAAATTCATATTTTAAAAAATAAAAATTCACACCAAACTTAATTTAAAAATTTATAAATTCATATCAAACTTATATTAATTTTTCAAATATTTACAATTTTAAATATATTGTTTTTACAAAGTTTACAATATTAATTTAAGATTTAAATATTAATTTTTAAAATATGGTAAAAATAAAATTAAAAATCTTTTTGTCTTTTTATCCCACTTTAATCAATCAAATATTATCAAAAATATGCGCCCCTCTTTTCGGTAAAGTAATTTCGGTTCCAAGACCTAATTTAACTCATGACGAATTTTTGAAATATTTTGGGTTGATTGTTTAAATATATTTATACCTTAAG
The DNA here is from genome assembly GCF_046630445.1 of Rutidosis leptorrhynchoides. Lineage (NCBI taxonomy): Eukaryota > Viridiplantae > Streptophyta > Magnoliopsida > Asterales > Asteraceae > Rutidosis > Rutidosis leptorrhynchoides. The sequence continues at coordinate 189,416,188 of NC_092333.1, forward strand.
AATAAACGTTAAATTTCGCAGTGATGTAATAAATTTTTGAATGATATCAATAATTTCGGTCGCCAAACCTAATTTTATTAAATACCAATTTAATACTTTTTAGCGAACAAATTAGCGTTTATTATCAAAAGGTTAAAAATAAAAATAAAAATAAAAACTGTACAGACATACCTGTGAAATAGATTTCTTAGTTATATGATCTATCCCATTCATAAGATAGTCGGTTTAATTGGTTTTCCATGGCTACATAGGCGTAACCTCGAGCATTCAGTGTCTTTTCTTCTAAACATATGAACGGTCCGTCTCTGCATAAAGTAACAAATTCGGTATTTGAATAGGTTTGATTATTTGAACATTTACCTCCATGTGACCATTTTCCGCATTTGTGACATCTTTCTAGGTGTCGTGCTCTTCTTTTCGCTGCGGATTTTGATTTTCCTTTACCAAATTGTAACTTATTATCTTCGCATCTGGATTCTTTTCTAACTCCGTCCATTCTTTCTCTGATTACTGATACTATTTCACTCGGTAGTATGTCATTATTTCTTTTAGTGATCAAAGCGTGTAGCATTAGACCATGGTTTAGTTCACAGGCAGTCTTCATTTTGTAAAAACCTAAAAAAAATAAAAATTCAGAATGGGGGGAGAAGACTAGTTCTTTAGGGTCTGCTAGGGAAAGACCATACGTGTTCCATTTTCGAGAACTACACGAAAACAGACAATCTAACTCTAACAGAAATATATATTATCCTTTAAAGACTTGATTCTCCCCACACTTAGTTAGCTGTGGTGTCGAAATTGTGATTAACTTCGTTGTCGACTTCCATCGGACCATGTATGTAATGTTTAACTCTGTGACCATTAACTTTAAATTCCATCCCATTTGAATTTATTAATTCTATCGTTCCGTATGGGAAAACTCTTTTGACTATGAATGGTCCAGACCATCTTGATTTCAATTTTCCAGGAAATAGCTTGAATCGTGAATTGAAAAGAAGAACTCTGTCTCCTTCTTTAAATTCTTTTGAACTTCTGATTCTTTTATCATGCCATTTCTTCGTTCTTTCTTTATAGATTAACGAATTTTCGTATGCTTCATGTCTTAATTCTTCTAATTCATTTAGTTGACTTAATCGTAGACGTCCGGCTTCATGTAAATCAAGATTACATGTCTTCAAAGCCCAAAATGCTTTGTGTTCAATTTCTACTGGAAGATGACATGCTTTTCCATAAACAAGTCTAAAAGGTGTGGTTCCAATTGGAGTTTTGTAGGCTGTTCTAAAAGCCCAGAGTGCATCCTCCAATTTAATGGACCATTCCTTCGGATTTGATCCTACGGTTTTCTCTAGAATACGTTTTAAAGCTCGGTTGGTATTTTCAACTTGTCCACTTGTTTGTGGATGATATGCGGTGGAGATTTTATGAGTTACTCCATATCTTTTAAGAACTTTCTCAAGTTGATTATTACAGAAATGAGTACCCCGATCACTTATTAAAGCTTTCGGTGTTCCAAACCTTGCAAAAAGACGTTTTAAAAAGTTGACTACAACTCGTGCATCGTTAGTTGGGAGAGCTTGTGCTTCCGCCCATTTAGATACATAATCAATGGCTACGAGTATATATAGATTATTATGAGATTTTGAAAATGGACCCATAAAGTCAATACCCCAAATGTCAAATACTTCACATACTTGGATGACATTTTGTGACATTTCATCACGTTGACTTATTTTTCCGGCCCTTTGACATGCATCACAGGATTTGCAAAGAAGGTGTGCGTCTTTGTAAATTGTAGGCCAATAGAATCCAGCTTCATAAAATTTTCTTGCTGTTAGTTGAGGCCCATAATGCCCTCATGTTGGTCCTGTGTGACAATGGTTTAAAATTTTACTAGCTTCATCTCCAAATACACATCGGCGTATTATTCCATCGGGACAACTTTTAAACAGATGTGGATCTTCCCAGAAATAGTGTTTTATATCACTGAAGAATTTCTTTCGTCTTTGGTACGATAATCCTTTTTCAAGGAATCCACAAACTAAGTAGTTTGCATAGTCTGCAAACCATGGGATTTCTTTATAATCTATCTTCAATAGATATTCATCAGGAAAGTTGTCTTGTATGGCCGATTCATTTAGAACTTCTAATTCGGGATTTTCAAGACGAGAAAGATGATCAGCGGCGAGATTTTTTGCTCCTCTTTTATCTCGGATTTCAATATCAAACTCTTGTAAGAGTAAGATCTAACGGATTAATCTTGGTTTAGCATCTTGTTTTGAAAATAGGTATCTAAGAGCAGAATGGTCGGTATAGACCACCGTTTTTGCTAGAACGAGATATGATCGAAATTTGTCAAAAGCAAAGACAATAGCAAGGAGTTCTTTTTCAGTAGTTGTATAGTTCGTTTGTGCTCCTTGTAATGTCTTACTAGCATAATATATAGGTTGAAATCATTTTTCAATCCTTTGTCCTAAAACGGCTCCCATTGCAAAATCACTTGCATCGCACATTAGTTCAAATGGTAGATTCCAATTTGGTGTTATCATGATCGGTGCATTAGTGAGTTTTTCTTTAAGAATATTAAAGATTTGATACATTCATCTGAAAAGATGAATGGCGCATCCTTTTCTAGGAGTTTATTCATAGGAGTGGCAATTTTAGAAAAATCTTTTATGAAACGTCGGTAAAAACCGGCATGCCCTAGAAAACTCCTAACTCCTCTAACATTTGTGGGATGTGGAAGTTTAGCAATTACATCTACTTTAGCTCTATCCACTTCAATTCCTTTTTTTGAAATTTTATGTCCAAGAACGATGCCTTCTTTAACCATGAAATGGCATTTCTCCCAATTAAGTACTAGATTTGATTTTTCTCATCTAATTAGCATTCGTTCCAGATTAACTAGACATGATTCAAATGTATCACCGAAGACTGAAAAGTCATCCATGAAAACTTCCATGCATTCTTCTATCATGTCGTGAAAAATCGCCATCATACACCTTTGAAAGGTTGCAGGGGCGTTGCAAAGTCCAAATGGCATGCGTTTGTAAGCAAAAGTACCATAAGGGCACGTGAATGTGGTTTTCTCTTGATCTTCGGGTGCTATTGGAATTTGAAAATATCCGGAAAATCCATCTAGAAAACAATAGTAACTATTTCCGGCTAATCTTTCCAACATTTGATCTATGAAAGGTAAGGGAAAGTGATCTTTTCTGGTGGCGTCATTTAATTTTCTATAATCAATACACACACGCCATCCTGTTACAGTCCTAGTAGGAATAAGCTCATTTTTCTCATTTGTAATGACAGTCATGCCACCCTTCTTAGGCACGCATTGAACTGGGCTTACCCATGGACTATCAGAGATTGGATAAATTAAACCTGCATCTAGCAGTTTAATAATCTCTTTCTTAACTACATCTTGCATATTAGGATTTAGTCTTCGTTGGCGTTGCACATACGTTTTATGACCTTCTTCCATAAGGATTTTATGTGTGCAATACGAAGGACTTATTCCTTTAATATCATGAATCTTCCATGCAATGGCTGGTTTATGAGCTTTCAACACAGAAATGAGTTGTGATTTCTCATTTTCAGTAAGAGAAGACGATATTATTACAGGTAATTCAGATTCACCATGTAAATAAGCGCATTCCAAATGGTTTGGAAGTGGCTTTAACTCTAATTTCGGAGGTTCTTCTATCGATGATTTATATCGATATCTGTCTTCTTCTTTTAGCATTTGAATTTCTTCTGTTGTTGGTTCATATCCATTAGCTATAAGTGTAGCTAACATTTCAGCTTCATCAATTGGTTCATTACCTTCTCCTAAAGAACATTCTCCTGTTCCTTGTAATTCTGGAAATTCTTCTAATAATTCTGCATGTGCATCTATAGTTTGAATATAATAACATGTATCATCTGCAGATTGTGGTTGTTGCATTGCTCTATCAACTGAAAAGGTAACACTCTCATCTTCTATACTTAGGGTCAGTTTCTTACCGAACACGTCTATCATTGCTTTAGTCGTGTTTAAGAATGGTCTTCCTAATATGAGAGGAACTTGAGAATCTTCTTCCATGTCCAAAACAACAAAATCTACTGGAAATACTAAAGTACCAACTTTAACTAGCATGTTCTCCATTATCCCTCTAGGATATTTTATTAATCTATCGGCTAGTTGTATACTTATTCTTGTTGGTTTCAATTCTCCAAGGTCTAGTTTAGCGTATAGTGAATACGGCATTAGATTTATACTAGCACCTAAGTCTGCCAATACTTCTATTGAACTAAGACTACCCAGAAAACATGGAATTGTGAAACTTCCTGGATCAGATAGTTTTTCTGGTATCTTATTCAACAGCACTGCTGAACAATTAGCATTCATAGTAACAGCCGAGAGTTCTTCCATTTTCTTTCTATTTGAGATTAGATCTTTCAAGAATTTAGCATACCTTGGCATTCCTGAAATCACATCAATGAAAGGAAGATTTACATTTATTTGTTTAAACATATCCAAGAATTTGGATTGCTCGGCTTCAAGTTTTTCTTTCTTCATTTTACTCGGGTAAGGAAGTGGTGGTTGGTATGGTTTAACATAAGGTTTATCCTTAACTGTGTTATCTTCATTAACCTTTTCAACTACCGGTTCTTTTTCCTTATCTTGATCATGTTGTGGTTCTTGTGGAGTAGGAATAGTTTCATCAGAAGTTACAGGTATTTCAGGTGGTTTAAGTGTTGTACCACTTCTTGTGGTAATAGCTTTAGCTGTTTCATTCCGGGGGTTAGCGTTTGTATCACTAGGTAGACTTTACGGTTTTCTTTCACCTATTAACCTTGCTAGGTTACTTACTTCTTGTTCCAGATTTTGAATAGAAGCTTGTTGATTTCTAAATGCTTGAGCATTTTGTTCATTGGTTTGTTTCTGAGATGTGAAAAACTGCGTTTGAGTTTCAACTAGCTTCGTCATCATATCTTCTAAATTCGGCTTTTTATCATCGGTTTGTTGTGGTGGTTTGTTTTGAAAATTAGGTCTTTGCTGATTGTAAGTATTATTGGATACTTGTTGATTGCTAGGACCTTGTTGGTTGTTGTATGGAATATTTCGGTTATAATTCTGGTTTTGATTGTAAATCGGTCTTGGCGGTTGATAATTATTCTGATAATTATTTCCAGGCCTTTGGTTTATGTATGAAATATTCTCTCTTTGTTCCATTGTTAATTCAATACTGAGACAATCTTTTGTCAAATGTGGTCCTCCACACTGCTCACAACTAATTCGTATTGAGTGAATATCTTTAGTCATCTTTTCCATTCGTCTCTCCACAGCATCTATCTTTGCGAAAATTGAATCTAAGTCATGGCTAGAATCGGCTCTAGCTGCTTTAGATGATCTAATGATGTCTTTTTCTTGGTGCCACTCATGTGAGTGGGAAGCAGTGTTATCAATAATTTTGTAAGCATCAGTTTCGGTTTTCTTCATAATAGAACCACCAGCTGCTATATCTATGTCTTTTCTTGTAGTGATGTCGCATCCTTGGTAGAATATTTGTACTATTTGACAGGTGTCTAAACCATGTTGCGGACATCCTCTTAATAACTTTCCATATCTTGTCCACGCCTCATATAGAGTTTCATTTGGCTTCTGTGTGAACGTAACAATTTCTGCTTGAAGTCTTACGGCTTTAGATGCAGGAAAGAATTGTTTAAGAAATTTGTCAACTAAAACGTCCCATGTATCGATCGCCCCTTCAGGTAACGATTCCAACCAATCTTTGGCTTCTCCCTTTAAAGTCCAGGGAAATAACATGAGATATATCTGTTCATCCTCCACTTCTCGGATTTTAAATAGTGTGCAGATCCTATTAAAGGTACGTAGATGTTCATTTGGATCTTCCTTCGGCGCACCACTAAATTGGCATTGATTAGTCACCATGTGTAGAATTTGTCCTTTGATTTCATAATCTGGCGCATTAATGTCTGGATGAGTAATTGCGTGACCTTGGCCAGTACGTTTAGCTCTCATTCGGTCTTCCATACTTAAAGGTTCCAGATTCTCCATAATTGAATTTGTTGAATCGGTATCACTAGATGATTCTGATTTAATAGTTCGTTCCTCAACAATCTCTGTTTGAATGATTGGTGGCTCCGGAGGAAAGTTTAGTGGTTCAGGATCTACGAACCATTCCTGAATATTTTCCGGATTCTCAATTGTGAGGTCGGGTTCAAAAAATGGATTATCGGAAATTTGAACTGAAGTACTTGGTCGACTGGATGACGATTCTAAAGAAAAATCAACGGCGGTAATATTTGCTAAATGTCTTGATCTAGTTACAGGTGGTGAACGTACAAAAGGTGATGAACGTCTTGCTCGGTGCATTCACAGAATATCCTATTAGTTTTTAAAAGGAAAGAAAAATTATAATAAGTTATCCAATCAATAGACTTTTCTGATTTTGCCCACGTTTCGAATAGCCAAAAGATGCAGCAGAGGGGCAGGATTCGTTTGGTCTCAATATAATTGAGGACTGTTTGGCTCCAATAACCCGGTCCACGTACAAATCCAACTATTACTACGAACCAGAAAATTTTGATGTCTATCAATTTAACCACTTAAAATAAATTTTCGTAATTTTAAGAAATTTAGATAAGAAGTAGAAAAAAATTCTAAGTCCTAAAACTAGAATAGCGAGAAATAAGAAAGAAAAAGAGTTCGTCGAAAAAAGTCGAAAAAGGAAAAATAATGGTTGAAAAATAAAAGGTGACAGAAAAATAAAAGAAACTTATAAAAACTTAAAAATATTTGACTAACCTAACCTTATTACTACAACTAACTTAAAATTATAATCGCAAATTGAAATTACTAATTGGAATGATAATTGATACATAGTAAAAGGTGTCTAAAAATATTAAAGCTTACAGGAAAAACTAAATCCCAAATGGAAATAACTTAAAAAGAAACTAAAACTTCAAAAGGCGTCGTAAAATTCTAAAGCACCTAATACTTAATTTAAGGAATAAGCACTTAAGGGATTTTACGGCAATCCTAAAAATTCTAGAAGTAAAAATAAAACTACGGCAAAAAACTAGACTAAAAACTAAGTACGACCGAAGAAAATATAAAAATTATGCTAAAACGATTAAAAAGTATAAAATATAAAAGTTATGAAAAGTTAATAAAAATTATTAGTTTATTATAAAAATATTGTTTTTATATTTTATATAAAAAAAGTATTAAGTTTATAAAATATAAAAATTAATTATAAGTAATAAAAATTAATTAAACTAAAACTTAAATATAATAATTAATAAAAACTAGGGTTTAGATAATATTAATTAAATAATACCCGTAATAAATGCGGAATTAGGGTAAGTTTGTGGCCTGTCTGGGCTTACCATGCGAGTCGCATGGGACAAGGCAGCAGGTCATGCGAGTCGCATGGCCTTGCTGGACTGGTTCAGTTGACAGGTCAATTATGACAGGTCACGTAATTTTTTTTAATATTTATTTTCCTTTTCTGTTTTAAAATAAAATAAATATACAATTTAAATAAAAACTTAATTTTAAAACTAAAAAAAAAAAAAATACTTATAATTTTATAAATATAAAAGAAAAACTTAAAAATAGATTTTAAAATATTTTTTTTTTCGGTTTTATAAAATTTTTAATTTTTTTATATTTTTCAAAATTTAAACAAAAATATATATTTATAAAAAAAACTAATTAAAACTTAAAAAAATTTTATAAATATTTTGACGTTTCGCTTCGGCGATCCCCGGCAGCGGCGCCAAAAATACTTGATGTTATGCGAGGTGTATATGAAATAGTTTATATTTTACTTGGAAAATCTATTAAATACGATACAATTTTACACAAGATATTTATTTATTTATAGAATGGATATACTTAAACCTTGCTACAACACTTATAGGCAGTGTACCTAATCGTACAGTAGTGTAGTTTTTAGTAAGTCCGGTTCATTCCACGGGGAAATCTTTAAACAAAGCTCAACGCTATGTTAGTTTACTTTTATAAAAATACAAATATATATATAAGTAATATTATTATTATAAAGGGGGGTTTTTACCGTTTAATGACCGGTTTGTCGATTTTAAGACTTTAGTCGCAGTTAAAACCTAATGTAAAATATTAAATAAATAAAAGACTTAATTTAAAGCGTAAAGTAAATAACGATAATGAAATTGCGAATAATAAAAGTGCGATAAAATAAAATTAAATAAAAGTGCGATAATTAGAAGTGCAATTAAATATAAAATAAAGGAAATTAAATATGAAATAAAAGAATTATGCTTATTTAAACTTCCGTAATCATGATGTTTGACGTGTTGATTTTAGTTTTATGCCCATGGGGTAATTGTCCTTTGTCCTGGATTATTTAATATGTCCGTCTGGTTTTTGTCCATAACAGTCCATCAGTCATAAATATAAAGTGCGAGTGTCCTCGTCAAATTATTATTATACCCGAAGTTAAATATTCCAACTAATTGGGGATTCGAATTGTAACAAGGTTTTAATACTTTGTTTAATGAATACACCAGGTTATCGACTGCGTGTAAACCAAGGTTTTACTACTTTGTTAACAATTACACCAATTACCCTTGAATGTAATTTCACCCCTGTTTTAATTATTCTAGTGGCTATTAATCCATTCCCGTGTCCGGTTAAATGAACGATTATTCGTACATATAAATACCCCGCCCATCGTGTCCGATCGAGTGTATATGGTAATTTATAGGGACGCCCAATTGTAAATCTTTATATTAACATTAACAAACTTTCATTTAGTTAAACAAATATAAAGCCCATTAATAGCCCATAGTCTAGTTTCCACAAGTGTCGTTCTTTTGTCCAAACCCCAATTATGGTACAAAGCCCAATTACCCAATTTTAGTAATTAGCCCAACATCATGATTACTTCGTTTTAAATAAGCATAATAATAACTTAGCTACGAGACATTAATGTAAAAATGTTGAACATAACTTACAATGATTAAAAATAGCGTAGCGTTACACGGACAGAATTTCGACTTATACCCTTACAACATTCGCTAACATACCCTTATTATTAGAATTAAAATTAAAATTAAAATTAAAATATAAATTATATATATATATTTTACGTATATATGAGAGAAGAGAGAAATAGAATTATGAAAAATGATCAGAATTCGGTTTGCTTTATAACCAGAGTTGAAATTTGGGGCTCCGCGACTCGCGGAAAAATCCTCTTCAAACTCCGCGAGTCGCGGAGAATGTATTTACAGCTCACACCCTTGGAGTTTCTCTGCCGACGGTTTTATAATATATATATATAATATATATATAATTAATATAATTAATTATATATTATATTATATTTATATGCATAGTTAACTTGTAATTTTTAGTCCGTTGCGTCGAGCGTTAAGAGTTGACTCTAGTCCCGGTTCCGGATTTTCGAACGTCCTTGCGTACAATTTTATATTTTGTATTTTGCGTTTTGAATCTTGTACTCTTGTAATTTCGAGACGTTTCTTATCAATAATTGGAACCTCTTTGATTGTCTTTTGTACTTTTGAGCTTTTTGGTCGTTTGCGTCTTCAATTCGTCGAATCTGTCTTTTGTCTTCACCTTTTATTATTTAAACGAATATCACTTGTAAATAGAACAATTGCAACTAAAAGCTTGTCTTTCTTGAGGAATAATGCTATGAAATATATGTTCGTTTTTAGCATTATCAGCTGTTCGCATAATTGTGTGGTTACTTCGGTTGCTATTAAGGTGAGTTATAGTCCCTTTTTTTCCTATTTTAAATCTTTTGGGATGAGAATACATGCAATTTATTTTATATTTTGGACACATGTGGAAGTTGGTTTAAATTATTCATTGTGAGTTGAACAAAAATATTCCCTAGTCTGGTAACTATAATCACTGGTTTCTACTGGTGAACGCGAATCCTATGGATAGATCTATCGGGTTTGACAACCCCATTTCGAGCTAGTCGCGCTAGCAATTTGTTATCGGAATGTTTAGTACTTCGTATTTAGTTGAAGATACACTTGTTCGGTGTATATTATTTATTGTGTTTGGCAAGGGTAAATAAAGGGTTAAGTGGTTACCAGGTGGCTCACGGAAAATGGAATAATGTTTTATTATATGTTTTCTAGCATATAATTTGGTGGTTTAAAAAGGAGTTTTATGTTTTCAAACATAAATTTTTATTGTTTAAATTAAATATTGTTTGCAATATTAAACCTATAATTCACTCAACATTTTTGTTGACAGTTACTCGCATGTTTTATTCTCAGGTTCATGATTGATTGCTTCCGCTGTGCTTAGAGAGTCTGCATATTTATGATGGCAGCTTTTGTTAAACATTAACTTGCATTCTATTTTGTTACATTAAATAGTGGTTGTTTGTTGACTTTATTTTGGTCAACTTTTGGTTAAAGTATTATTGTATAGTTTTTCTAAACTTATACATTTTAGTAGATTCCTTTATAGGAATTCATTTTTAAATAAAGAATGCAAGGTTGTTTTATTAAATTCATATAGAGTTTCGATCAAGCTGTGGGACCAAGTGACGGAGCCGTTAAGTGTTTTGACGGGGTCGTCACAGTTGGTATCAGAGCGTTGGTTGTAGGGATTTAGGCTGCATTGATGTCGTTACCCGAGTCAATAGGGTGCATTAGTGAGTCTAGTCTACAGCCCGGCCTATTATATATTATTATATGGGATTATTTGTATCGTGTTGGTATGTATATTGTTATTATACATACATTTTTATTATGTTCTGAATCCGGTAGGAACTCCCATTCCGATTTAAACGTATTCTCCAACTCATGCGAGTTCATCTTTTAAAGGAACACCTCGGTTAGTGAAACCGAGGGGGTGTCATTCTTGACTTCTGAAATTCTCGACATTTCTATGTCATAATTTGTGCTTATTGATATAACGTATGAGTTACATTACGTGTTCTAGAATTCTAGGCATTTCTATGTCATCTATTATGGTTATGTATATGACTTTTGAGTTATATTGCGCGAGATGTCATTCTTGACTTCTAAAGGCTCGGCATTTCAATGTCAGCTATTGTGTTTGGGTATATAACATTTTTGTTATATTACGTGCCTTTGTGCCGTTGTGCCTATGTACTTTGGTTTTTGAAACGGAAAACGTCATTCTTGACTTTTAGAGATTCTTGGTACTTCGAAGACATTTTTATGACATCGTTACTCCTATTCATTACTTACGATGTCTTTGTCTCTTGTGCTATCCTTAGCACATTGTTAAGAAATTGTTTTAGGGAAATTGTGTTGAAATTCGAGGTTGACCACGTGTCCTGACCTTATGTAGTGATATTGGAATGGAACTATGAGTTAGTGAAATATAATGGCGTCAGGCCAACGTGATTATATTACGTTAATTCATAAGAAGTCCCAATATTGTGACATGAGGAATAGAAAACGAGTCAAAGAAATTTTGTACACCACTCATTCGGAAATTCTAACGTTATTACATGAGTAAGGAAGATACTCATTATCTTATTTGTTGATATGCGAGAGACTCGTCTTAACCGAACTACCTACCCCATGTTTTATCATTTATAACTCGCTTGTTAGTGACAGTTTCGCACGTGAATAGTTTTGACCCAAGGACTTGTGTTCTGATAAAAGTCAAGACAATATTTAACTCATTGGTTTTCATGACCTCATAGCATTTATTGATTAGATGTCGCAAGACGATTCAAGTCCATCACCCGAGCTTTAACGATCTTACTTCAACTCATAACCTCTGTAATGCGGATACCCTGCTTTTCATTAAAATTTTTACACATTTGTGTAATTGGGCGGTTCTCACGAGATTTATGGGCGAATAGAAGTAATGAAATATTTTGTCATGTATACTATTTATAAAATCATATATGTACGTATGAATTCAAATGGACTAATTTACCCTTACCTATTTTGGCTAGTATACACTAAATTATACCTTCAAAATTATTTTAAAAACCACTCTTGTTGAGTTGTCTAGTTAACTCAAATTGATTTACGTAAAATGGTACACGTTGTACATACTTCTAAATTTACTAAGAGCTTCGTTCCATTTATGGGGTTACATCAGACGTTTAAAGTTTTTTTTTCAAAACTTCTTTGATTGATTACATTAGAATTTTCGCATTACTCTACAGAGTGTTTGGATCACAGTTCTTCTCATCCTCCGTTAAGGATGAAATTTACCATTAAGTTCGTTGATAGGAATTCTTACACCAGTTTGGATGCCGGTTTTATAGAATTTGTTGGAAAGTCTTTGCGCCCATAGAATTTTCCCTCTTATGGTTAGACATGGCCGAAGCGCAGACCGATAAATCAAGTTTCTGGGGTGCACTCGATGGTCACCCTATTGTAGAAAAGGCGTTAGGTGGGTTTCTACCCCAACTGTTGTTATAATGGGTATCATGGATATATATTACTCTAGACCGTTTGAGTAGTTTCTACTCTCAATTTTCGCTGTCAACCGCAACACCCTCGTAAACGTCAATCCTAGGATTCAATACTTTGAGGTACACGAAATTATTTTTGGAGATTCATCTCACTTTGAGTCGACCATTCTTTATAACCCATGATTCGCGTTCTTTTCATCTATACATAAATTGAAGAAGAAGGAGGAATCCTAGATTTTCTCGCTCATTGTACCAGGAAGCTCACTCTCGTTGAAATATCACACCTATCGTACCTCTTCCTTTCGGAAATATAATGAAAATTTACTTTGGAGTCCATGATCCTCGTTAACTCCTTTGAGAGAATTGCCTTAAATATCTATGCCACCGATGTGACTACTCCATATTTATTTCTTTCTTCATTATTGCAACTGTATTTCATCTGTCCCAGTTCGTCCCCTTGGGGAGCTCCCGTTTTGTTCGTTGAGAAGAAAGATGGTTCGTTTCGTTTGTGTATTGATTATCGTGAATTGAACGAGCTTACTGTAAAAAAAAAACCGTTACCCTCTTCCGAGAATTGATGATCTGTTCGATCAACTTCAAGGTTCGTCCGTTTACTCTAAGATTGATCTTCGTTCCGGTTATCACCAATTGCGCGTTAAAGAAACTGATATTCCGAAAACCGTTTTTTCGTACCTGTTATGGTCACTTCGAATTCCTTGTTATGCCGTTCAGATTGACAAATGCACCTGCTGTGTTCATGGACCTCATGAACCGTGTGTGTAGACCCTATCTGGACAGATCCGTTATTATTTTTATCGACGACATTCTTATTTATTCTAAGAGCGATGAAGAGCACGAAGAACATTTGAGGTTAGTGCTTGATCTGTTGAGAAAAGAATAATTGTACGCTAAGTTCTCTAAGTGTGCTTTCTGATTAAGAGAAGTTCAATTTCCTCGGACATATTGTTAGTAAACAGGGAATACAAGTTGATCCTGCTAAGATTGAGGCGATTGAAAAGTGGGAAATTCTGAAAACTCCTACTCAGATTCGCCAGTTTCTAGGATTAGCAGGCTATTATAGAAGGTTCATTCAAGATTTTTCACGAGTAGCGAAGCCTCTGACTGCTTTAGCGCACAAGGGGAAGAAGTATGAGTGGAAGAATGAACAAGAGACTGCTTTCAGATTTTGAAGAAGAAGATGACCACCACTCCGATATTGTCACTACCTGAGAGTAATGATGATTTTGTTGTTTATTGTGATGCTTCGCGTCAAGGCTTTGGTTGCGTTTTGATGCAACGAAAGAAATTTATTGCGTACGCATCACGTCAGTTGAAGATTCACGAGCAGAATTATTCAACTCATGATTTAGAGTTGGGAGCTGTTGTTTTTGCGCTTAAGATTTGGAGACGTTATTTGTATGGGGTTAAGAGTACTGTGTACACATATCACAAAAGTCTTCAACATATCCTCGATCAGAGACAGTTGAACATGAGACAACGCAGATGGATTGAGACGTTGAATGATTATGATTGTGAACTTTTATATCATCCAGGAAAGGCCAATGTTGTGGCCGATGCGTTAAGTCGCAAAGAGAGGGCTGAACCTCGCAGGTTTAGAGCCTTGAGCATGACCATTCGAACAAACCTCGCAAGGCAGATTCTTGCAGCTCAACAAGAAGCCTTGAAGGATGGGAATTTCATAACGGGAAGGTCCGAGGCTTGAGTAAACAGTTAGATGTACGAACCGATGGTACTCGGTATTTTGCGGGACATCTTTGGGTTCCGGAGTTTGGTGACCTACGACAACTTGTTTTAGATAAGGCTCATAAGTCTAGGTACTCTATTCATCCTGGTTCAGGAAAGATGCATCATGATCTTAAGGAGCTGTATTGGTGGCCTCATTTGAAGGCTGATGTGGCTAAGTGTTTGACCAGTGCTAAGATTATAGCTGAACATCAGAAACCGTTTGGACTTTTGGTGCAACCTGAAATTCCCGAGTGGAAGTGGGAAGGTATTACGATGGACTTCATTACGAAGTTACCAAGAGTTGTGGGTGGTTATGATACCATTTAGGTGATTGTTGACCGACTCGCTAAGTCAACTCATTTCTTGCCAATTAAGGAAACAGATTCGATAGAGAAGCTTACCCGTTTGTATTTGAAGGAGATTGTTTCTAGACATGGTGTTCCCGTATCTATTATTTCGGACCGAGACAGTCGATTTACATCGAGGTTTTGGCGATCCTTACAGGAAGCTTTGGGAACTAAGTTGGATGTGAGCACCGCTTATCATCCTCAGATGAAAGGTCATAGTGAAAGGGCCATTCAAACGTTGGAAGACATGTTACGAGCATGCATCATTGATTTTGGTAATGGTTGGGATAAGTACTTGCCACTGGCTGAATTTTCTTATAATAATAGTTATCATGGAAGTATTAAAGCCGCACCGTTTGAAGCTCTGTATGGTAGAAAGTGTAGGTCTCCTATCTGTTGGAATGAGGTTGGGGATGCTCATCTCACAGGTCCAGAAATTATTCATGAGACTACCGAGAAGATCGTACAGATTAAGGAAAGATTGAGAACCGCCAGAAGTAGGCAAAAGAGTTATGCCAATAAGAGAAGGAACGATATTGAATTTCAGGTCGGCGACCGTGTTATGTTGAAGGAGTCACCTTGGAAAGGTGTAGTACGTTTTGGTAAAAGGGGAAAGTTGAATTCTCATTTTGTTGGACCATTTGAGATTATTGAGAGAGTTGGACGGTGGCTTATCGTTTGAAGGAGCCACAAGAGCTTAGCGCTTTTCATAACGTTTTCATGTATCGAACTTGAAGAAGTGTTTGGCCGAGGCCAATGAAACCATTCTTTTTGATGAACTTCATGTTGTTAAACAACTCCATTTTTGAGGAACCGGTTGAGATTATGGATCGAGAGGCTAAGACTCTTAAGCAGAGTAGAATTCCTATTGTTCGAGTTAGATGGAACGCCAGACGCGGTCCCAAGTTCACTTGGGAGCGTGGAGGTCATATGAGGCAGAAGTACCCGCATTTGTTCCCAGATGCCGAGTCAACCCTGCACCTGCTTAAATTTCGAGACGAAATTTCCGTAACGGGAAGGTGCTGTAACGACCCTACTTTTTCCGTTATCTTTTACCGTTAAGTATTTAACGACCGTTAACTGTTATTCGTGCCACGTCATTTCTATGACCTATATTATTAATCTTGTAATAATATATTAATTATTATGTGTTATATGAATATTTGTATTCATATTTCAAGTTGTACGTTTCTACGTGTCGCGGGTTTCTATCCGGCGAATCTTTTCAGTTTTCCAACCAACGGTCGAGCTTTTGGGATTTTTAAGTCCTAAATATTTTAAATATGATATTTTAATGTCATATGACCATATATAGTGTTTATATATTTTATCCGTCGCGTAGTTGTTATCTCTCTGAAAAATCAATCGCGTAGTAGCGTTTTCGCGTTTCGGGCTTCGATTGGGCGTTCGGGCCACAAGCAATTAGTCATTTATCAATTTTGGGCCATAAAAGGGGCCCACCCTCTTGCTAGAGCCGGCCTAAACCTTCATGGAGGGGGGTATTGTGCCATTTTTCTAAACTTGGAGTTTTATGGAACAAAACCTAATTTCACTCTTCATTTCCCTCATTTCACCTTCTAATTTTTTTTGTGTTTTCTCCTCTACTTCCTCTCTAGGCCGTCGCCTACCACCACCCAAAACATCATCACCATCAATTGATTTCTTGCTTGGAATTTAGGGCTTTCAACACAATCGGATTCTACTATTCGTTCTCTACGCGCCTATACTCTTTAATTGTTGATTAGGGTATAAACCCTAACCCTAACTTTTTGATTTTTATTATATTTTACTGTTTTTATATGTTATATTAATAGTATGATGCTTACATGTTATTGTATTGTTGATTATATGCGTAGAATTGCTCATTAATTCATGTTTTCGGTTTGATAATATTGGGACAGCAGCTTGTTCGTTGTTTTATGTAAATATAACTGATATAAAAGTGAAATTAAAGTGTTTATATGAGTTTCTCTCATCAAGACATTAATTTTAGACTCCGGATTCATGTCGTTTCGATTCCCGGAGCTTAAGATATGATTAAAATGGTGTTTTGTAAAGATTAAATGGTGAAAACGAATTGGTTCAGTTATGGTCCGACTTTGTGACCATTTTTGGAGTCTTTAGGGTGTACTAGTGTGTTAGAATTGATGATGGGATGAACTTTCATGTTCGGGTCATCGAAATCCGAGCCACGGATCACCCGTTATGACTAAAATACGTTTTTGAGCGGATTAAAGGTACAAACTGATTTAGAGCTGTAAGTCACGACTTGGTGACTGTTCTTGGGATGTTCTTGAGCACACTAATGTGTCGGGTGGGTTGGTTAGGCGAAGATATATATAAGGCTCGCCGAAAACTGATTCCCGGGGCTCAAGTTATGACCCGATGAACTTTTGAATTAAAACTTATGGTTAAATATTAAAACTTATGATAAAAATAATGATTTTCATTATTGATTAATTACTTATGATATAAGAAGTAATTATTATCATTTAAGACTTATGATATATATTTATTATATCATTTAATTATTACTTATGATTTAATTAACATTTTAATTAAACTTATGATTAATAATACTTTTATTATTAATGAAAAATACTTATGATAAGTATTAAATTTATTTTATGAGAATATTATTTTAAGACTTATAATAAAGATTAAATAATTATTTAATTATTATAAGACTTAATTATTATTTAATTATGATCTAATTATTAAATACTTATGATTTAATAATTTTAATTAGAAACTTATGAAATGATTAATAATTCATTATTAATTAATAATACTTATGATATGATTTAAAATTTATTTTTAATTAATAATACTTATATTATGATTAATATTTAATTAATTAATTAACTACTTATGTTATATTAATTATATCATTTAAACTTATCTTAACTTTAATAATTCATTTTTATTTAATTAAACTTATATTATGACATAATTATACATATTTAACTTTAACTAACATTATAACTTATGTTATTATTATACTTTACACTTTTAAAATTAATGTTGACTATGTTTGACCAAGGTTGACTTTTGAGTTGACTTTCGATTGACTTTGACTTTCAGTTGACTTCTGTTGACTTTCTAAATAAGGAAACTTTCCTAACTTCAAAACTTTCTAAAAATAGAACTTTCTAAATTTGGAAACTTTCCAAAAATAGAAACTTTCCAAAAATAGAAACTTTCCAAAAATAGAAACTTTCCAAAAATAGAAACTTTCCAAAAATAGAAAACTTTCCAAAAATGGAAACCTGCTAAAAATAGAAACTTTCTAAAAATAGAAAGTGTGTGTCCGTACGCTGTTCCGATCAAACCGATGCATGTTGAGTGTTGTTCTATGTCTACTTGCAACATGTACAATAGCTATCATAATAAGACTTGACCTAAGTTAGTTATTTATATCGACCTGCTTTATTTATAGGTCGGCGTTGTGATCATTCATGATCACTTTACTTCATTTGCTGTTCGCATAATTGTGTGGTTACTTCGGTTGCTATTAAGGTGAGTTATAGTCCTTTTTTTTTTTTCCTATTTTAAATCTTTTGGGATGAGAATACATGCAATTTATTTTATATTTTGGACACATGTGGAAGTTGGTTTAAATTATTCATTGTGAGTTGAACAAAAATATTCTCTAGTCTGGTAACTGTAATCACTGGTTTCTACTGGTGAACGCGAATCCTATGGATAGATCTATCGGGTTTGACAACCCCATTTCGAGCTAGTCGCGCTAGCAATTTGTTATCAGAATGTTTAGTACTTCGTATTTAGTTGAAGATACACTTGTTCGGTGTATATTATTTATTGTGTTTGGCAAGGGTAAATAAAGGGTTAAGTGGTTACCAGGTGGCTCACGGAAAATGGAATAATGTTTTATTATATGTTTTCTAGCATATAATTTGGTGGTTTAAAAAGGAGTTTTATGTTTTCAAACATAAATTTTTATTGTTTAAATTAAATATTGTTTGCAATATTAAACCTATAATTCACTCAACATTTTTGTTGGCAGTTACTCGCATGTTTTATTCTCAGGTTCATGATTGATTGTTTCCGCTGTGCTTAGAGAGTCTGCATATTTATGATGGCAGCTTTTGTTAAACATTAACTTGCATTCTATTTTGTTACATTAAATAGTGGTTGTTTGTTGACTTTATTTTGGTCAACTTTTGGTTAAAGTGTTATTGTATAGTTTTTCTAAACTTATACATTTTAGTAGATTCCTTTATAGGAATTCATTTTTAAATAAAGAATGCAAGGTTGTTTTATTAAATTCATATAGAGTTTCGATCAAGTTGTGGGACCAAGTGACGGAGCCGTTAAGTGTTTTGACGGGGTCGTCACATGTACATAAGATAAACTGCAAACATATATACATATTTTTGAAGTTTGGTATATTACCCCACATTCAAAAATTATTAAAATCTAAGAATAAAAGTTAGACAATTATAAAAATGATTACAATATTAACATAAGTATTAAACGTATCAACATTACAAATTACAAAATAAATAAAAAAATAAGTAGACTAGGGATGATATTGATACCAATAGGGGTTCCAGGCATAACCATAGGTGCTATAAAATGCTTCGGCAGGGTTATACGTAGGATACGGTGGTTGCATCTCTATAGTCCAGGGAGGGAATATGGGTTTTGGTGTAGGAATATAGTTTCTACCTATATGTTGGCAATGAGCTATGATTTGGTTCTGATGAACTTGCCAATCTTCAAATGCTCTCTGTCTAGCATTTTCGTACTCCTGAGAAGCTATAAACCTTTGCATTTCTTGCATCTCATTTCCCCCTCCTACATTACCTTGCTGTTGGTTTCTCTCAACCTGTGGATGTCTACCATGGTATTGTACTGCGGCGTTATTTCGCCTCTTCAAAACTTTCGCACCATGGTATACATTTAAACCTATAGTATCGCGGGGTTCTGGTTCTTCTACTAATAATCCCCCCCGACTTATATCCACACCGAGATATTCACCAATCAAAGTAACAAAAATACCACCTCCTATTATGCTATGCGGTCTCATCCCCCTAACCATAGCTGATATATAATAACCCACACAATAAGGTATACTTACAGCGCTTTGTGGATCTCGAATACACATATGGTAAAACAAATCATGTTCATTTACCTTTTCCTTGTTCTTACCCCTTTGTGTAATCGAATTAGCTAAAAACCTATGAATTACTCTTAATTCAGCTCTATCTATATCCAAATAAGAGTAATTTCCCCCTTTGAAACGGCGATGGCTTGTCATTTGACTCCACACACCGTGTGTATCAAAATTTTCATCTATCTTTCTACCGTTTAGTATCAACCCTCTACAATCAGTAGATGCTAACTCCTCAGGCGTATATATACGTAAAGCCTGAGCCATGTCTAGTAAAGACATGTGGCGCATCGAACCGCCTAACAAAATCTAATAAAAGATCGATCGGTTAAACTAGCTACCCGATCATTTAACTCTATACTACATAACAATTCTTCACACCATACTTTATATACAGGTCTACGCATGGTGAATAAACGTACCCAGTCATTAAAAGTAGAATTACCATACCTCTGTACAAGTAATTCCCTAATTGGCCCGGCCAATTCTACAGCTTCTAAGGGTCCCCATTCTATGACCCTCGGTACCTCAACAACTTTAGAATGAAGAGTATGCAAACCCCTTTGGTATTTTGGATAATCTATCCAAAGTCTGTCAAATCTCAGGTTCGGGTGCAACTCTTCCAAGTGCATATCAAAAAATGTCATGACTGGATGAGGTATATCCTGCTTGTAGTAGTTATCCACCTCCTGTTGTTCCGCATTCTCAGCAGGAGCATTGCGGGCTTGAGATGAAGATTCACCCCTTTCAGTCTGCAAAACACATCAAACACAATTTTTTGTGCATCCAAATATGCATTAGTGTCAGCAAAATCATCAATTAAAATAATTACAATGACATGATCAATTTATATCAAACTTAAGCTCATTTTCATATTTTCATCAAATCTACACTTTTTTAAATAAGCATATACGAAAATGTTTGCCAAGTTAATAAGCATTCAACTCAAATAACATGTCAAAATAATCATTACTAGCAATTAAACAAGTTTCAAATGGCATTATCTCTCAAAAATCAAGT
Source organism: Rutidosis leptorrhynchoides (assembly GCF_046630445.1). Lineage (NCBI taxonomy): Eukaryota > Viridiplantae > Streptophyta > Magnoliopsida > Asterales > Asteraceae > Rutidosis > Rutidosis leptorrhynchoides. The sequence continues at coordinate 189,436,881 of NC_092333.1, forward strand.
TCATGAATTTTAGACTTGAAAAAGTCCACTTTAATTCTCAAAATCATGTTTAGGCTCAAAGTTTGGATCATTTAACTACCTAGACATGTTACACTACTTAATTTATCAACAATTCATGACAAAAATCGGCCATAACCTGTTTATATCAAAAAGCCCCAAATTTGCTCAAGAACACAAACCCTAGATTACTCAAAATTTGAAGTTTAAGGCTTCTAATCATGTTAAACAACATCAATCTAGGTTATACAAGCATAATACATAAACAATTTAAGCCTAATTACACTAAAAAGCATCAAAATCAAATTGGGGAAAAAAATTGCTCAAGAACACCAAATTTCGGATTAAATGGTGTTTAGGTGTAGAAATTTACCGTTTTTCTTGAGTAATTCCTTGATAGCATCCTTCTCAACGTGATTTTAGTAAAAAATTTGGTGATTAACGGTTAAAAATTGTGATTTTGGGGGTGTTTTTGGGGTTTTTTTCGCGTATATGTTCGCAGTATTTTTTTTTGTTTGAGGTGTGGACTGATCAGTTGCAGCTCTTTTTATTTTTTCTGTATTTCGGTCCTCCCGCGACTCACGGTGTTTGGACCCTTCAAACTCCGCGAGTCGCGGAGTTTGCTTTTTTTTTTTTTTTTTTTAACATCTTATACTAATTAAAATAATTAATTAATTAATTTAAAATTTTGTTTCCTTTGTTATTTAGGACGAGGTCGTTTCGGATCGATGTCCTAGTCCGTCCCTCGACAAAATTTTAAAATTTGTCTTTTTGTAGCGATTGTTTTAAAAGCTAAGATTTTTGGTTTTTTAATGTTTTTGGCATACTTTAATTCAATAAGATTAAAAATAATGATAATAAAAGTTATCGTCCCTCCCTTGGGTAAAGCAATTTCGGTTCAAAGACCTAGTCTTCAACTTACGACGAATTTTAAAAATCATATTTTTAACTTAATGAGATAAAGTAAATTTTTGTCTTTAAATTCACACAATTTAAATATAAAATTCAAAATTAATATTAAAAATTCACATCAAACTTAAAATTTAAAATGCATAAAATTAAAAATTCATATTTTAAAAATTAAAAATTCACACCAATCTTAATTTAAAAATTCATATTATAAATTCACACCAAACTTACAATTTAAAATGCATAACATTAAAAATTCACACCAAACTTATATTAATTTTTTCAAATATTTACAATTTTAAAAATATTGTTTTTACAAAGTTTACAATATTAATTTAAGATTTATATATTAATTTTAAAAACATGGTAAAAATAAAATTAAAAATTTTTTTTGCTTTTTATCCCACTTTAATCAATCAAATATTATCAAAAATATGCGCCCCTCTTTTCGGTAAAGTAATTTCGGTTCCAAAACCTAATTTAACTCATGACGAATTTTTGAAATATTTTGGGTTGATTGATTAAAGTTATTTATACCTTAAGAATAAACGTTAAATTTCGCAGTGATGTAATAAATTTTTGAATGATATCAATAATTTCGGTCGCCAAACCTAATTTTATTCAATACCAATTTAATACTTTTTAGCGAACAAATTAGCGTTTATTATCAAAAGGTTAAAAATAAAAATAAATAAAATAAAAACTGTACAGACATACCTGTGAAATAGATTTCTTAGTTATATGATCTATCCCATTCATAAGATAGTCGGTTTAATTGGTTTTCCATGGCTACATAGGCGTAACCTCGAGCATTCAGTGTCTTTTCTTCTAAACATATGAACGGTCCGTCTCTGCATAAAGTAACAAATTCGGTATTTGAATAGGTTTGATTATTCGAACATTTACCTCCACGTGACCATTTTCCGCATTTGTGACATCTTTCTAGGTGTCGTGCTCTTCTTTTCGCTGCGGATTTTGATTTTCCTTTACCAAATTGTAACTTATTATCTTCGCATCTGGATTCTTTTCTAACTCCGTCCATTCTTTCTCTGATTACTGATACTAGTTCACTCGGTAGTATGTCATTATTACGTTTAGTGATCAAAGCGTGTAGCATTAGACCATGGTTTAGTTCACAAGCAGTCTTCATTTCCTAAAAAAAATAAAAATTCAGAATGGGGGGAGAAGACTAGTTCTTTAGGGTCTGCTAGGGAAAGACCATTCAGATTCCATTTTCGAGAACTACACGAAAATAGACAATCTAACTCTAACAGATTTACATATTATCCTTTAAAGACTTGATTCTCCCCACAATTAGTTAGCTGTGGTGTCGAAATTGTGATTAACTTCGTTGTCAACTTCCATCGGACCATGTATGTAATGTTTAACTCTGTGACCATTAACTTTAAATTCATTCCCATTTGAATTTATCAATTCTACTGTTCCGTATAGGAAAACTCTTTTGACTATGAAAGGTCCAGACCATCTTGATTTCAATTTTCCAGGAAATAGCTTGAATCGTGAATTGAAAAGAAGAACTCTGTCTCCTTCTTTAAATTCTTTTGAATTTCTGATTCTTTTATCATGCCATTTCTTCGTTCTTTCTTTATAGATTAACGAATTTTCGTATGCTTCATGCCTTAATTCTTCTAATTCGTTTAGTTGACTTAATCGTAGACGTCCGGCTTCATGTAAATCAAGATTACATGTTTTCAAAGCCCAAAATGCTTTGTGTTCAATTTCTACTGGAAGATGACATGCTTTTCCATAAACAAGTCTAAAAGGTGTGGTTCCAATTGGAGTTTTGTAGGCTGTTCTAAAAGCCCAGAGTGCATCCTCCAATTTAATGGACCATTCCTTCGGATTTGATCCTATGGTTTTCTCTAGAATACGTTTTAAAGCTCGGTTGGTATTTTCAACTTGTCCACTTGTTTGTGGATGATATGCGGTGGAGATTTTATGAGTTACTCCATATCTTTTAAGAACTTTCTCAAGTTGATTATTACAGAAATGAGTACCCCGATCACTTATTAAAGCTTTCGGTGTTCCAAACCTTGCAAAAAGACGTTTTAAAAAGTTGACTACAACTCGTGCATCGTTAGTTAGGAGAGCTTGTGCTTCCGCCCATTTAGATACATAATCAATGGCTACGAGTATATATAGATTATTATGAGATTTTGGAAATGGACCAATAAAGTCAATACCCCAAATGTCAAATACTTCACATACTTGGATGACATTTTGTGGCATTTCATCACGTTGACTTATTTTTCCGGCCCTTTGACAAGCATCACAGGATTTGCATAGAAGGTGTACGTCTTTGTAAATTGTAGGCCAATAGAATCCAGCATCATAAACTTTTCTTGCTGTTAGTTGAGGCCCATAATGCCCTCCTGTTGGTCCTGTGTGACAATGGTTTAATATTTTACTAGCTTCATCTCGAAATACACATCGGCGTATTATTCCATCGGGACAACTTTTAAACAGATGTGGATCTTCCCAAAAATAGTGTTTTATATCACTGAAGAATTTCTTTCGTCTTTGGTACGATAATCCTTTTTCAAGGAATCCACAAACTAAGTAGTTTGCATAGTCTGCAAACCATGGAATTTCTTTATAATCTATCATCAATAGATATTCATCAGGAAAGTTGTCTTGTATGGCCGATTCATTTAGAACTTCTAATTCGGGATTTTCAAGACGAGAAAGATGATCAGCGGCGAGATTTTCTGCACCTCTTTTATCTCAAATTTCAATATCAAACTCTTGTAAGAGTAAGATCCAATGGATTAATCTTGGTTTAGCATCTTGTTTTGAAAATAGGTATCTAAGAGCAGAATGGTCGGTATAGACCACCGTTTTTGCTAGAACGAGATATGATCGAAATTTGTCAAATGCAAAGACAATAGCAAGGAGTTCTTTTTCAGTAGTTGTATAGTTTGTTTGTGCTCCTTGTAACGTCTTACTAGCATAATATATAGGTTGAAATCGTTTTTCAATCCTTTGTCCTAAAACGGCTCCCATTGCAAAATCACTTGCATCGCACATTAGTTCAAATGGTAGATTCCAATTTGGTGTTATCATGATCGGCGCATTAGTGAGTTTCTCTTTAAGAATATTAAAAGATTTGATACACTCATCTGAAAAGATGAATGGAGCATCCTTTTCTAGGAGTTTATTCATAGGAGTGGCAATTTTAGAAAAATCTTTTATGAAACGTCGGTAAAAACCGGCATGCCCTAGAAAACTCCTAACTCCTCTAACATTGGTGGGATGTGGAAGTTTAGCAATTACATCTACTTTAGCTCTATCCACTTCAATTCCTTCTTTTGAAATTTTATGACCAAGAACGATGCCTTCTTTAACCATGAAATGGCATTTCTCCCAATTAAGTACTAGATTTGATTGTTCGCATCTAATAAGCATTCGTTCCAGATTAACTAGACATGATTCAAATGTATCACCGAAGACTGAAAAGTCATCCATGAATACTTCCATGCATTCTTCTATCATGTCGTGAAAAATCGCCATCATACACCTTTGAAAGGTTGCAGGGGCGTTGCAAAGTCCAAATGGCATGCGTTTGTAAGCAAAAGTACCATAAGGGCACGTGAATGTGGTTTTCTCTTGATCTTCGGGTGCTATTGGAATTTGAAAATATCCGGAAAATCCATCTAGAAAACAATAATAACTATTTCCGGCTAATCTTTCCAACATTTGATCTATGAAAGGTAAGGGAAAGTGATCTTTTCTGGTGGCGTCATTTAATTTTCTATAATCAATACACACACGCCATCCTGTTACAGTCCTAGTAGGAATAAGCTCATTTTTCTCATTTGTAATGACAGTCATGCCACCCTTCTTAGGCACGCATTGAACTGGGCTTACCCATGGACTATCAGAAATTAGATATATCAAACCTGCATCTAGCAGTTTAATAATCTCTTTTTTAACTACATCTTGCATATTTGGATTTAGTCTTCGTTGGCGTTGCACATACGTTTTATGACCTTCTTCCATAAGGATTTTATGTGTGCAATACGAAGGACTTATTCCTTTAATATCATGAATCTTCCATGCAATGGCTGGTTTATGAGCTTTCAACACAGAAATGAGTTGTAATTTCTCATTTTCAGTAAGAGAAGACGATATTATTACAGGTATTTCAGATTCACCATGTAAATAAGCGTATTCCAAATGGTTTGGAAGTGGCTTTAACTCTAATTTCGGAGGTTCTTCTATCGATGATTTATATCGATATCTGTCTTTTTCTTTTAGCATTTGAATTTCTTCTGTTGTTGGTTCATATCCATTAGCTATAAGTGTAGCTAACATTTCAGCTTCATCAATTGGTTCATTACCTTCTCCTAAAGAACATTCTCCTGTTCCTTGTAATTCTGGAAATTCTTCTAATAATTCTGCATGTGCATCTATAGTTTGAATATAATAACATGTATCATCTGCATATTGCGGTTGTTGCATTGCTCTATCAACTAAAAAGGTAACACTCTCGTCCTCTATACTTAGGGTCAATTTCTTACCGAACACGTCTATCATTGCTTTAGTCGTGTTTAAGAATGGTCTTCCTAATATGAGAGGAACTTGAGAATCTTCTTCCATGTCCAAAACAACAAAATCTACTGGAAATACTAAAGTACCAACTTTAACTAGCATGTTCTCCATTATCCCTCTAGGATATTTTATTGATCTATCGGCTAGTTGTATGCTTATTCTGGTTGGTTTCAATTCTCCAAGGTCTAGTTTAGCGTAGAGTGAATACGGCATTAGATTTATACTAGCACCTAAATCTGCCAATGCTTCTATTGAACTAAGACTACCCAGAAAACATGGAATTGTAAAACTTCCTGGATCAGATAGTTTTTCTGGTATCTTATTCAACAGCACTGCTGAACAATTAGCATTCATAGTAACAGCCGATAGTTCTTCCATTTTCTTTCTATTTGAGATTAGATCTTTCAAGAATTTAGCATATCTAGGCATTCCTGAAATCACATCAATGAAAGGAAGATTTACATTTATCTGTTTAAACATATCCAAGAATTTGGATTGCTCGGCTTCAAGTTTCTCTTTCTTCATTTTACTCGGGTAAGGAAGTGGTGGTTGGTATGGTTTGACATAAGGTTTATCCTTAACTGTGTTATCTTCATTAACCTTTTCAACTACCGGTTCTTTTTCCTTATCTTGATCAGGTTGTGGTTCTTGTGGAGTAGGAATAGCTTCATCAGAAGTTTAAGGTATTTCAGGTGGTTTAAGTGTTGTACCACTTCTTGTGGTAATAGCTTTAGCTGCTTCATTCCGGGGGTTAGCATTTGTATCACTAGGTAGACTTCCCGGTTTTCTTTCACCTATTAACCTTGCTAGGTTACTTACTTCTTGTTCCAGATTTTGAATAGAAGCTTGTTGATTTCTAAATGCTTGAGCATTTTGTTCATTAGTTTGTTTTTGAGATGTGAAAAACTGCGTTTGAGTTTCAACTAGCTTCGTCATCATATCTTCTAAATTCGGCTTTTTATCATCGATTTGTTGTGGTGGTTTGTTTTGAAAATTAGGTCTTTGCTGATTGTAAGTATTATTGGATACTTGTTGATTGCTAGGACCTTGTTGGTTGTTGTATGGAATATTTCTGTTATAATTCTGGTTTTGATTGTAAATTGGTCTTGGCGGTTGATAATTATTCTGATAATTATTTCCAGGCCTTTGGTTTATGTATGAAATATTCTCTCTTTGTTCCATTGTTAATTCAATACTGAGACAATCTTTTGTCAAATGCGGTTCTCCACACTGCTCACAACTAATTCGTATTGAGTGAATATCTTTAGTCATCTTTTCCATTCGTCTCTCCACAGCATCTATCTTTGCGGAAATGGAATCTAAGTCATGGCTAGAATCGGCTCTAGCTGCTTTAGATGATCTAATGATATCTTTTTCTTGGTGCCATTCATGTGAGTGGGAAGCAGTGTTATCAATAATTTTGTAAGCATCAGTTTCGGTTTTTTTCATAATAGAACCACCAGCTGCTATATCTATGTCTTTCCTTGTAGTGATGTCGCATCCTTGGTAAAATATTTGTACTATTTGACAGGTGTCTAAACCATGTTGCGGACATCCTCTTAACAACTTTCCATATCTTGTCCACGCCTCATATAGAGTTTCATTTAGTTTCTGTGTGAACGTAACAATTTCTGCTTGAAGTCTTACGGCTTTAGATGCCGGAAAGAATTGTTTAAGAAATTTGTCAACTAAAACGTCCCATGTATCGATCTCCCCTTCAGGTAACGATTCCAACCAATCTTTGGCTTCTCCCTTTAAAGTCCAGGGAAATAACATGAGATATATCTGTTCATCCTCCACTTCTCGGATTTTAAATAGTGTGCAGATCCTATTAAAGGTACGTAAATGTTCATTTGGATCTTCCTTCGGCGCACCACTAAACTGGCATTGATTAGTCACCATGTGTAGAATTTGTCCTTTGATTTCATAATCTGGCGCATTAATGTCTGGATGAGTAATTGCGTGACCTTGGCCAGTGCGTTTAGCTCCCATTCGGTCTTCCATACTTAAAGGTTCCAGATTCTCCATAATTGAATTTGTTGAATCGGAATCACTAGAGGATTCTGATTTAATGGTTCGTTCCTCAACAATCTCAGTTTGAATGATTGGTGGTTTCGGAGGAAAGTTTAGTGGTTCAGGATCTACGAATCGTTCCTGAATATTCTCCGGATTCTCAATTGTGAGGTCGGGTTCAAAAAATGGATTATCGGAAATTTGAACTGAAGTACTTGGTCAACTGGATGACGATTCTAAAGAAAAATCAACGGCAGTAATATTTGCTAAATGTCTTGATCTAGTTAAAGGTGGTGAACGTACAAAAGGTGGTGAACGTCTTGCTCGGTGCATTCACTGAATATCCTATTAGTTTTTAAAAGGAAAGAAAAATTATAATAAGTTATCCAATCAATAGACTTTTCTGATTTTGCCCACGTTTCGAATAGCCAAAAGATGCAGCAGAGGGGCAGGATTCGTTTGGTCTCAATATAATTGAGGACTGTTTGGCTCCAATAACCCGGTCCACGTACAAATCCAACTATTACTACGAACCAGAAAATTTTGATGTCTATCAATTTAACTACTTAAAATAAATTTTCGAAATTTTAAGAAATTTAGATAAGAAGTAGAATAAAAATCCATGTCCTAAAACTAGAATAGCGAGAAATAAGAAAGAAAAAGAGTTCGTCGGAAAAGGTCGAAAAAGAAAAATGGTTGAAAAATAAAAGGTGACGAAAAAATAAAAGAAAATTATAAAACTTAAAAATACTTTGACTAACCTAACCTTATTACTACAACTAACTTAAAATTATAATCGCAAATTGAGATTACTAATTGGAATGATAATTGATACATAGGTAAAAGGTGTCTAAAAATATTAAAGCTTACAGGAAAAACTAAATCCCAAATGGAAATAACTTAAAAAAAAAACTAAAACTGAAAAAGGCGTCGCAAAATTCTAAAGTACCTAAATCTTAGTCTAAAGAAAAAGCACTTAAGGAATTCTACGGCAAAGCCTAAAGATCTAGAAGTAAAAATAACTATGGCAAAAACTAAGTTTAAAACTAAATATGAGCTAAAAATACAAATATTACGTTAAAACGATTGAAGAGGGACAAAATATAAAAATATACAAAAAGTTGTAAAAAGTACAATTTTTATAAAAATATTATTTTGATATTATTTATTTATTAAAACTACTAATTTTACAAATTAATTAAACTAATTAAATAAAATATTAATAAAAACTAAAATAATTATTTAATTAAAACCTAATTAGGGTTTTATATTAATAATTATAATAATTATTCGTAATTAATGCCTGATTAGGGTTCTGTCGGCGTGTCAGGTTATCTCCGCGACTTGCGGTATTCAAAGCTTCAAACCCCGCGACTCGCGGGGTTCCAAAATTCAACTGACAGGTTTAAAATTCGACGCGTTTTTCTTTTTCTTTTTTTATTTTTTTTTTCGGTTTTTTATATTTATAAAATATATTTATAAAATAAATTAAATAAAACTTATATTTTTACAAACTAAAGATACTTTATAAAACTTAAATATTTAAAAAAATCTTAAAAATATTTATATTTATATTTTTGTTTTTCTTTTTTATATTTTCGAATATTTAAAACGTATTTTTATAAAAACGAATTTTAATAAAAGTAAACTAAAAATCTTTTTTTTTTATATATTAGCGTTGCGCTTCCGGCGTTTAAGAGTTCCCCGGTAGCGGCGCCAAAAAATACTTGATGTCAAAGCTAAGGGGTATATAATAGTTATTAATTTTAGCAGGAAACACTATTAAATACGATACAATTTTACACAAGATATTTATTTATTTAGAGAATGGATATACTTAAACCTTGCTACAACACTTATAGGCAGTGTACCTAATCGTAAAGTAGTGTAGTTTTTAGTAAGTCCGGTTCGTTCCACAGGGAAAATCTTTAAACAAAGCTTAACGCTATATTAGTTTACTTTTATAAAAATACAAATTTATATATAAGTAATATTATTATTATAAAGGGGGGTTTTTACCGTTTAATGACCGGTTTGTCGATTTTAAAACTTTAGTCGCAGTTAAAACCAAATGTAAAGTATTAAAAATAAATACAAGACTTAAATTAAAGCGTAAAGTAAATAACGATAATGAAATTGCGAATAATAAAAGTGCGATAAATTAAACTTGCGATAATTAAAAAGTACGATAATTAAAAGTGCAATTAAATACAATAACAATAAAAATGCGATAATTAGAAGTGCAATTAAATATAAAATAAAGGAAATTAAATATGAAATAAAAGAATTATGCTTATTTAAACTTCCGTAATCATGATGTTTGACGTGTTGATTTTAAGCCCATGGGTTAATTGTCCTTTGTCCTGGATTATTTAATATGTCCATACGGATTTGTCCATAATAGTCCATCAGTCATAAATATAAAGAGCGAAAGCCTTCGTCAAATTATTCTTATTCCCGAAGTCAAATATTCCAACTAATTGGGGATTCGAATTGTAACAAGGTTTTAATACTTTGTTTAATGAATACACCAGGTTATCGACTGCGTGTAAACCAAGGTTTTACTACTTTGTTAACAATTACACCAATTACCCTTGAATGTAATTCACCCCTGTTTCAACAAGTCTATTAACTATTAATCCAGTTCCGTATCCGGTAAAATGAATAATTATTGGTATTTATAGATATCCCGCCCACCGTACCCAGTCAAGCGTATGTGGTTATATATAAATACGTCGAATTATAAGTTTGTATATTAAATTAACAAGGTATTGTTTAATTAATATAAAACCCATTAATAACCCATAGTCTAATTTCCACAAGTGTCGTTTTTTTATCCAAACCCCAATTATGGTACAAAGCCCAATTACCCAATTTTAGTAATTAGCCCAACATCATGATTACTTTGGATTAAATAAGCATAATAATAACTTAGCTACGAGACATTAAATTAAAAAGGTTGAACATAACTTACAATGATTAAAAATAGCGTAGCGTTACACGGACAGAATTTCGACTTACACCCTTACAACATTCGCTAACATACCCTTATTATTAGGATTAAAATTAAAATTAAAATTAAAATATAAATTATAAATATATATTACGTATATATTGAGAGAAGAAGGAAAAAAAGATGATTCAAAATGCTCAGAATTCGGTTGGCTTTATAGGGAGTTTCAAAACTTGGGGCTCCGCGACTCGCGGCATTTTTAGCCTTCAAACTCCGCGAGTCGCGGAGATTGAAAATACAGCTCACATTCTTTGGAGTCTTTCTTGCCGACGATTTATTTATAAATATAATATATATATATATAATTAATATAATTAATTATATATTATATTATATTTATATACATAGTTAACTTGTACTTTTTAGTCCGTTGCGTCGAGCGTTGAGAGTTGACTCATGTCCCGGTTCTGAATTTTCGAACGTCCTTGCGTACAATTTAATATCTTGTACTTTGCGTTTTGAATCTTGTACTCTTGTAATTTCGAGACGTTTCTTATCAATAATTGGAACCTCTTTGATTGTCTTTTATACTTTTGAGCTTTTTGGTCGTTTGCGTCTTCAATTCGTCGAATCTGTCTTTTGTCTTCACCTTTTATTATTTAAACGAATATCACTTGTAAATAGAACAATTGCAACTAAAAGCTTGTCTTTCTTGAGGAATAATGCTATGAAATATATGTTCGTTTTTAGCATTATCAGAAGGTTAACGAAAGTAATGGAAAAATCAGGGTTGTTACATTACCCACCTGTTATTGAAAATTTCGTCCCGAAATTTTTAGTGATCGTCCGCCGAAGTGGTTTCCTGAGGAAACAATTGCGGATACTTCAACCTCATCTGGTCTTCACGCTCCCACGTGAACTCTGGTCCTCTTATCGCATTCCACCGAAGTTTAACAATAGGAATTCTGCTTTGCTTCAACTGTTTAACCTCTCGGCCCAAGATTTTAACAGGTTCCTCAATGAAATGAAGTTTGTCGTCGATACATAGTTCTTCTAGAGGAATAATCAAATTATCATCGGCTAGGCACTTCTTTAGATTGGATACATGGAAAACGTCATGAATACCGCTAAGTGCTTGTGGCAGTTCCAAATTTGTAAGCTACTGGTCCAACCCTTTCAATTATCTCAAATGGTCCAACATATCTAGGACTCAGTTTACCTCGATTTCCAAATCGTACAACACCCTTCCAAGGTGATACTTTAAGCATAACCCTGTCACCAACTTGGAACTCTATGTCCTTCCGTCTAACATCGACGTAACTCTTTTGATGACTTCGAGCCGTTCTCAATTGTTCTTGAATCTGTAAAACCTTCTCAGTTGTCTCCTGAATAATCTCAGGACCTGTCAACTGACTATCTCCCAACTCGCTCTAACAAACGGGAGATCTACACTTCCTTCCATACAATGCTTCAAATGGTGCAGCTTTAATGCTGGCATGGTAACTGTTATTGTATGAGAACTCAGCTAGTGGTAAATACTTATCCCATCCGTTTCTGAAATCAATGACACACGCTCTCAACATGTCCTCAAAAGTCTGAATAGTTCATTCGCTCTGGCCATCCGTCTGGGGGTGATATGTTGTACTCATATCTAAACGGGTCCCCATTGCTTTCTGTAATGATTGCCAAAACCTAGAAGTAAATCTGCTGTCGCGGTCGGATATAATGGATATAGGCACTCCATGCCTAGAGACGACTTCTTTAATGTAGATCTGAGCCAACTTCTCCATTTTATCAGTTTCCCTTATCGGTAAGAAGTGTGCGGACTTAGTGAGACGATCCACGATAACCCAAATGGTATCGTGACCTCCTACCGTTCTCGGCAGTTTCGTAATGAAGTCCATGGATATTCCTTCCCACTTCCACTGGGGAATCTCTGGTTGAATCAGTAATCCTGATGGCTTCTGATGCTCAACCTTGACTTTAGCGCAAGTCAAGCACTTCCCGACATAAGTGGCAATGTCAGCTTTCAAGTTCGGCCACCAATAAAATGCCTTCAAATCTTGGTACATCTTATCTGATCTCGGATGAATTGAGTATCTCGACTTGTGTGCTTCCTCCAACACTAGTTCTCTCAATCCACCAAATTTTGGTACCCAAATTTGGTTAGCAAAGTATCGTGTTCCGTCCTCCTTGATGTCAAACTTCTTGTCCATCCCTTTGAGAAATTCAACGTCAACATTCTCCTGTTTCATGGCTTCTTGTTGTGTTTCACGGATTTGTGATGTGAGATTCGTACGGACAACTATGTTAAGCGATTTAACCCTAAGAGGTTTCTCTCGCTCCTTTCTGCTCAAGGCATCTGCCATAACATTCGCCTTGCCCGGATGGTATTGAAGTTAGTAGTTATAATCGTTAAGTAGTTCCATCTAACGTCGTTGTCTCATGTTGAGTTGCTTCTGATCGAATATGTGCTGTAAACTTTTATGGTCAGTGAAGATAGTGAACTTGGTTCCAAACAGGTAGTGTCTCCACATTTTAAGTGCACTTAGAGCTACTTAGAGAACTTTGCATAAACTGCTCTTCTCTAAGCACGGTCAATATCGATCGTAGATGCTGCTCGTGCTCTTCCTTATTCTTCGAGTACACCAATATATCATCAATAAACACAATGACGAATTTATCTAGGTATGGCTTACACACATGGTTCATGAGGTCCATGAACACTGCTGGTGCGTTCGTCAAGCCAAACGACATCACTGTAAACTCATAATGTCCATAACGTGTTCTAAACGCTGTCTTCGGGACATCAGCTTCTTTGACTCTCAATTGGTGATACCCGGATCTCAAATCAATCTTCGAATAACAACTGGATCCCTGCAGCTGATGAAATCAGTCATCAATTCTTGGTAGCAGATACCGATCCTTGATTGTTAACTAGTTTAAATTTTCTGTTGTCGATACACAACCTCATCGACCCATCCTTCTTCTTAACAAACAAGACTGGAGCTCCAAATCAGAAATTCATGGTTATGTGATCCACCTTCTAGTACCGGTCGCAAATTAGGGCATTACAACTCTGATGTTCTTCACCACGGGAAGCTCTTGTAGTTCTAAAGGTGCAAGTCCGTATATCGTACGCGTAACGGGTGCAGCTGCTGGCACCAAATTAATCCGAGGGCCTTTGGCCTAGCGTTATCAAGGAGTCCTTCTGACTCTGAGGTAACGGGTTAAATTCTCGTTTAGTAGATTATTCGTGTAAAATTATCGGATGTTCGACTCATTCAACCCTTTATCAACTTCATGGTTGGGTGGACGTGTAACCTCAGGGCAATCTCTAATGGTTGGGAAATACTCGGGTCTCTTAAATGCCGGCTCATCTTTACTCACGTGTTCCAGAATTGCGATACATTCTCATATCATGTACTTCTGGACCTTCGAGTAATTAGCGTAACATGATGGTGTACTGATCTCTTCTCTGTACACTATTATTATTGGTGAAAGAAATTCGAATAGTCTTCGGGTCGTAGCTGCCTAGGTTGTATCGTCAGATAACCAGTTTGTTTCAACCACGAGGTTAAAATTTCCTAGTTCAATAGTTCTATAAAGTACATGGTTATAAAGGTTGTGACCAATTTCTCTAGCGTTAAGGCTTCCATCAGCACCGGTGTTGACATCATGTATAAGCATTATGATCGGTGAGTGAGAGCAGTTTCGTGAAGAATTTCATGGAAAACGAAATTGAATAAGGTATAATAGCAACCCGAACAAAATATGATATTTAATCGAAAAGGGTTGGTACAATCTCCCAGACGTGTGTGCCTCACGGGAAACAGATGAAGTGTAGTTCGCGTCGATGCGTTCAAAGTTGGTTGGTAATGTTTGTGGGTGTAACGAAAATGATTGCCGCTTAAGAAAAGTACGTTAGGGCAGAATGAGAAAGGATATAGTGACAAGTAGTATTACTAGTAGTAATGAGTGATGGGGTTAGCGATAAGTAGCGATGGATGGTGATAAGCAGTGATGATAGTGGTGGCGAATAAGTTATTAGATAGCGTGCTCGCATCATGAGTATATATACATGTATACTAATGCAGCCAATATGGCATAATAGTTATCAATCGGTAGGCTCGTGTTGGGAAACAAAATCATGATCGGGCGGTGAGTGAATGATAGGTAAGTTGGAAATCGAGTGGACAATATCTACTACGTATTGTGCGGGCTGTTACCAGGAATCCTCCTCTAAAGACGTATCAGAATTGAGTTGTGTTGCACAGTAGTGAGTAGTAAAGCATGGATGTGCTAATGGTGATGAGTAGTGCTTGGTAGTGGTAAGTAGTAATGATTAGTATTGAGTAGTAGCAAGTATCAAGGGGTAATAGTAAGTAGTATTTAGTAATGACAAGCAGCGAGAAGTAGTGATCAGTCGTGACTAGCAGTCAGAGGCAGCGTGGAGTAGTAGTTAGCAGCAATAAACAGTACTGAGTAGTGGTATGAGATGACGAGTATGTTTAAGTAGTGTCTTTGTAGTGACGGGTGGTGATCGGTGGTGGCAGGAAGTGTTGAGCGGTGAGGAGTGGTGTCATGCTTACAAGTTACTTATAAGTTATAATAACAATTAGTTTGCACAGTGTAAGTCTCTACTCATATTTAAGGTTATACAGTTTGTGTTCACAACGGTGTTTATCCGAGTAACCTAGTTGACTCGCTCCCAATTCCTTATTTTGTGATGTCGGAACTTCTATATGAGTCACCGTAATGTAATCCCGGTCATTACATTACGCTATCTCACATATCCATTCGACATCACTCCATAAGTTCAAGATAGCGTAGTCAACTTAATTTAGTTAAATCTGGCATCGTGTGTACGTATGTGTTTCGTGATATAGTATATTTAGTCCAAGTCCATGTAGTATGGTATAAGGCTTATATGTATGTGGTGTAATGTGTAGCCCTACATGTAGCATTGTGAAGCAAATAGTGCAGGTATGGTGTATAAAAGTCATCCAAGACACACAGCTATAGACTAGACTTCACTAATGCGCCCTACGGTTAGACACACTAATGTATCCTAGTTCCCTATAGCCAAGGCTCTGATACCAAATGTAACACCCCGTCAAATCCCTTTAACGGAATGTTAACTCTGGTCCCAGTGCTTGGCTTGACTTCTACGTAACAGCAATATTCTACAGCGGAAGCAATTAATACCTGAGAATAAAACACGCAAAACGGGTCAACAATAATATTGAGTGAATCTACAGGTTTTAGGTAAACAATACAATATGTTTGAGAAATAACATTTCGAAAATGTTTACTAGTGAAAGACCACCAAAGTTTAATGTTAAAGTTTTTAGACAACACCGTTTCTCGTTTCAAAAGTTTATTGACACTACCATGTCAAATTTCAATCATTTGTAGACAACACCCTGTCAAGTTTTATCTCATTTGCTCGTAAACCATAGTTTAAATATCGTTGTATAGTATCCGAAAAACAGTTATCAGAAAAATAGTTTAATTTCCTTGCCCATGAGATTCTATCGCTGCATACACTGAGCACCTGAATACTAGCATTAACCCGAATATAGAAGCCACTATACCCGCCTTTACATCCTAAAATGTTATACACTTGTTCAAATGTATTTAATGTTCAAAATAAATGCACCACTGCTTTTATAGTGGGTGAGGTTGTCAACCTAACGGATCCGTCCATCTAAATTGTGCTTACACCGATGGTATTAAAAGTATTTAAGCTAGAGGCTTTTTGAACAAAACTCAGTATGCATATGTGTAGTACTCATGTCAATATAAATTAATTTGAAAATATAAATATAACAGCGTGTATTCTCATCCCTGAAAACATGTAAAAAGCGGGCTGTAGACTCACCTTTGAAATAAGCTCGGAATGAAAGATAAATGACTTGTACGGTTTAGACCCGAGTAATGTAACCTAAGTATACGTATGTAGGTTGGTCAATATATGTATCTTATATAAGTGTGGTTTCATAGTGTACGTTGTCTTATTGCTCGACTCGACGCGTTTTAAAGTAAAAGTCAACTATATCATGCAAGTCAAACAAAGTCAACCGAAGTCAAACTGAAAGTCAAAATTGGTCAAAGTAGTCAACTAAAGTCAACATCAGTAGGTTCATGCCAAATATTGGTCAACATATCAAACCTAAGTCAAACAATACGTTTTAGGTCATGAATGATCATTTTCACAATTTCAGATTATCGTCATGCACAAAATTTATGAACACGTAGCATACTTAGCACATTATCTCATAGTACAAAATTCATGTAAATATGAAAAACTCCAGATCATAATTAGACTCAAAATCAATTCCAAAAAGTCTGGCCAGGGACTCATACGACAATTAAAAGTTAGGAATCAGAAGGGATACATTTGGGGTTTGCCAAGTCAGTTTCTGACCGCGCACTGATTTCATTTCGGCTATAACCGGAGTTAGGAACATGAAATTGATACAAGACCAGTGGCCATAGTTCAAGGACAAATAAAGTAACACATATAAAAAATCTAGCCACTTTTGTTTTGCCAATTTGTACAGTTTATTCGTGCAAATTGATCATTCAGTTTTCAGCTCAAATCAGAATTCACATAAAGTATGGCTCTATTGTGCCCAATGCATAAGATTTCAGAGATTGACCAAAACAATAAATAATTCGCATATCATGTTAAGTTTCATTTCCCAAAAGCATACATGCTCAATCAGTATACAAAATCCACAGAGTACAAAACCGTGTGCAATTTACAGATTCGATTCTCATTTAGTTAGTCACATTCGCATACGATTATTCGAAGATATAGTTACAATAAGCCTATGATATCTCATGAAATATGAAGTAATTTTTGTCTACTTTTCAAATATGCAAAGCTTTAATCACAGAAGTTAACACATTTTATCATACAAGGTTATTTTCATGCAAGCGCTGTATAAAACTACATTTACACTAATTCTAGCATAACTCGGGCTATACATAAGCAAACGACATGATATCCTAGTCTAAATTGAGTGTTTTTAAATTATATTTCCAATGGTATAAGTCTCACATGCCAATTCATTTTCTATCAATACCAGATTTCTGATCAAGCAACAAAACACAACGATAATTCAAATCGACATAACTTAATCATACGGAAACGAAATCAAGCGAATCCAATGCTTAAACTCAATAGTTTTTCGCAAGGAATTTGATTATAACATAATAATTAACATTTGAAAAACTTAATTTTTCTGATTCAACAAATACAAATTCGTTTTTAAACCCTAGCGCATCAAACAATCAAAATAACGATAACGATTAACAGGTACGCGTATAGACTTGAGCAATTGACAACATAACTATGAAACTTTAATAAAATTCAGATTTTAAGAATTAGGGTTTATGCAATTATACCTTTGATCACAAAATTAACGATACACACGCGTAGAGGAGATCGAGAATTGTAACTTTCGTGTTCAAGGCTTGCTCTAAAAATCAAAAATTGATGGTATGGTGGTGGTGATGATGTCAACGATGGGAGGGAGAAGGAGGGAAGAAAAAGCTGTGTTTTTATGTTCTTAATCCTAATTAGGTTTATTACTTCTATTTATATCATCCCTAGTTATCCTAAATTGCACATAAGTCCCTAAAGTTACAAGTTTTAGACATAAAAGGGGTAGGGAGGGGGGGTTCGGCCGATAGGCCCCATGGGATGGGTTCCCGGGCTCTCGTTTTGCAAAAGCGCGTATTCGTGGTCCATTTTTAGTGTCGTTTAGTCGTACCGAAGGCCCGGAACGCTAATCCGATCGTTAAACGCAACCAATCGCTTAATTTATTAAATATCTAATAAATTAAATATTTTAAAAAGTTAATAATTAATAAAATTAATTATTAAAATAAACCCGAGCGTTTCGTTGCTCAAAAAGCTATTATCAAAATCGTATCGTTTTTATCGTATTTCATTATCCGAAATATTTATTTGTATTAATATCAACCCATAATAATTATTGAAACCCTCCAAAGATTAAGTACGCATTTAATACACGTAAACGCATAAAAGTTAAATAATCGCCGTTAAATAAACTAACGGAAGGTTAACGAAAGTAATCGAAAAATCAGGGTTGTTACATTACCCACCTGTTATTGAAAATTTCGTCCCGAAATTTTTAGTGATCGTCCGCCGAAGTGGTTTCCTGGGGAAACAATTGCGAATACTTCAACCTCATCTGGTCTTCACGCTCCCACGTGAACTCTGGTCCTCTTCTCGCGTTCCACCGAACTTTAATGATAGGAATTCTGCTTTTCTTCAACTGTTTGACCTCTCTGCCCAAGATTTCAACAGGTTCCTCAATTGTGATGACCCGAAAATTTCTGACCAAATTTAAACTTAATCTTTGTATGATTAACATTTCCGACACGATAAGCAAAGTCTGTAAAACTGAATCTCAAAATTTTTGAACTACTTTTATATATTTAAATACCCTTCGGTTGTTTTCAACGATTCGCGAACAATTATATGTAAATAGATACATATATACTATAACTTGAAAAGGTAACAATGTATTAATTATTTGATACCGTACATTAAACTTATTGGTTTAAATATTTATTTGAATATATATGATAAGTTGAAATATTTATTATTAAAATTTATTTATAAATAACTTCCAATGTGTATTTAAAAACTGATTTATGTATATTAAAAAGATATATACATATATATAATTTCAAGTTATTTAGTAAACGATAGTAACATTTTCAAATTGCTACAGTACCCAAAATTCTACAGTGTTTTTGAAAATCACTATTTGCTACAATGAATTGCTACAGTGGTATAGCTTATGGATGATTTAAGACTATATTTTGATAAAGGTACGAGTCACGAAATGTAAAATGCAAGTTTTCAAAGCGTACGAAAATGCGTTCGAGAAACCGGAACCGGGACATAAGTCGAGTGACGACGTACGACATATCGGAACAAAAATTACAAGTCAACTATGCACGTGAATTTAATATAATATATAATTAATTATATAAATTTTATATATTATATATTAATATTTATATTATGTCGACAAAGATAAAAACAAATGAACCAGGCTGGTGACAGTTGGCCATGCGATCGCATGGCCATATGCCCATGAAACCATGCGATTGCATGGGAGGAGAAATCAGGTCACACTATAAAAGCTCGACCATTTCTACTTCTGATTTAATTTAATTTTACTCCGTATTATTTAAATTATTTAAATTATTATTATTATTATTAATAATAAGATTATTATTAATCTTATTATTTTTATTATTAGTGTTATTATTTTTGCGATACAAAAATAATAATGTACATAAAATATTACGACGGAGTGCTGTCCAAGTAATTTTCAAAACGAATTTCTGAGCGAGCTAGAGCTAAGGAAAATATGGGTTATTACCAAGGAAATTATGGGTAATGTTCGGGGGTATTTTTGTGAATCAAACCTCGTGTTTATCATCTCCGATGCGTCTACGTGCTTTCCTGCAATATTGTATATCAATATTAAACAGTGAGTTTCATATGATCCCTTTTTACTCTCTACATTTTTGGGCTGAGAATACATGCAAATGCTTTATTAACTGATTTACAATATTTATATGCGTGAGTTTCATTTGTTCCCTTTTTAATTGCTTTTGCAATCTATATTTTTGGGCTGAGAATACATGCACTTTATTTTAAACGCAATGGATACAAGTACATACTAAATTCTACACTGAGTTTGAACCAAAAATCACTTAGCTTTGGTAACTGTTAACTGCCAGTTATAAGAACTGGTGGGCGCGAGTAGTAGTATATGGATCCATAGGGCTTGATATCCCCGTCTGAGCTAGAGCACTAGCCTTTTAACGGACGTATGCTATTTGAGAAGCGTACACGTTGGTTTGCGTGTATTATTAAGATGATTATACAAAGGGTACAAATTATATATACGTTAAAGTTTAGTTACCAGGGTGCTCAATTTCGTAGAATATTTTGATAAACGTTTCGGATGAAACAACTGAAATCTTGTGGTCCACCTTTTATGTAAAACCTATTGATAAACGTTTTGAATAAAACAACTGAGATCTTGTGATCAACCTTTACATACAGATGATTTGAAATGTTAAAACATATTGATAAATGTTTTGAATGAAACAACTGAACTTTTGTAATCCACATTGATATACGGATTATGTGTAATATTAAAACTATGAACTCACCAACCTTTGTGTTGACACTTGAAGCATGTTTATTCTCAGGTTTCTAGAAGTCTTCCGCTGTTTGCTTATACGTGATACAAGATATGTGCTTGGAGTCATACATGCTATATACAAGAAACTTTCATTCACCAAACCATTACCATGTACCTTATTTTGACTGTATTGTCAACAGATGTATTATTGTAAACCATTTAAATGGTGATTGTCTATACGTAGGAATCATCAGATGTTAAAAACCTAGAATTTATATATTCATTTATGAAATACCTTCTCAAACGAATGCAATGTTACAAAACGTATCACATAGAGGTCAAAACCTCGCAATGGGACCAGATGTTGATGTATTCATCCAGGTGGATTAGGACGGGTCATCACATCAATGAAATGAAGTTTGTCGTTGATACGTAGTTCTTCTAGAGGAATAATCAAATTATCATCGGCTAGGCACTTCTTTAGATTGGATACATGGAAAACGTCATGAATACCGCTGAGTGCTTGTGGCAGTTCCAATCTGTAAGCTACTGGTCCAACCCTTTCAATGATCTCAAACGGTCCAACATATCTAGGACTCAGTTTACCTCGTTTTCCAAATCGTACAACACCCTTCCAAGGTGATACTTTAAGCATAACCCTGTCACCAACTTGGAACTCTATGTCCTTCCGTCTAACATCGACGTAACTCTTTTGATGACTTCGAGCCGTTCTCAATCGTTCCTAAATCTGTAAAACCTTCTCAGTTGTCTCCTGAATAATCTCAGGACCTGTCAACTGACTATCTCCCAACTCGCTCCAACAAACGGGAGATCTACACTTCCTTCCATACAATGCTTCAAATGGTGCAGCTTTAATGCTCGCATGGTAACTGTTATTGTATGAGAACTCAGCTAGTGGTAAATACTTATCCCATCCGTTTCCGAAATCAATGACACACGCTCTCAACATGTCCTCAAAATTCTGAATAGTTCGTTCGCTCTGGCCATCCGTCTGGGGGTGATATGCTGTACTCATATCTAAACGGGTCCTCATTGCTTTCTGTAACGATTGCCAAATCCTAGAAGTAAATCTGCTGTCGCATTCGGATATAATGGATATAGGCACTCCATGCCTAGAGACGAGTTCCTTAATGTAGATCTGAGCCAACTTCTCCATTTTATCAGTTTCCCTTATCGGTGAGAAGTGTGCGGACTTAGTGAGACGATCCACGATAACCCAAATGGTATCGTAACCTCCTGCTGTTCTCAGTAGTTTTGTAATGAAGTCCATAGATATTCCTTCCCACTTCTACTAGGAATCTCTAGTTGAATCTGTAATCCTGATGGCTTCTGATGCTCAACCTTGACTTTAGCGCAAGTCAAGAACTTCTCGACATTAGTGGTAATGTCCGCTTTTGAAGTTCGGCCACCAATAAAATGCCTTCAAATCCTGGTACATCTTATCTGATCCCGGATGAATTGAGTATCTCGACTTGTGTGCTTCCTCCAACACTAGTTCTCTCAATCCACTAAATTTTGGTACCCAAATTTGGTTAGCAAAGTACCGTGTTCCGTCCTCCTTGATGTCAAACTTCTTGTCCATCCCTTTGAGAAATTCAACGTCAACATTCTCCTGTTTCATGCCTTCTTGTTATGCTTCGCGGATTTGTGATGTGAGATTCGTACGGACAACTATGTTAAGTGCTTTAACCCTAAGAGGTTTCTCTCGCTCCTTTCTGCTCAAGGCATCTGCCACAACATTCGCCTTGCCCAGATGGTATTGAAGTTTGCAGTTATAATCATTAAGTAGTTCCAACCAACGTCGTTGTCTCATGTTGAGTTGCTTCTGATCGAATATGTGCTGTAAACTTTTATGGTCAGTGAAGATAGTGAACTTGGTTCCAAACAGGTAGTATCTCCACATTTTAAGTGCACTTAGAGCTACTTAGAGAACTTTGCATACAACTGCTCTTCTCTAAGCACGGTCAATATCGATCGTAGATGCTGCTCGTGCTCTTCCTTGTTCTTGGAGTACACCAATATATCATCAATAAACACAATGACGAATTTATCTAGGTATGGCTTACGCACACGGTTCATGAGGTCCATGAACACTGCTGGTACGTTCGTCAAGCCAAACGACATCACTGTAAACTCATAATGTCCATAACGTGTTCTAAACGCTGTCTTCGGGACATCAGCTTCTTTGACTCTCAATTGGTGATACCCGGATCTCAAATCAATCTTCGAATAACAACTGGATCCCTGTAGCTGATCAAATATGTCATCAATTCTCGGTAGCGGATACCGATCCTTGATTGTCAACTTGTTTAAATTTTTTGTTGTCGATACACAACCTCATCGACCCATCCTTCTTCTTAACAAACAAGACTGGAGCTCCAACTCAAAAATTCATGGTTATGTGATCCACCTTCTAGTACCGGTCGCAAATTAGGGGATTACAACTCTGATGTTCTTCACCACGAGAAGCTCTTGTAGTTCTAAAGGTGCAAGTCCGTATATCGTACGCGTAACGGGTGCAGCTGCTGGCACCAAATTAATCCGAGGGCCTTTGGCCTAGCGGTATCAAGGAGTCCTTCTGACTCTGAGGTAACGGGTTAAATTCTCGTTTAGTAGATTATTCGTGTAAAATTATCGGATGTTCGACTCATTCAACCCTTTATCAACTTCACGGTAGGTTAGACGTGTACCCTCAGGGCAATCTCTAATGGTCGGGAAATACTCGGGTCTCTTAAATGTCGGCTCATCTTTACTCACGTGTGCCAGAATTGCGATACATTCTCATATCATGTACTTCTGGACCTTCGAGTAATTAGCGTAACATGACGGTGTACTGATCTCTTCTCCGTACACTATTATTATTGGTGAAAGAAATTCGAATAGTCTTCGGGTCGTAGCTGCCTTGGTTGTATCGTCAGATAACCAGTTTGTTTCAACCACGAGGTTAAAATTTCCCAGTTTAATAGTTCTATAAAGTACATGGTTATAAAGGTTGTGACCAATTTCTCTAGCGTAAAGGCTTCCATCAGCATCGGTGTTGACATCATGTATAAGCATTATGATCGGTGAGTGAGAGCAGTTTCGTGAAGAATTTCATGAAAAACAAAATTGAATAAGGTATAATAGCAACCCGAACAAAATCTGATATTTAATCGAAAAGGGTTGGTACAATCTCCCAGACGTGTGTGCCTCGCGGGAAACAGATGAAGTGTAGTTCGCGTCGATGCGTTCAAAGTTGGTTGGTAATGTTTGTGGGTGTAACGAAAATGATTGCCGCTTAAGAAAAGTACGTTGGGGCAGAATGAGAAAGGATATAGTGACAAGTAGTATTACTAGTAGTAATGAGTGATGGGGTTAGCGATAAGTAGCGATGGATGGTGATAAGCAGTGATGATAGTAGTGGCGAATAAGTTATTAGATAGCGTGCTCGCATCATGAGTATATATACATGTATACTAATGCACCCAATATGGCATAATAGTTATCAATCGGTAGGCTCGAGTTGGGAAACCAAATCATGATCGGCGGGTGAGTGAATGATAGGTAAGTTGGAAATCGAGTGGACAATATCTACTACGTATTGTGCGGGCTGTTACCAGGAATCCTCCTTTAAAGACGTATCAGAATTGAGTTGTGATGCACAGTAGTGAGTAGTAAAGCGTGGATGTGCTAATGGTGATGAGTAGTGCTTGGTAGTGGTAAGTAGTAATGATTAGTATTGAGTAGTAGCAAGTATCAAGGGGTAATAGTAAGTAGTATTTAGTAATGACAAGCAGTGAGAAGTAGTGATCAGTCGTGACTAGCAGTCAGAGGCAGCGTGGAGTAGTAGTTAGCAGCAATAAACAGTACTGAGTAGTGGTATGAGATGACGAGTATGTTTAAGTAGTGTCTTTGTAGTGACGAGTGGTGATCCAGGAAGTGTCAAGTGGTGAGGAGTGGTGGCAGGAAGTGTCAAGTGGTGAGGAGTGGTGTCATGCTTACAAGTTACTTATAAGTTATAATAAAAATTAGTTTGCACAGTGTAAGTCTCTACTCATATTTAAGGTTATACAGTTTTTGTTCACAACGGTGTTTATCCGAGTAACCTAGTTGACTCGCTCCTAATTCCTTATTTTGCGATGTCGGAACTTCTATATGAGTCACCGTAATGTAATCCTGGTCATTACATTATGCTATCTCATATATCCATTCGACATCACTCCATAAGTTCAAGATAGCGTAGTCAACTTAATTTAGTTAAATCTGGTGTCGTGTGTACGTATGTGTTTCGTGATATAGTATATTTAGTCCAAGTCCATGTAGTATGGTATAAGGCATATATGTATGTGGTGTAATGTGTAGCCCTACATGTAGCATTGTGAAGCAAATAGTGCAGGTATGGTGTATAAAAGTCATCTAAGACACACAGCTATAGACTTGACTTCACTAATGCGCCCTACGGTTAGACACACTAATGTATCCTAGTTCCCTATAGCCAAGGCTCTGATACCAAATGTAACACCCCGTCAAATCCCTTTAACGGAATGTTAACTCTGGTCCCAGTGCTTGGCTTGACTTCTACGTAAAAGCAATATTCTATAGCGGAAGCAATTAATACCTGAGAATAAAATACGCAAAACGGGTCAACAATAATGTTGAGTGAATCTACAAGTTTTAGGTAAACAATACAATATGTTTGAGAAATAACATTTCGAAAATGTTTACTAGTGAAAGACCACCAAAGTTTAATGTTAAAGTTTTTAGACAACACCGTTTCTCGTTTCAAAAGTTTATTAACACTACCATGTCAAATTTCAATCATTTGTAGACAACACCCTGTCAAGTTTTATCTCATTTGCTCGTAAACCATAGTTTAAATATCGTTGTATAGTATCCGAAAAATAGTTATCAGAAAAATAGTTTAATTTCCTTGCCCACGAGATTCTATCGCTGCATACACCGGCACCTGAATACTAGCATTAACCCGAATATAGAAGCCACTATACCCGCCTTTACCTCCTAAAATGTTATACACTTGTTCAAATGTATTTAATGTTTAAAATAAATGCACCACTGTTTTTATAGTGGGTGAGGTTGTCAACCTAACGGATCCGTCCATCTAAATTGTGCTTACACCGATGGTATTAAAAGTATTCAAGCTAGAGGCTTTTTGAACAAAACTCAGTATGCATATGTGTAGTACTCATGTCAATATAAAGTAATTTGAAAATGTAAATATAACAGCGTGTATTCTCATCCCTGAAAACATGTAAAAAGCGGGACTGTAGACTCACCTTTGAAATAAGCTCGGAATGAAAGACAAATGACTTGTACGGTTTAGACCCGAGTAATGTAACCTAAGTATACGTATGTAGGTTGGTAAATATATGTATCTTATATAAGTGTGGTTTCATAGTGTACGTTGTCTTATTGCTAGCCTCTACGCGTTTCAAAGTAAAAGTCAACTATATCATGCAAGTCAAACAAAGTCAACCGAAGTCAAACCAAAAGTCGAAATTGGTCAAAGTAGTCAACTAAAGTCAACATCAGTAGGTTCATGCCAAATATTGGTCAACATATCAAACCTAAGTCAAACAATAAGTTTTAGGTCATGAATGATCATTTTCACAATTTCAGTTTATCGTCATGCACAAAATTTATGAACACGTAGCATACTTAGCACATTATCTCATAGTACAAAATTCACGTAAATATGAAAAACTCCAGATCATAATTAGACTCAAAATAGATTCCAAAAAGTCCAGCCAGGGACTCATACGACAATTAAAAGTCAGGAATCAGAAGGGATACATTTGGGGTTTGCCAAGTCAGTTTCTGACCACGCACTGATTTCATTTCGGCTATAAATGGAGTTAGGAAAATGAAATTGATACAATACCAGTGGCCATTGTTCAAGGACAAATCAAAGTAACACATATAAAAAATCTAGCCACTTTTGTTTAGCCAATTTGTATAGTTTATTCGTGAAAGTTGATCATTAAGTTTTCAGCTCAAATCAGAATTCACATAAAGTGTGGCTCTATTGTGCCCAATGCATAAGATTTCAGAGATTGACATAAACTAACAATAAGTCAAATATCATGTTAAGTTTCATTTCCCAGAAGCATACATGCTCAATCAGTATACAAAATCCACAGAGTACAAAACCGTGTACAATTTACAGATTCGATTCTCATTTAGTTAGTCACATTCGCATACGATTATCCGAAGATCTAGATACAATTAGCATATGATATCCACATGAAAGATGAATTAATTTTTGTCTAATTTCCATATATGCAAAGCTTTAATCACAGAAGTCAACACATTTTATCATACAAGGTTATTTTCATGCAAGTGCTGTATAAAACTACATTTACACTAATTCTAGCATAACTCGGGCTATACATAAGCAAACGACATGATATCCTAGTCTAAATTGAGTGTTTTTAAATCATATTTCCAGTGGTATAAGTCTCACATTCCAATTCGTTTTCTATCAATACCAGATTTCCGATCAAGCAACAAAACACAACGATAATTTAAATCGACATAACTTAATCATACGGAAACGAAATCAAGCGAATCCAAAGCCTAAACTCAATAGTTTTTCGCAAGGAATCTGATTATAACATAATAATTAACATTTGAAAAACTTAATTTTTCTGATTCAACAAATACAAATTCGTTTTTAAACCCTAGCGCATCAAACAATCAAAATAACGATAACGATTAACACGTACACGTATAGACTTGAGCAATTGACAACATAACTATGAAACTTTAATAAAATTCAGATTTTAAGAATTAGGGTTTATGTAATTATACCTTTGATCACAAAATTAATGATACACACGCGTAGAGGAGATCGAGTATTGCAACTTTCGTGTTCAAGGCTTGCTCTAAAAATCAAAAATTGATGGTATGGTGGTGGTGATGATGTCGATGATGGGAGGGAGAAGGAGGGAAGAAAAAGCTGCATTTTTATGTTCTTAATCCTAATTAGGTTTATTAGTTATATTTATATCATCCCTAGTTATCCTAAATTGCACATAAGTCCCTAAAGTTACAAGTTTTAGACATAAAAGGGGTGGGGATGGGGGGTTCGGCCGATGGGCCCCATGGGATGGGTTCTCGAGCTCTCGTTTTGCAAAAGCGCGTATTCGTGGTCCGTTTTAAGTGTTGTTTTGTCGTACCGAAGGCCCGGAACGCTAATCCGATCGTTAAACGCAACCAATCGCTTAATTTATTAAAAACCCAATAAATTAAATATTTTAAAAAGTTAATAATTAATAAAATTAATTATTAAAATAAACCTGAGCGTTTCGTTGTTCAAAAAGCTATTATCAAAATCGTATCTTTTTTATCGTATTTCATTATCCGAAATATTTATTTGCATTAATATCAACCCATAATAATTATTGAAACCCTCCAAAGACCAAGTACGCATTTAATACACGTAAATGCATAAAAGTTAAATAATCGCCGTTAAATAAACTAACGGGAGGTTAACGAAAGTAACGGAAAAATCAGGGTTGTTACATAGGTTAACAAGCAAAAGGGGCATATTCGGCTTCGATCATTCAACCATATAATGTAGTTTCGATTACTTGTGTCTATTTCGTAAAACATTTATAAAAGCGCATGTATTCTCAGTCCAAAAAATATATATTGCAAAAGCATTTAAAAAGGGAGTAATGAAACTCACCATACTGTATTTTGTAGTAAAAATACATATGACGAAACTGAACAATACAGGGTTGGCCTCGGATTCACGAACCTATATCAATTATATATATTAAAACGTATAATTAACATGTAATAATAATCAAACTAGTTTATATATCAATTGTATAATATATTACTTATTATAATGTATTTGTTATTTCAAATGTTATATATATCTAAATATTTTATTTTTATATTAAAATAGTAAATTAGATATACTCATGATATATGTAAAAAATATATTTTTATATAAATATCTTTTGTTTAAAATTAATATTTATAATAATACGAGAATAAGTATAATAATAGTTATAATAAATTTTATGCTAATATTAATAATACTGATAGTAATAATAATAGTTTTACTAAAATGATAGATTTAAATTAATGATATTTTAGTAATATTGATAATACTAATAATAATAACTATAATACTAATACTTCTAATAATGATGATAATGCTAGTGATAAAAAATAATGATAATAATAATAATAATAATAATAATAATAATAATAATAATAATAATAATAATAATAATAATAATAATAATAATAATAATAATAATAATAGTAAATATAATAATAATTTTAATGAGATTTATATCCCTTAATCATCATCATCATCATTATGTTATTCCATCATTAACCTTATAAACTATCACGATCGTTCTATATTCATCTCATACTTAATCGGTTATCATAACCTTCATTTTATAATTATAACTATAATCTTACTTATATTTTCCATGTTTTAACTACTACTACTACTAATAATAATAATAATAATAATAATAATAATAATAATAATAATAATAATAATAATAATAATAATAATAATAATAATAATAATAATAATAAGATTAATAATAAAAATTAAAGAGTACAACCTTTGAAGAAAGTGCTTTAAAATAAACGCCACTCCCCGGACTCGAACCCACAACCTCCCGCTTAACACCAAGACTCCTAACCACTCGTCCGTTTCATTTTATCTGATAAAATCTCAGGCGCAAATTCAATTAACCCAAGACTTCTGTTTTCTATTTCTTCTTCATTTTCTAAAAAAAAAAGCCACAGTCCGGGATTGAACCCATGACCTCTCGCTACCCCGGCACCCACACAAACCATTCGGCTAACTTCGATTATCTGATTTAAAGTATCTATTAATAATAATAACCCGTATAATACATCATCATAATTATATCCATCTGCCTTCCCCGTTAATCATCATTCTATTATCACCACTATCTAAACAACCTGGGTATCGGCCCAATCTGATAAACTGATACCTAAGGCCCATGAAAGGAGTCCAACGAAATAATAAGGCCCACGTATGTTTTCAAGTCGACGATTTTTTTTTAAAAAGAAAATAAACGAGCTACCCTCCATCTTCATTAAATTAATAGTAGGGTTATTTTGTTTAGGGATTGTCGGCCACAACACTCGTTATCAATATAATTATCTTTACAGTAAACATCAACATTTATCTTTGCTTTGTGACTCTTTATACAGAAACACATATGTAACAGCAATAATACTTAGATGGGTTTCGATGGTTGGTTGTGGATTTCACCGAACGAAATAGAAATAGTAAACGTACAAGTAGTAGTAGTAGTTGTAAGGATCAAGTCGTTTGTGGATGTTTGTTTATGGGTGTGGTTTGAGTTGTTCAATCAATCGCTACAAAAGTGATCGGAATAGGTGGTGGTTCGATGGTGAAAGAAAACGATAACAGTAATGAAGATGGTGGTGATCGGATGATGGTTGTATTGGTTATGAGCCGGAGATGATAGTGGTGATTGGTGTTGTTCGAACCGTAGGAGTGCGAATAATATTAAGAGGTTTGGTGATGGGTTTGATGAGGGTGATTGAAGGTATTAGTTACAGTGGCGACAAGATGATCAATGGTGGTGGTTTTGTATTGATATTGGGTGGTAACCAAATAGAAAACAGGAACAAGAATGAAGCGGGTAACAGTTATCAAGTACTGTTCATCTTTTTCCTTAGTGGGTTTCATTTAAATAGTGAACAAGGGTTTTCAAATAGCAGCAGTAGTAATCCTTTTAATCGTTTATTAATGTAGCAATCAACAAGTCACTGTAGTTGTTTTAAACAGAAAACACTAAGCTGGAACAGAAAGTAACGATTGAGAGAGAGAGGGAGAAGAGGAGAGAGAGGTTTAAGGTGATGGTTGTTCATGGTGGCGGTGGTGATTTGGGTTGTAGGATTGTTAGCAAAGAAAGTGGTGGATGGTTCACAATTAAACAAGGAAACGATTATGGTGGTGTCGAGTCTTGAAGATAGTGTAGAACCATGGTGGTTCTTGGTTAAAAATAAGAGAGAGAGCGAGAGGGATGATGAAAGATGATAGTGGCGGTTGTAGAGTGGTGATAGGAGGTGATGAGGTTGTGGTGGTGATGGGCGATCAAACGAAGAGGTTGATGGACGATGGTGGATCTTTCTTGATGGTCATTAAACAAAAACACGTATGCCTCAACGTGTATTAACAGGGAATAGCAATCGGGTTTCGTTGGTAGCGTGATCAAATGAGGTTACGGCGGGTTTATGAAGTGATGAATGTACAAGACAAGTAGGAGCTTATGCCTCTATATTTCATGAGATATATGTATATATATATATATATATATATATATATATATATATATATATATATATATATCTAATATTTTTCATATGTAAAAGTATATATATATATATATATATATATATATATATATATATATATATATATATATATATATATATATATATATATTATAAAAATAGTGTGAGTAAATATGAAATAGAAAGAAGAACTTGTTTGTTTTCTTACGTCGAATTAAGAATAAGAAAAAAGAATGGCCATCAATTTGATGAAATGAAATATACTAGTAACAGAAAGTGTGATGTGATTTAAAAGTAGCCGATATTTTTGTGGTTTTGTGTAGATATTGTATGGATATGAATATGCAATGTATATATATATTATATATCATATGCTAGTGATGAAAAGCACAAACAACAAACACAGTGCTATCCCATAAGTTCAACATTTAAACAGTTAGCCATCGATATTTTGGATTGTTTCTACCGACAGTTTCTAGGGACTGTGTATCGTGCGAAATCAGTGGCGGATAAAAGTGTTCAGAAAAATTCCATATTTTTAAATTAACTATATTTATTTATTTTGGTCATTTTGGTATAAAATTCTATCATTAAATATTAAATAAAAATTACCTTAATTATTCACTCCCAACCCCAAGTAAAATATGAAAAGTTTTAGAATTCAACAAATAGTTCCTAAATACATTTTTAATAAGCCTAAAAATTATAGAACTCATTTTCGTATCACCGTTTATTAAAATTACATAAGTTTGAATTTAACTTACTTAATATCAATCGAAACATCAAACGAGTATTACAATCATTTAATATTTATTTTTAATATACTTTATTTATATATATAGATATATTTTAAATAATAATTATTATAATATCCTATTTTTATTTTATTACTTTTAAAAACAACAACATATAATACTTCAATTTATATTTCGAATTATAATTTATATATACATACACACATATCTATTTACAATTAATTGTTCGTGAATCGTCGAGAGCAGTCGAAGGTCAATTGAATATATGAAACAGTTCAAACTTTTTGAGACTAAACTTTACAGACTTTGCTTATCGTGTCAGAACTATATAAAGAATTTAAGTTTAAATTTGGTCGAAAATTCCCGGTTCGTCACAACGGGACCGACTCTTTGAGTGATTGTGAAAGGTCCAACATATCGTGGACTGAATTTACTTCGTTTACCTAAGCGGACAACACCTTTCCAAGGGGATACTTTCAACATGACTTTATCTCCAACTTGGAATTCTATATCCTCTCGCTTTCTATCGGCATAGCTCTTTTGTCGGCTGCGGGCAGTTTCTAATCGTTGCTTAATCTGGACAATCTTTTAGGTAGTTTCATGAATAATTTCAGGACCAGTTAAATGTCTGTCCTCGAGTTCATCCCAACACAAAGGGGATCTACATTTCCGGCCGTATAAAGCTTCAAAAGGTGCAGCTTTAATGCTAGAATAATAACTGTTGTTGTAGGAAAATTTAACTAAAGGTAGACGTCTATCCCATCCTTTGCCGAAATTGATTGTACAAGCACGTAGCATATCTTCCATGATTTGAATGGTTCGTTCTCTTTGATCATCAGTTTACGGATGATAGGCTGTACTCATGTCGAGTTGAGTTCCAAGAGCAGATTGTAAAGTTTTCCAGAATCTAGAAATGAATCGACTGTCGCGATCAGAAATAATCGAGATAGGAACTCCATGACGTGAGACAATCTCTTTAATATAAAGCTGTGACAATTTCTCCATCTTGTCGGTTTCCTTGATTGGTATGAAATGTGCAGATTTAGTAAGACGATCAACTATGACCCAAATAGTATCGTTATCGTTTGAAGTCTTAGGCAACTTAGTAACGAAATCCATAGTGACGCATTCCCACTTCCACTGCGGGATATCGGGTTGTGTCAACAGACCAGAAGGCTTTTGATGTTCATCCTTGACTTTCAAACAAGTGAGACACTTACTAACATAAGTAGCAATGTCGGCTTTCATGTTAAGCCACCAGTAGAATTCCTTCACATCGTGATACATCTTACTGGAACCGAGATGAATGGAGTATCTAGTCTTATGTGCTTCATCCAAGACTAGTTCACGGAGATTACCGAAGCGAGGAACCCAAATTCTGTTACCAAAGTACCGTGTACCATTAGCTTTCACTTGGAGTTGGTTTTCAAAACCTATAGGTCCTTCACCTTTGATAAGTGTCGGTTTAATAGCTTCCAATTGAGCTTCACAGATTCATGATATAAGATTTAATTTGATTTTCAGGTTTAAAGCACGAACACATTTAACATCGTCTTTTCGGCTAAGGGAATTGGCAACCACATTTGCCTTCCCAGGATGATATTTCAGCTCATAGTGATAATCGTTCAACAACTCGAGTCATTGGCTTTGCCTCATATTCAGCTGTTTCTGATCAAAGGTTTGTCGAAGACTTTTATGGTCAGTGTATACTATAAACTGGGTACCATATAGATAATGTCTCCAAATCTTTAATGCAAATACCACGGCACCTAACTCAAGGTCGTGTGTGGTATAGTTCTTCTCATGTTTC
Organism: Rutidosis leptorrhynchoides; assembly: GCF_046630445.1. Lineage (NCBI taxonomy): Eukaryota > Viridiplantae > Streptophyta > Magnoliopsida > Asterales > Asteraceae > Rutidosis > Rutidosis leptorrhynchoides. The sequence goes on from NC_092333.1 coordinate 189,470,448, forward strand.
TTCAACTGTCTAGATGCATAGGCAATAACCTTTTCACGTTGCATTAAATCATAACCAAAGCCTTGCTTTGAGGCATCGCAGTAAACTTCAAAGTCGTTAGTACCTTCAGGTAAAGATAGAATCAAGGTTGTGGTTAATTTCTCCTTCAGAACCTTAAAAGCAGATTCCTGTTCTTCGGACCACTCAGACTTCTTCCCTTTGTGAGTTAACTTTGTAAGGGGTTTAGCTAGGAGGAAAAAGTCTTTTATAAATCTCCGATAATAACAGGAAAGTCCCAAAAATTGACGAATATGCTTCGCAGTCCTTGGTATCTCCCAGTTCTGAATAGCGGTAATCTTAGCTGGATCGACATGTATTCCGTTACTATCAACAACATGTCCGAGAAATTGTACGGTTTTAAGCCAAAACTCGCACTTTGAAAATTCAGCGTAGAGTTATTCCTTTCGCAAGAGTTCAAGAATCATGCGCAAATGCTGCTCATGTTCTTTCTCACTCTTTGAGTAGATTAAGATGTCGTCAATGAAAACAATGACAAATTTTTCGAGATATGGCTTGCAGACACGATTAATAAGATCCATGAATACGGCAGGAGCATTAGTTAAGCCAAAAGGCATAACACAAAATTCATAGTGCCCATAACGAGTGCGAAAAGCAGTCTTAGGAATATCGGATTCCTTGACTCTGAGTTGGTGATAATCGGACCTCAGATCAATCTTTGAATAAACACTTGACCCTTAAAGTTGGTCAAATAGATCATCAATACATGGTAACGGATAACGGTTCTTGATAGTAAGCTTGTTGAGTTCGCGGTAATCATTGCACATTCTTAACGTACCATCCTTCTTTTTAACAAATAGAATAGAAGCTCCCCATGGGGACGAGCTTGGATGAATGAAACCTTTATCCAATAGTTCTTGGAGTTGGTTGGAAAGTTCCTTCATTTCGAAAGATGCTAATCGGTATGGTGCTTTAGCAATAGGAGCAGCACCGGGAGTTAAATCAATTTGGAATTCCACTTGTCGAGGAGGTGGAAGACCAGGAAGATCTTCAGGAAACACATCAGGAAAGTCTTTAACCACTGGTACGTCTCCAATACACTTCTCTTTCGATTCAATCATCTTAACGTGGGCTAGAATAGCTGGATAACCTTTCATAATGTCCATAATGTGTTCTAAACGCTGTCTTCGGGACATCAGCTTCTTTGACTCTCAATTGGTGATACCCGGATCTCAAATCAATCTTCGAATAACAACTGGATCCCTGCAGCTGATCAAATATTTCATCAATTCTCGGTAGCGGATACCGATCCTTGATTGTCAACTTGTTTAAATTTTCTGTTGTCGATACACAACCTCATCGACCCATCCTTCTTCTTAACAAACAAGACTGGAGCTCCAACTCAGAAATTCATGGTTATGTGATCCACCTTCTAGTACCGGTCACAAATTAGGGGATTACAACTCTGATGTTCTTCACCACGGGAAGCTCTTGTAGTTCTAAAGGTGCAAGTCCTTATATCGTACACGTAACGGGTGCAGCTGCTGGCACCAAATTAATCCTAGGGCCTTTGGCCTAGCGGTATCAAGGAGTCCTTCTGACTCTGAGGTAACGGGTTAAATTCTCGTTTAGTAGATTATTCGTGTAAAATTATCGGATGTTCGACTCATTCAACCCTTTATCAACTTCACGGTAGGGTAGACGTGTACCCTCAGGGCAATCTCTAATGGTCGGGAAATACTCGGGTCTCTTAAATGTCGGCTCATCTTTACTCACGTGTGCCAGAATTGCGATACATTCTCATATCATGTACTTCTGGACCTTCGAGTAATTAGCGTAACATGACGGTGTACTGATCTCTTCTTCGTACACTATTATTATTGGTGAAAGAAATTCGAATAGTCTTCGGGTCGTAGCTGCCTTGGTTGTATCGTCAGATAACCAGTTTGTTTCAACCACGAGGTTAAAATTTCCCAGTTCAATAGTTCTATAAAGTACATGGTTATAAAGGTTGTGACCAATTTCTCTAGCGTTAAGGCTTCCATCAGCATCGGTGTTGACATCATGTATAAGCATTATGATCGGTGAGTGAGAGCAGTTTCGTGAAGAATTTCATGAAAAACAAAATTGAATAAGGTATAATAGCAACCCGAACAAAATCTGATATTTAATCGAAAAGGGTTGGTACAATCTCCCAGACGTGTGTGCCTCGCGGGAAACAGATGAAGTGTAGTTCGCGTCGATGCGTTCAAAGTTGGTTGGTAATGTTTGTGGGTGTAACGAAAATGATTGCCGCTTAAGAAAAGTACGTTGGGGCAGAATGAGAAAGGATATAGTGACAAGTAGTATTACTAGTAGTAATGAGTGATGGGGATAGCGATAAGTAGCGATGGATGGTGATAAGCAGTGATGATAGCAGTGGCGAATAAGTTATTAGATAGCGTGCTCGCATCATGAGTATATATACATGTATACTAATGCACCCAATATGGCATAATAGTTATCAATCGGTAGGCTCGTGTTGGGAAACAAAATCATGATCGGCGGGTGAGTGAATGATAGGTAAGTTGGAAATCGAGTGGACAATATCTACTACGTATTGTGCGGGCTGTTACCAGGAATCCTCCTTTAAAGACGTATCAGAATTGAGTTGTGATGCACAGTAGTGAGTAGTAAAGCGTGGATGTGCTAATGGTGATGAGTAGTGCTTGGTAGTGGTAAGTAGTAATGATTAGTATTGAGTAGTAGCAAGTATCAAGGGGTAATAGTAAGTAGTATTTAGTAATGACAAGCAGTGAGAAGTAGTGATCAGTCGTGACTAGCAGTCAGAGGCAGCGCGGAGTAGTAGTTAGCAGCAATAAACAGTACTGAGTAGTGGTATGAGATGACGAGTATGTTTAAGTAGTGTCTTTGTAGTGACGAGTGGTGATCGGTGGTGGCAGGAAGTGTCGAGCGGTGAGGAGTGGTGTCATGCTTACAAGTTACTTATAAGTTATAATAACAATTAGTTTGCACAGTGTAAGTCTCTACTCATATTTAAGGTTATACAGTTTTTGTTCACAACGTTGTTTATCCGAGTAACCTAGTTGACTCGCTCCTAATTCCTTATTTTGCGATGTCGGAACTTCTATATGAGTCACCGTAATGTAATCCCGGTAATTACATTATGCTATCTCACATATCCATTCGACATCACTCCATAAGTTCAAGATAGCGTAGTCAACTTAATTTAGTTAAATATGGCGTCGTGTGTACGTATGTGTTTCGTGATATAGTATATTTAGTCCAAGTCCATGTAGTATGGTATAAGGCATATATGTATGTGGTGTAATGTGTAGCCCTACATGTAGCATTGTGAAGCAAATAGTGCAGGTATGGTGTATAAAAGTCATCTAAGACACACAGCTATAGACTAGACTTCACTAATGCGCCCTACGGTTAGACACACTAATGTATCCTAGTTCCCTATAGCCAAGGCTCTGATACCAAATGTAACACCCCGTCAAATCCCTTTAACGGAATGTTAACTCTGGTCCCAGTGCTTGGCTTGACTTCTACGTAACTGCAATATTCTATAGTGGAAGCAATTAATACCTGAGAATAAAACACGCAAAACGGGTCAACAATAATGTTGAGTGAATCTACAAGTTTTAGGTAAACAATACAATATGCTTGAGAAATAACATTTCGAAAATGTTTACTAGTGAAAGACCACCAAAGTTTAATGTTAAAGTTTTTAGACAACACCGTTTCTCGTTTCAAAAGTTTATTGACACTACCATGTCAAATTTCAATCATTTGTAGACAACACCCTATCAAGTTTTATCTCATTTGCTCGTAAACCATAGTTTAAATATCGTTGTATAGTATCCAAAAAATAGTTATCAGAAAAATAGTTTAATTTCCTTGCCCACGAGATTCAATCGCTGCATACACCGGCACCTGAATACTAGCATTAACCCGAATATAGAAGCCACTATACCCGCCTTTACCTCCTAAAATGTTATACACTTGTTCAAATGTATTTAATGTTAAAAATAAATGCACCACTGCTTTTATAGTGGGTGAGGTTGTCAACCTAACGGATCCGTCCATCTAAATTGTGCTTACACCGATGGTATTAAAAGTATTCAAGCTAGAGGCTTTTTGAACAAAACTCAGTATGCATATGTGTAGTACTCATGTCAATATAAAGTAATTTGAAAATGTAAATATAACAGCGTGTATTCTCATCCCTGAAAACATGTAAAAAGCGGGACTGTAGATTCACCTTTGAAATAAGCTCGGAATGAAAGACAAATGACTTGTACGGTTTAGACCCGAGTAATGTAACCTAAGTATACGTATGTAGGTTGGTAAATATATATATCTTATATAAGTGTGGTTTCATAGTGTACGTTGTCTTATTGCTCGACTCGACGCGTTTCAAAGTAAAAGTCAACTATATCATGCAAGTCAAACAAAGTCAACCGAAGTCAAACCAAAAGTCAAAATTGGTCAAAGTAGTCAACTAAAGTCAACATCAGTAGGTTCATGCCAAATATTGGTCAACATATCAAACCTAAGTCAAACAATAAGTTTTAGGTCATGAATGATCATTTTCACAATTTCAGTTTATCGTCATGCACAAAATTTATGAACACGTAGCATACTTAGCACATTATCTCATAGTAAAAAATTCACGTAAATATGAAAAACTCCAGATCATAATTAGACTCAAAATAGATTCCAAAAAGTCCAGCCAGGGACTCATACGACAATTAAAAGTCAGGAATCAGAAGGGATACATTTGGGGTTTGCCAAGTCAGTTTCTGACCACGCACTGATTTCATTTCGGCTATAAACGGAGTTAGGAACATTAAATTGATACAAGACCAGTGGCCATTGTTCAAGGACAAATCAAAGTAACACATATAAAAAATCTAGCCACTTTTGTTTAGCCAATTTGTACAGTTGATTCGTGCAAGTTGATCATTAAGTTTTCAGCTCAAATCAGAATTCACATAAAGTGTGGCTCTATTGTGCCCAATGCATAAGATTTCAGAGATTGACATAAACTAACAATAAGTCAAATATCATGTTAAGTTTCATTTCCCAGAAGCATACATGCTCAATCAGTATACAAAATCCACAGAGTACAAAACCGTGTGCAATTTACAGATTCGATTCTCATTTAGTTAGTCACATTCGCATACGATTATCCGAAGATCTAGATACAATTAGCATATGATATCCACATGAAAGATGAAGTAATTTTTGTCTACTTTCCAAATATTCAAAGCTTTAATCACAGAAGTCAACACATTTTATCATACAAGCTTATTTTCATGCAAGTGCTGTATAAAACTACATTTACACTAATTCTAGCATAACTCGGGCTATACATAAGCAAACGACATGATATCCTAGTCTAAATTGAGTGATTTTAAATCATATTTCCAGTGGTATAAGTCTCACATTCCAATTCGTTTTCTATCAATACCAGATTTCAGATCAAGCAACAAAACACAACGATAATTTAAATCGACATAACTTAATCATACGGAAACGAAATCAAGCGAATCCAAAGCCTAAACTCAATAGTTTTTCGCAAGGAATCTGATTATAACATAATAATTAACATTTGAAAAACTTAATTTTTCTGATTCAACAAATACAAATTCGTTTTTAAACCCTAGCGCATCAAACAATCAAAATAACGATAACGATTAACACGTACACGTATAGACTTGAGCAATTGACAACATAACTATGAAACTTTAATAAAATTCAGATTTTAAGAATTAGGGTTTATGCAATTATACCTTTGATCACAAAATTAATGATACACACGCGTAGAGGAGATCGAGTATTGCAACTTTCGTGTTCAAGGCTTGCTCTAAAAATCAAAAATTGATGGTATGGTGGTGGTGATGATGTCGACGATGGGAGGGAGAAGGAGGGAAGAAAAAGCTGCGTTTTTATGTTCTTAATCCTAATTAGGTTTATTACTTATATTTATATCATCCCTAGTTATCCTAAATTGCACATAAGTCCCTAAAGTTACAAGTTTTAGACATAAAAGGGGTGGGGATGGGGGGTTCGGCCGATGGGCCCCATGGGATGGGTTCTCGAGCTCTTGTTTTGCAAAAGCGCGTATTCGTGGTCCGTTTTAAGTGTCGTTTTGTCGTACCGAAGGCCCGGAACGCTAATCCGATCGTTAAACGCAACCAATCGCTTAATTTATTAAAAACCCAATAAATTAAATATTTTAAAAAGTTAATAATTAATAAAATTAATTATTAAAATAAACCCGAGCGTTTCGTTGTTCAAAAAGCTATTATCAAAATCGTATCTTTTTTATCGTATTTCATTATCCGAAATATTTATTTGCATTAATATCAACCCATAATAATTATTGAAACCCTCCAAAGACCAAGTACGCATTTAATACACGTAAATGCATAAAAGTTAAATAATCGCCGTTAAATAAACTAACGGGAGGTTAACGAAAGTAACGGAAAAATCAGGGTTGTTACATAGGTTAACAAGCAAAAGGGGCATATTCAGCTTCGATCATTCAACCATATAATGTAGTTTCGATTACTTGTGTCTATTTCGTAAAACATTTATAAAAGCGCATGTATTCTCAGTCCAAAAAATATATATTGCAAAAGCATTTAAAAAGGGAGTAATGAAACTCACCATACTGTATTTTGTAGTAAAAATACATATGACGAAACTGAACAATACAGGGTTGTCCTCGGATTCACGAACCTATATCAATTATATATATTAAAACGTATAATTAACATGTAATAATAATCAAACTAGTTTATATATCAATTGTATAATATATTACTTATTATAATGTATTTGTTATTTCAAATGTTATATATATCTAGATATTTTATTTTTATATTAAATTAGTAAATTAGATATACTCATGATATATGTAATAATTATATTTTTATATAAATATCTTTTGTTTAAAATTAATATTTATAATAATACGAGAATAAGTATAATAATAGTTATAATAAATTTTATGCTAATATTAATAATACTGATAGTAATAATAATAGTTTTACTAAAATGATAGATTTAAATTAATGATATTTTAGTAATATTGATAATACTAATAATAATAACTATAATACTAATACTTCTAATAATGATGATAATGCTAGTGATAAAAAATAATGATAATAATAATAATAATAATAATAATAATAATAATAATAATAATAATAATAATAATAATAATAATAATAATAATAGTAAATATAATAATAATTTTAATGAGATTTATATCCCTTAATCATCATCATTATCATTATGTTATTCCATCATTAACCTTATAAACTATCACGATCGTTCTATATTCATCTCATACTTAATCAGTTATCATAACCTTCATTTTATAATTATAACTATAATCTTACTTATATTTTCCATGTTTTAACTAATAATAATAATAATAATAATAATAATAATAATAATAATAATAATAATAATAATAATAATAATAATAATAATAATAATAATAATAATAATAATAATAATAATAATAATAATAATAATAATAATAATAATAATAATAAGATTAATAATAAAAATTAAAGAGTACAACCTTTGAAGAAAGTGCTTTAAAATAAACGCCACTCCCCGGACTCGAACCCACAACCTCCCGCTTAACACCAAGACTCCTAACCACTCGTCCGTTTCATTTTATCTGATAAAATCTCAAGCGCAAATTCAATTAACCTAAGACTTCTGTTTTCTATTTCTTCTTCATTTTCTAAAAAAAAAGCCACAGTCCGGGATTGAACCCATGACCTCTCGCTACCCCGGCACCCACACAAACCATTCGGCTAACTTCGATTATCTGATTTAAAGTATGTATTAATAACAATAACCCGTATAATACATCATCATAATTATATCCATCTGCCTTCCCCGTTAATCATCATTCTATTATCACCACTATCTAAACAACTTGGGTATCGGCCCAATCTGATAAACTGATGCCTAAGGCCCATGAAAGGAGTCCAACGAAATAATAAGGCCCACATATATTTTCAAGTCGACGATTTTTTTTAAAAAGAAAATAAACGAGCTACCCTCCATCTTCATTAAATTAATAGTAGGGTTATTTTGTTTAGGGATTGTCGGCCACAACACTCGTTATCAATATAATTATCTTTACAGTAAACATCAACATTTATCTTTGCTTTGTGACTCTTTATACAGAAACACATATGTAACAGCAATAATACTTAGATGGGTTTCGATGGTTGGTTGTGGATTTCACCGAACGAAATAGAAATAGTAAACGTACAAGTAGTAGCAGTAGTTGTAAGGATCAAGTCATTTGTGGATGTTTGTTTATGGGTGTGGTTTGAGTTGTTCAATCAATCGCTACAAAAGTGATCGGAATAGGTGGTGGTTCGATGGTGAAAGAAAACGATAACAGTAATGAAGATGGTGGTGATCGGATGATGGTTGTATTGGTTATGAGCCGGAGATGATAGTGGTGATTGGTGTTGTTCGAACCGTAGGAGTGCGAATAATATTAAGAGGTTTGGTGATGGGTTTGATGAGGGTGATTGAAGGTATTAGTTACAGTGGCGACAAGATGATCAATGGTGGTGGTTTTGTATTGATATTGGGTGGTAACCAAATAGAAAACAGGAACAAGAATGAAGCGGGTAACAGTTATCAAGTACTGTTCATCTTCTTCCTTAGTGGGTTTCATTTAAATAGTGAACAAGGGGTCTTCAAATAGCAGCAGTAGTAATCCTTTTAATCGTTTATTAATGTAGCAATCAACAAGTCGCTGTAGTTGTTTTAAACAGAAAACACTAAGCTGAAACAGAAAGTAACGATTGAGAGAGAGAGGGAGAAGAGGAGAGAGAGGTTTAAGGTGATGGTTGTTCATGGTGGCGGTGGTGATTTGGGTTGTAGGATTGTTAGCAAAGAAAGTGGTGGATGGTTCACAATTAAACAAGGAAACGATTATGGTGGTGTCGAGTCTTGAAGATAGTGTAGAACCATGGTGGTTCTTGGTTACAAATAAGAGAGAGAACGAGAGGGATGATGAAAGATGATAGTGGCGGTTGTAGAGTGGTGATAGGAGGTGATGAGGTTGTGGTGGTGATGGGCGATCAAATGAAGAGGTTGATGGACGATGGTGGATCTTTCTTGATGGTCATTAAACAAAAACACGTATGCCTCAACGTGTATTAACAGGGAATAGCAATCGGGTTTCGTTGGTAGCGTGATCAAATGAGGTTACGGCGGGTTTATGAAGTGATGAATGTAGAAGACAAGTAGGAGCTTATGCCTCTATATTTCATGAGATATATGTATATATATATATATATATATATATATATATATATATATATATATATATATATATATATATATATATATATATATATATAGATCTAATATTTTTCATATGTAAAAGTATATATATATATATATATATATATATATATATATATATATATATATATATATATATATATATATATATTATAAAAATAGTGTGAGTAAATATGAAATAGAAAGAAGAACTTGTTTGTTTTCTTACGTCGAATTAAGAATAAGAAAAAAAGAATGGCCATCAATTTGATGAAATGAAATATACTAGTAACAGAAAGTGTGATGTGATTTAAAAGTAGCCGATATTTTTGTGGTTTTGTATAGATATTGTATGGATATGAATATGCAATGTATATATATATATATTATATATCATATGCTAGTGTTGAAAAGCACAAACAACAAACACAGTGCTATCCCATAAGTTCAACATTTAAACAGTTAGCCATCGATATTTTGGATTGTTTCTACCGACAGTTTCTAGGGACTGTGTATCGTGCGAAATCAGTGGCGGATAAAAGTGTTCAGAAAAATTCCATATTTTTAAATTAACTATATTTATTTATTTTGGTCATTTTGGTATAAAATTCTATCATTAAATATTAAATAAAAATTACCTTAATTATTCACTCCCAACCCCAAGTAAAATATGAAAAGTTTTAGAATTCAACAAATAGTTCCTAAATACATTTTTAATAAGCCTAAAAATTATAGAACTCATTTTCGTATCACCGTTTATTAAAATTACATAAGTTTGAATTTAACTTACTTAATATCAATCGAAACATCAAACGAGTATTACAATCATTTAATATTTATTTTTAATATACTTTATTTATATATATAGATATATTTTAAATAATAATTATTATAATATCCTATTTTTATTTTATTACTTTTAAAAACAACAACATATAATACTTCAATTTATATTTCGAATTATAATTTATATATACATACACACATATCTATTTAAAATTAATTGTTCGTGAATCGTCGAGAGCAGTCGAAGGTCAATTGAATATATGAAACAGTTCAAACTTTTTGAGACTAAACTTTACAGACTTTGCTTATCGTGTCAGAACTATATAAAGAATTTAAGTTTAAATTTGGTCGAAAATTCCCGGTTCGTCACAACGGGACCGACTCTTTGAGTGATTGTGAAAGGTCCAACATATCGTGGACTGAATTTACTTCGTTTACCTAAGCGGACAACACCTTTCCAAGGGGATACTTTCAACATGACTTTATCTCCAACTTGGAATTCTATATCCTTTCGCTTTCTATCGGCATAGCTCTTTTGTCAGCTGCGGGCAGTTTCTAATCGTTGCTTAATCTGGACAATCTTTTAGGTAGTTTCATGAATAATTTCAGGACCAGTTAAATGTCTGTCCTCGAGTTCATCCCAACACAAAGGGGATCTACATTTCCGGCCGTATAAAGCTTCAAAAGGTGCAGCTTTAATGCTAGAATGATAACTGTTGTTGTAGGAAAATTTAACTAAAGGTAGATGTCTATCCCATCCTTTGTCGAAATTGATTGCACAAGCACGTAGCATATCTTCCATGATTTGAATGGTTCGTTCTCTTTGATCATCAGTTTGCGGATGATAGACTGTACTAATGTCGAGTTGAGTTCCAAGAGCAGATTGTAAAGTTTTCCAGAATCTAGAAATGAATCGACTGTTGCGATCAGAAATAATCGAGATAGGAACTCCATGACGTGAGACAATCTCTTTAATATAAAGCTGTGACAATTTCTCCATCTTGTCGGTTTCCTTGATTGGTATGAAATGTGAAGATTTAGTAAGACGATCAACTATGACCCAAATAGTATCGTTATCGTTTGAAGTCTTAGGCAACTTAGTAACGAAATCCATAGTGACGCATTCCCACTTCCACTGCGGGATATCGGGTTGTGTCAACAGACCAGAAGGCTTTTGATGTTCATCCTTGACTTTCAAACAAGTGAGACACTTACTAACATAAGTAGCAATGTCGGCTTTCATGTTAAGCCACCAGTAGAATTCCTTCACATCGTGATACATCTTACTGGAACTGAGATGAATGGAGTATCTAGTCTTATGTGCTTCATCCAAGACTAGTTCACGGAGATTACCGAAGCGAGGAACCCAAATTCTGTTACCAAAGTACCGTGTACCATTAGCTTTCACTTGGAGTTGGTTTTCAAAACCGATAGGTCCTTCACCTTTGATAAGTGTCGGTTTAATAGCTTCCAATTGAGCTTCACAGATTCATGATATAAGATTTAATTTGATTTTCAGGTTTAAAGCACGAACACGTTTAACATCGTATTTTCGGCTAAGGGAATTGGCAACCACATTTACCTTCCCAGGATGATATTTCAGCTCACAGTGATAATCGTTCAACAACTCGAGTCATTGGCTTTGCCTCATATTCAGCTGTTTCTGATCAAAGGTTTGTCGAAGACTTTTATGGTTAGTGTATACTGTAAACTGGGTACCATATAGATAATGTCTCCAAATCTTTAATGCAAATACCACGGCACCTAACTCAAGGTCGTGTGTGGTATAGTTCTTCACATGTTTCTTCAACTGTCTAGATGCATAGGCAATAACCTTTTCACGTTGCATTAAATCATAACCAAAGCCTTGCTTTGAGGCATCGCAGTAAACTTCAAAGTCGTTAGTACCTTCAGGTAAAGATAGAATCAGGGTTGTGGTCAATTTCTCCTTCAGAACCTTAAAAGCAGATTCCTGTTCTTCGAACCACTCAGACTTCTTCCCTTTGTGAGTTAACTTTGTAAGGGGTTTAGCTAGGAGGAAAAAGTCTTCTATAAATCTCCGATAATAACAGGAAAGTCCCAAAAATTGACGAATATGCTTCGCAGTCCTTGGTATCTCCCAGTTCTGAATAGCGGTAATCTTAGCTGGATCGACATGTATTCCGTTACTATCAACAACATGTCCGAGAAATTGTACGGTTTTAAGCCAAAACTCGCACTTTGAAAATTCAGCGTAGAGTTATTCCTTTCGCAAGAGTTCAAGAATCATGCGCAAATGCTGCTCATGTTCTTTCTCACTCTTTGAGTAGATTAAGATGTCGTCAATGAAAACAATGACAAATTTTTCGAGATATGGCTTGCAGACACGATTAATAAGATCCATGAATACGGTAGGAGCATTAGTTAAGCCAAAAGGCATAACACAAAATTCATAGTGCCCATAACGAGTGCGAAAAGTAGTCTTAGGAATATCGGATTCCTTGACTCTGAGTTGGTGATAATCGGACCTCAGATCAATCTTTGAATAAACACTTGACCCTTGAAGTTGGTCAAATAGATCATCAATACATGGTAACGGATAACGGTTCTTGATATTAAGCTTGTTGAGTTCGCGGTAATCATTGCACATTCTTAACGTACCATCCTTCTTTTTAACAAATAGAATAGAAGCTCCCCATGGGGACGAGCTTGGACGAATGAAACCTTTATCCAATAGTTCTTGGAGTTGGTTGGAAAGTTCCTTCATTTCGAAAGATGCTAATCGGTATGGTGCTTTAGCAATAGGAGCAGCACCGGGAGTTAAATCAATTTGGAATTCCACTTTGGAATTCCACTTGTCGAGGAGGTGGAAGACCAGGAAGATCTTCGGGAAACACATCGGGAAAGTCTTTAACCACTGGTACATCTTCAATACACTTCTCTTTCGATTCAATCATCTTGACGTGGGCTAGAATAGCTGGATAACCTTTCATAAGGTATTTGCGGGTTTTAATACAGGAGATAATGTTGAGATTGGAACCACTCTTTTCACCATGGATAATAAGAGTCTCTCCATTACCCAACGGAACATGAACAGTTTTATCGTAACACATGATTGCAGCTCTTAATGGACGTAACCAATCCATTCCAATTATGACATCGAAACTTCCTAGCTCAACCGGCAGAAGGTCTATCTTAAATTCTTTGTTGGCTAAGATTAGGTTGCAGTTTTTATAGATTTTATCGACTTTCATGATCTTCCCATTGGCTACTTCTACTAATCGTTTAGTTTCTAAGGTTTGAGCTTTTTCAGTGAATAAGGTGCAAAATTCACTAGACACGTAACTCTTATCGGCACATGTATTGAATAAAATAGTTGCGTAACAATTATTGACAAGATACGTACCCGTGACGACCTCATCCTCTTCTCGGGCTTCAGCAGCAGTAATCACAAATGTACGCCCCTTTTCAGCAGTGGTATTGGCTCCAGTAGCGGGAGTATCTTTCTTCTTAGGGCAATTTGGACTAATGTGTCCCTTTTTCCACAAGTGTAACAAGTAGGAGGGGCTTTAGCAGGAAACACGGCTTTATCCTTCGGAGGAGTCTTACAAGTCTTAGCCACATGTCCCACTTTCTTACACAAAGAACAAGTAGCAGTGCACCGCCCCGGGTGGTGCCTTTCACAACGAACACAAAAAGGATATGTACCTTTATAATTCGTCCTTGTACTATCCGCAAGCTTCTGCCTAACATTCTGAGTCGAACCTTGAGACGGCTCAAATTTCCTCTTACCATCATTACTCTTAGTGTCAACTTGCATACTAGCCAAAATTCTTCTTTTCTTGGCCATCATCAGATTTTGAGCCATGAGAATCACGACATCAAGAGTAACTTTCTCCGCAGCGATAACATTTCCCTGGACATCCTCAGGGAGACCTTTGATATACCTTTCGATCCTTCTTGCCTCAGTAGGAAACATCTCGGGACACAAGGTAGAAAGCTCAAGAAAGCGATTAGTGTAGCTTTCAATGTCGGTTCCCTTAACTTTGAGTTCCCAGAACTCGGCTTCAAGTTTTTGAATGTGGCTTCTAGGACAAAACTTATTAACCATCATGCTTTTAAGTTCTTCCCATGGGGTTGCATTTGCATTATCAATTTCCACAGATTTAGCATGAGCAGTCCACCAAGTCATAGCATTGCCCGCTAATGAGCTAGTGGCATATTTGACTCGGTCATTGTCCCGCAGTTGCAAACACGGAAGATGGACTCTAGTTTCTCGAACCATTGGACTAATTCGACAGCCTCTTCACTTCCCTTGAAAGCGGGAGGATTGCAGTTTGTAAAGTCGTTGTAAGAACAAGGTTTCGGTTGGGTGTTAGCATGATTAGCTTGGGCGTTACCTTGGGCAGCAGCGAGTAACTGTTGAAATTGCTCAGTGGTTAACAAGATGTTGTTAATGGTAGGTGCAGCTGGACGAACCATGATGTCACTACATTAAAGTGAACATAAGTTTGGTAAGTTGACAAGTTATAAGTTTGAGCAATTAGAAGTATGAATAAAATAAAGCATTGATATCACATGATATTAATAGAACACTTTATATCATTAGAATGAGGCATTAAATAAGCCTTTTTAATACACGATTCAGAAATAGAAAATAGTTTAAGGCATATTCTTTACATAGACAAGAAATTGGAAAAATAAACTAGGAGATATTAAGATTGAAGTAGTCTTCATATTTCATCTTCTCGTCCTCAACCTTCTTCATAAACTCCTCAACTTTCTCGTTCTTCGCCTTTTGTTTCTCATGCAGGAACTCGAGATTATCATATAGAATTGTAACCCTACTATTGACTACATTGCATTCGTAGTCTCTTAGAGCAAGTTGGTGTTTCACACGGTTTTCCTCCACCTTCAATCTAGAGTCGACATTTTCTTTCAAATGAGCAAGAGATTGCTTCCCCCATCAGGCACTTCTTTCACTTTCATACTTCACCAACTTTATCTCTTTCTTTAACTCAGTATTTTCCTCCAAAAGTTTCTTGATCACTAGGTCTTTTTCATCCATTCGAGCCTCGACCCTTGCAACATGGCGAAGCAACCCATCAAAGTTCTTCTCGATAGTCGTTCGCAGATTCATGATTTCACACATGGCGTTATGGTTATCGTAAGAAGGAGATCAGGCTCTTTTCTTAGATGGGCCATCTTCTTTAAAATCAGCAGGGCGTTTCCCCTTGTCTTCAATTCTCGGGGTCGGGTAGTACTCGGGAGACTTAGGTAAAGTATCCGGACTATAGTTTGGTGAGGGAGGACCACCAAGGCCATAAGGTGGACTTTGGACTGGTCTTTCAATGGAAGAGTATCCAGTACCTACTTCGATGGTAGGTTTAAAGCGAGCCATTTCTTCAGATAATTTGAAGAGAGTCATTTTGTTTGGTTGATTAACGCTTGAGCTTGTCATCCTAACATTAGTAAAGAGACTTTGATTAGCATTTTAAGCCAAGATTATCAAAGCAAAGTTGTTAAGATTATAAGGCAATCCTAAGTGCTTTAAGTCTAAGGCAGGAAAGGTTATAGTTTTCTAGATTGCTAAGGCACCCTAGCTAGCAAGTAAGGCACACATAAAGATGCAATCCTGGTTCTTTATAACAGCCTGGTTATGCTCTGATACCAATCTATCACACCCCCAGTTAAGGTCGGGGTGGAATGTGACTTAATATCAAATAAACCAACATATTATAATATACGAGAACAATACTATATGATAAAAAACAAACTTTATTGAGTATGTAGCAGAAAATGAAATGTCGTTACAAGAATTGAAATTACAAAAAAGTAAATGTTTTAAATGCAAGAATAATAAATGCGATAGTTCTTGATCCTAATTCCAAGTAGCATCACATAAGCAGTAAGTAAGTAAACTTGATCAATCAGCACCTGAGATAAAACATGCTAAAGTGTCAACCAAAAATGGTTGAGTGAAATCATAGATTTAACAATTAAGTTTGACCGTTGTTTTAGACCACAAGATTTTTGTTGATAAAGTTGATCTCGCAGATCAAAAAGTTATGCCAGTTCGTGATATTTAGAATAAACGTTCAAGTTTGCCCCAATGATAAGTTGTGCTATCCTTGTCAGTTTAATTTCATTATTAAGTAATACAATGACTTGGTCAAATGTATCGGGGACGTTACTCCCGATAGGCCTACCCCCAATAATTAAGAATGCATCTAACGAGCAATTAAAAATATCACTGTAGGACTTGGTTGGACATAGCCAGGTATAGCATAGTTTAACAGCTAGTACTTGTGTCTAAATTGTAAATAGTAAAAGTAGCATGTGTCTCACCCCAAAGTTAAAATAAATTGCGCAATAGTAAGTGGGGCTATGAGTTCACCTTAGTAAGTAGGGGAGAGAATTGTTATTCCTTGGAATAGAAGAGTTGGATGAACGTGAGCAGAAAGTCAACCTAATGACATTTTAAGAGTAGTTAAATGTTTTTACCCAAGTTTAAGTTTATGTATGCAAGTGTTTAAGTATAGTTTGTTTTACTAAGTTTCCATTCTTAGTACTTTTAGTAAGTTTCCATTTTTAGTAAGTTAGAGTTGAACACTACTGAGTTGTCCTTAATAAGTCTACCACTTATTAAGTGTGCAAGCGAGTGTATGATTACTATAGTCGGGTTTGACATTGTGCACCATACCCAAACATCTATTCCACAGCCGAGTCACCAGAATGACCAATTGTTACCGGTTGGCCCAGGATTTCTTGCCCAAAATCTAAGTTTGGCATTCGTAATCCACAAGCGTCTCATAGTGGTACCAAGGATCACCCTAGGCCTTAAGTAGCGTTGACGTTCAAGTAATCACAAGTTATCGTGAATGACTATTGTAATCGTGTGTTATACTATAAGTAGTATATTTATAAATGTTAGTAGTAGTATAAGTGTATAAGTAGTAGTATGTAGTAGTATTAGGGTTTTAATTAATTAGAGTAGTTAAGTTTTAATAATAAATAAATAATTAGGGTTTAAGTAATAAATGTTTAATAGTATTAAAGTAGTATTAGGTTTAGGGTTTAGTAAAGTAATGATTAGGGTTTTAATTAATGTTTAGGGTTTAGGTAATAAATTAGGGTTTAATAATTAGGGTTAGATTTAATTAGGGTTTTATTTATTTAATATATATATATATATATATATATATATATATATATATATATATATATATATATATATATATATATATATATAGTTTTTATATATATATATATATATACCATATATATATGTATACATATATATATGTATATACATATATATATGGTATATATATATATATATAAAAACTATATATATACATAATATATATATATATATATATATATATATATATATATATATATATATATATATATATATATATATATATATATAGTATGTATATATCTTGTTTAAATTTTTAAGCACTAACAAATCTTTAGCAAATCTCTAGGATTTTTAAGATCTAACCACTTCCTCTCTTTTTTTCCTAGACGTATATGTATGTATATGTGTATAATTTTTTTTAATATATATATGTATGCGCCGTATGTATATATATATATATATATATATATATATATATATATATATATATATATATATATATTTCAATTAACAAATATGTGTGATATCATAAACATGATTAGGTTTTACGGTTTTGGAGATCAAAATCTTTTTTTTATTTATAAAAACTGTAAGTATGCATGCATATGTATATTTATATTTTTTTTTTTTGTATATGCATATATGTTTGTATAAGATCATGAGTATGAATGAGCAAGATCAAGAACATGCATGAATTATGTATTGAAAGAATGTTTAAAAGTTTTAAGATCTAGGATCATACCTTAATGATGATGAAGAAAGATAACAAGAAAAGATGAAGAACACTTTGAAGATGAAGATCAAAAATACTTGCAAACCAAGAACACCTTGAAGATTACGAAGAACACGACGAACACTCTTGAAGATCACTTGAAAACCTTGAAGTGGTGATGGTGGTTTTCGACGGTGGTGTTGGCCGTGAGCCTAGGAGAGGGAGAGAGAGAGAGAGAGATTGATTGTTGAGAGAGGATTGTGAGAATTGTTTTGATGCATGAAAAGCTTTAGCCTAGGTCCCTATTTATACACACACATGGAGCATTCTAGAATTAGGGTTAGGTTAAAAATACTTGGAGGAAAAGTTAGGGTTTAGGGTGGTGTTGATGTGGGCCGAAATTTTGAGGGGTAAGAAGGTCATTTTACCCTCTTTTTTTATTGATAAAAATCGGCTAGGGTTTTTAGGGTTAGGGTTGGAACTTTTCACTTTAGTCCTTGATCTTTAGATTAGCTTAAATGGCTCATTAAAGTTTTTAATTTAATTGCTTGAATACAACAAGTTTTAGAGTATTATATTTTGTTCACAATAGTTAATTAGCTTTTATTTTTCATCTTTTATTAACTTGTCATTTATTGTACAGAGTTAATTAATACATTTTATAATTCTTAATACTTAAAAATTATTGATTAAAGTTTAATCATTAAGTTTTATTGATATTGTTTGGGCATTTAATATTGAAAGAAATATAGAATGGAAAAGTGAGGGTCGTTATATATGTGATTTATGTACAAGTTTTAGTGTCAAAACAGTGCATAAACGAGATTTGGGGTGATTTAGCTCGAAAACCTACTGCTGCTGTAGATGAACTACATTTGTACGGATGCAGACTGGATCCGTACAACTGAGTCTTGCAACTGTACGGATGGGGTTTTAAGCGTACGGATACAAAATTCAGGGAACCGTACGGATGGGGTTGCAATCCGTACGGGTGCTTGGATCCGTATGGATGGGTAAGATCTAGACGGATGGACATCAGCAGAATGTGTTTTTTTTTTTTTTTTGATGTTTTTAAGTTGTTGTGCTTTCTGTGTGTCTTATGTTTAGAACACTATTTTAGCTCTATTTTTATTATCTTCAAGTGATAAGGATAGAGAGAAGACTCAGTAACATTACACTTCCGAGTTCTTGCCGTTTATCAGTTGAGTGGGACTATCTTAACTGTTATATCTATGTAGTAGCGGGTTATGCTATCATTGTCCTGCCATGTTTGACCCGATTTGATAGTATATGATGTACTATGTTGTTTGTGATGATTATATGGGTATTGTCGACTAAAATTTGTGTAGCTCAGAAACCGGCTATGATTTGTGTAGCTGGGCAAGAGCTCAACTATGATTTATGTGGTTGGGTTCAAGTGTTACTATTAGTGTAATATAGTTTGAATGACGCATCCAATGCGTCCAGATTACTATAGGAAGGAGACAGTAACATGAACTATCGGTAAACTCTGGCCCGATCAGCTGGTAGTTGTAGGCTTGTATAAGCCGCCAATCCTTTTGTTACCGATTGGTTGTTTAATTGTTGTGTCATGCAATTGTACTTAGCTTGATGCTAGATGTCTATAGCTGTTAAGATGTTTTCATTCAGTTAGCCTTGTGCTAACCCCCACATCTCCTCCCTTACAGGTTAAACTCTGTAATACTAGGATTTTGGGAGAAGCTAGTTTGATAAATATGTTTGACATAGCTAACTTGATGGTTGTATTATAATACTGTTTAGTATACTAAGTATTGTGTAATAACGTAACACCTGGATTACTAATGACTTAATTTTGGTTTGTTAATGTAATGTATGTTTCCGATGTGATTTTAGAAAGAACAAAAAAATGGCTGGTGTTCAGGTAGCTCCTCAGAACTAAGGTCCCCCTAGAGTATTGTTCCCCTTTAAACCATACACGATTAGGAAATTGAATAAAGGGCAAAGAGAGTGTAAGAGTTATGCATCCTTCGTCGAACCTAAGATGCGCCACATCCTTTTTGTGACAGAAATTCTCTAAATCGAGCATGCGCAACATCGAAGATGTGCCGCATCTGATGTCAGATTTGATAATGACGTGTTTTAAACCTATTTTTGAGCAATGTGTAGCATCAAATAAGATGTGCCACATCTGATGTCATATATGATAATGACGTACTTTAAACCTACATTTGAGCCCGGAGATCATTATTCTTCACTTGGCCGTTTGTGAGGCGATTTTGGGCGATTTTGAGAGGCTTATTAGAGAATTCTAAAGTTTTCAATCATCACCAAATCATCTGAAAACACGCTACATTCTCAACACAATTCAAGATTCGTACTTATCCTTGGTTAATTATTGTTCTAAACTATAAATTATTTTTTGATTAATTGTTTGATTGTGATTAGTAACATAATTGTTGACTAAATCATTTATGTTTGTCTAGACTAATAATTTGGGTGTTGGATATAAAATATTTTGGTTAATTGTTATTCGTACAATGATATAAAGCTTGAGTAAATGAACGTTTCTTATTGAAACTTGTTTGTTCAATTCAATAGTTGATATTTTTGCTTAGATGAACGAGAGTTCATTAATTTAATAAAGTTATTTACAATTATAAATTTAGAATAAATATTGTTTTCTTGACTAGAGATATTAGTAAATTTAATTTAACCTACTAGTTGATATAATGGTGAATCATGCGCATCGAGAGCTTGTATGATTGTTGACGCCTACGAGAGTAGGGTCACAAATCGAGTCTTTGAATCAGTTGACTTGTTTATTCAAAATCATGGGTTCTTAGGTGACAAGGAGACTTGGACCGTGTAATCTTGTTTGGGCGTTTGCACTAGGTAACTCTTGGTGAATCGATTAGGTAGTTCACGTACATAGTCAATTAACCTGGTCTTAATTTAAATATGTCCAACACTGAGGGTAAAAAGTCTAAATGAACGTATTCCTCTCATTCTTTGTTTAGTTCTATCTTATTGCTTACTTGTCTTTGTTTAGTTTCATTCATATTAAAAGTACAAAATTTTATTTATTTGACGATTGGTCGTTAATCGACAACCCCCATATTCGTTACGTGCGTTTATTTCTTTTAGTAGGTTAACTAGAAAAAAAATTCGACCACGCGTTGCTGCGGTTGTATTCAACGCGTGGTCGAATTTGGATATACGTTGTTTGGTACCTAATATATCTAATAGGTTGGTTGTTTGTTGTACGTGTATGTATATGTATGAAATATAGCCCGAAATATTTAGTGTTTTTTTAATAATGTCCGTTTCGCGTATAGTTAGTCGCGTTGTGTTCGTAAAATTATTTCGAGTTGAACGGTGGTGTCGGAAAAATTTAACTCGCACCGAGCGAGAAGATAGGGCACGGTAAAAATTCGGGTGAAATTAGTTTCTTTTATTTTAATAAAATAATTATGTGTTTACACTTTCAACCCCTGAAAAAATGTAAACTTGACGTGTCATTGTGTAAATTGAGTCAAATTTGAGGGACCGATTGCAGTGTGAACGCAAACTCGAAACGACAATCCGAAACAACTGAAACGACGAAATTCTGGATGTGTTTTAGTAGATAGGATAACTGAAACGACGAAATTCTGGATGTGTTTTAGTAGATAAGATAATAATTACTTTCTGGTTTAACAATCTTGAATTACATTTTATACCGTTCTATGGACAACCCCGAACTTTACCATTTGTATGATACTACGCGACGAGATACAATTCCTTTTTTGTGTGTTAGTCCTAACTTTGATATTATTTTTTTACATGATTTTATAAACTCCAACTAGCACATAATAAGTCATATGCAAATACACACCTTTCACATTCAAATTATGCATGCATATGTTGCTTTTCATAAGAATACGACATAACCCCATGATGTGATATGTCTTAAAAATAATTGAAGGTATACATTATGAAGCAAACTCTTTTAACATCTGTACCTCAACGGATCAAGCTTGTTAAATATGTTTATAATGACGATCATATTTGACACTTTTATTACATTTCACCCACAGATAAAGAATTGAAGTTTGTTTTAAATTAATGACGGACGGATATTAAATATGAACGAATAATGTTACATCTGTACATTGTGACAACGATAAAACATTGGGGAACTAGTACTCGTATTATTTTGGACCATATTTGTAAAATAAGGTAGTATAAGGTTAAGTTAAGGTACAGATTAAAAGAAAGAGAGAATGTCAATCTGTTTTTTGTTATTATTGTACCATGAATCAGTAAAAGTTAATATTGTCTCTCACATTCAATTGATTTTGTTAGTTGGACCAACCAAAATTCGACAAATATTAGTTGATATGTAATTTTTAGAAAATGATAGTTGATCAATTATAAATTTAATAAATGTTTTTAATCAGTTGAGCTCTTTTTGCGTTTGTAAATTTACGATCACTTCTGGCCAATCAGGGAACTTTAACGTATCTAAATACATAAATAAAACTTTTTAATACATGATAGCAACTAAAACAAATTCTTGCAAGAACATTCGTAGCAGACTCATCTAGTACAATTTAAGAAATAATTAAATTAATTTATGCACTTGTATAATAAGTAAGTAAATAAGTAATATAATATAATAATAAGACCAATAGTTGTCGTTTTGATATCCTCTAGGATTCGTGATAATTCGGCTAGGTAGCGTGTTTCATTTTTTTGGGGTTGAAACGTAAATCAAAGAAAGATTGATCAGTGACCTGGGATCAAGTCCTTGCTTCGTATGATAAAAGGGGTTTGGAGGTGGATAGTTTGCGAGCTTTTATTCTGGCTCTACTATTTAACTGAATTTGGAGTTTCTTTTTCGAGCCGGACGCAAAATGGGTGATGGTGATCAAGGCTATTTATAGTTCACATGGTGGAATGGATGGTGCTAATGTCCGAAATACTTGTATATGGGCAACTGTATTGCTGTACATGTGTTTCAAAAGGCGAAGTCCAAACGCATCATCCCATCGGATACATTCATGATGAAAGTTGGAAATGGTCAGTAACTGTATTCGCTTTTGAAAAGATAAGTGGACTAGAAGAGGGTTTATCAAAGGAAATGTATTGCGGGTTATTTCATCTAGCGACCAATGAAAATTGCTTCCTTACAGGCCATTTCATAAATGGATTATGGGTTTGGCCATGGTCGAACTAATCTTGGTCCTCGGGTTAGTTCTCTAATGCAATTCCATGGCAAATGATATACGTGTATTTAATTTGACTGGGATAGAAGATGCTTGGGAATGGATGGTATCCGATGATGGAGCGTTCAAAGTCTCGACATCAAGGGCGCAAATGGATAATGTTTTGTTACCTTCTTCTAAATCTGCTACTACATGGTAAAAGATTGTTACTGTAAGGTAAACATTTTTAGTGGTGATTGGTTGTGGATCATCTCCCTACACGTCATAAGCTTTCACATCGGGTAATGGACATCGATCGTATTGGTTCTGTGCATTGCAAGTATGGTTTGGAAACTCCGCATCATGTGATGTTCGGATGAGATGTTGCTTCATATGTGTGGAGACGTATCAGATTATGGGATGGAGTGCAGTTTTCGAATTTTTCAGCTTCGTCCAAATGAATAGATTGGTTCGAATATTGGCATGCGACAACAGAAAGAAGGGCAAATCTTCGTGCTTTTTTTTTTTTTTTTTTTTTTTTTGGGAAATATGGTAGTTCGTAAGATGGCCTGGGTGAAGTGGGACTTAGTTCTCGTTTCGCATGACAAGGGTGGACTCGGTATTGATAGTCTTAACACTTTTAATCTCTCGTTACTCTTAAAATGGCAATGGCGTCTTGCTAATAATCCAAATGCTTTATGAGTTCGTCATCTCAAGGAAATTCATGGTATTCACTCAGGTTTTGATTTACATGGCAGTCGTACTAAAGGACTTTGGCATGATATCATTTCTGCTATATTATTTTTACACGCTCAGGATGTTATTAATTCAAGTACTCTGACTCGTCAAATCGGTAATGGCTATATCGTTTAGATACTAGTCTGAATTGTATGGTGGCCGTCATGATTAATGATCCTTCTTTTACTTGGGAGTGGCTCCGTAATCCTCCCGTTTCATGTCATTTGCAATAGTTCATATATGAGCTCACTTCGGTCAACCTACGCAATGAAGATGATGTATGGTGTTGGAATCTTGAACCAGAAGGGGTATTCACTATTCGGGCATGAAACCAATTCTGGGCGATTTCTTTTTACCATCGACTCATACAATCACTCGCTAGTCTAAACTTATCCCGGGAAAAGTTAATTTCTTTGTATGGAGACTCTTACTTGATCGTTTGCCTAGTAGGTGGAATCTCTCGTCTCACGCCATTCCTATTGAGAATATAATCTGCCCGAGTTGGAGTATTGGTAATGAATCACGGGATCATGTCTTCTTATTCTGTAACGTGGCAAAGGCAATTTGGTATGGATTTTTTACTTGGTCCGATATTAGATTGCAGCCTTTTGAAACGGTTAATGACATCTTCATGTGGCTCGATGCACAACCAGGAATGGTCATGAAGAAAACTCGCACGTATTGCATATTTGTGTCCACTCTTTGGTGGATATGTAGATTTCGTAACGACACACTCTTTGGTTCCAATACAATCAAGAGATGTACACTTTTAGATGATATTCGTTTATTTTATTTTTCCTGGTTAAAAACTAGAAGCAAGTTTGCTCCTAGCTGTAACACTTGGCTTTCTCATCCTTTGTATTTGTCTTGTTGTTTTTTTTGTCTAGTTTCTTGCTAGCTTTTATCTAATAAAATTGAAGCTATTCCAAAAAAAAAAAAAAAAAAAAAAAAATGAAAAATTGTACACGATTGTTGGTTCATTGTTATGGCATATATGGAGGCTACAGAACAACGTGACTTTTCATCCTCAATCGTTGAAGAAGAGAAGGTTAGTTGATTCAATTCGTATTATATCTTGTAATTGGATTGTTGGTATAGCTAGAGTTAGAGCTAAAATTTATTGGAATAATTGAATTGTAGACACTTGTAATTGCTCTTCTAGTTGCTTGGTGAGGAGTTTTTGTTTATATAATTTCTTTTGTCGTTCAAAACTTTTTTGGCGAGGTAGCGTATATTTGAGTAAAAATACATGTCCATTTCGAGGAGCGTGATAAAAATAAATAAGATATAAACAAACATCATCTATTGAGAGCACCTTGCAAATACACTTAGACTGAATATACTAACTCTAAAACTACAAGATATACACTAAGAAGTAAGAAACCTATAAACTAAGGGGGATGATTCTCACACACACTTTTTTGATCCTCACACATCAATTGAGTATTATTAGAAGAGTAAAATGTTAAAATAAGTGTGTGAGGATCAAAAAAGTGTGTGTGAGAATCATCCCCCATAAACTAAACGACTTGAACTAGTATCATACAACAAAGAAGGAACCGAAGATGAAAGCTATTCAAGCACACGACTCATTTAGCCTCATGTAGGAACAAACACAAAGTCCATTTAATACTAGAAACAACTGCTTATCACCCGCTTTAGAATCAACCATGAGGGTTTTCGGGGCCTCTTTCCTTCTCCCTTTTATGCCTATCTTATTAAATTAATTTAAATGTTATATGCACGGTCTTTAAACCATGAGTTACATGTGTAATTTTAATATATCATTCAAAAGTGCAAAAGTATTAACCTTGTCTTGTAGCTTATGTAGTAGTGGTCTGCCTCTCATTTAGCATCATGTAGGAACAAAAAGATGTCCATTTAATACTAGAAACAAGTGCTTATCACCCGCTTTAGAATCAACCATGAGGGTTTGTCGGGACCTCTTTCCTTCTCCCTTTTATGCATATTTTATTAAATTAATGTAAATGTTATATGCACGGTGTTTAAACCATGAATTACATGTGTAATTTTAATATATCATTCAAAAGTGCAAAAGTATCAACCTTGTCTTCTAGCTTATATGGTAGTGGTCTGCCTCTCTTAGCGAGAAGTCAAGAGTTCGACTTCCGTGAGGTACATCATCGCACATAAGGTTGCCCCTTTACCTTTGAATTCCACCTAAGGGTGTCTTTCACACATCGCGTTTGTTAGGGTAGTGCGCGAGGGGTTATATCACCCATTTTTCAGAAAAATTGCAGAAGATAAACAAGGGATATGATTTTACAAATTTAAAATAACTGGATATGATCGTGGAATCTTCTGGAGTAGATAATTAAGGGAGTGCGAAAAGATGAAATTACCCAGAGAATAAAAAATGGGTTTGAATAGTTAAAGCAATGTTGTAAAAAACTCGATTACTCGCCGATTAATCCCCCGATTAATCATTTTTAAGAGCAATCCGTTCCGATTTTCAAAAACCCGTTCAATTAAACAGTCAACGTCAATTGATGGATCAAAATCGAATTTGATAATCAAAGTCAATCAAAGTAAAAAATGATTAACATTTTAACATGAATTTAAACTAGAATTATATAGTTTTGAAGCAAAATAAACAATTTTAGACAATTATGTTAAAAATTATCTTTATATTTATGATTTTTTTCTATAGTTACACATATAATTTTTAAAATTTAATATTTAAATGTATATAGTACAATCCGATTAATCTCCGATTAATCCCCGAATTGCCGATTAATCCTTCCAAAGTCTCGACCAATTAATCTTCCGAATAGCGAATTTTGCAACCTTGAGTAATATATATATATATATATATATATATATATATATATATATATATATATATATATATATATATATATATATATATATATATATATATATAACTAATAATAAAATGAGCATCTCTGGATAACTTGCAGCAAGTAACTATGTAAAAAGAGTATTTCAAATGGGTGATGTTTAGTACATCACCAAAAATTATTTATACAACACAAAAAATGCTTTAAAATTTATACAATACAAGATTATAATGCTTATTTAGTGTTGAACGAATAATGTTAGTGGTGTACGGATCATTACTCGTTTGAAATGGATATGAAATCTCCATTTTCCCAGCCCATTATAATCATCATTCAACAAAATTTATGTTGACACATGAACATAAGTTTCAACATATTATTTACATAGATAATAAGTAATGATAAATGATAATGATGACTTATATAGAGTAAACGTGAGCACCGTAAAATAAGTCACTTTGCAGCTTGTGTACTACTTGTACAGTACCATATTATCAAATCCTTTTATTATTACCATTTACCACACTGTTGGCTCCATCGATGGCTTGTACCATTTCATATCATAACATATAACATACCACTATATAAAATTATGTTCTATAATAGGTCAGTACCATATACTTGGCAGAATCAACAAGCCATTTGTTAAAATCAACATAATTTTTCAAATATCCCTAAAGTTTTGATATAAAATACAAAGAATAATATGTGTATGTACATTTTGTTTATCCTTTGCTCTACTTGTTACCCTTTTTAACTACACAAGAGAGCTGAATGAATAACTAATTCGGTCAATAGTTTTTTGACTAAACAAATCTGCATCTACAAGCCCACATTGTAGGGTAAGCTGAGTTCCAGAAAATACAAGCTCCAAACCATACACAAATAAAATTGTAAAACTGTCTTGCCCATCATGATAAAGAAAAAACGTGACTGGATCGAGAATCATCTTGATCAGTTCGGAAACTAGAATCAGTATAAAACTTAATACTTAACTCTTCTTCCAAACCACCATAAACCAAAAACATATCATTAGTACTCTGAAAATACTAAAGAATATTCTTTACAACAATCCAATATAGTTCACCTGGATTATTTGACAATGACTCGTCAAACTCAAAACTAATGAAACATCGAGTATAGGACATATCATGGCATACATAATAGATCATATAGCCAAAGCATATATGATACATTTTATTTGTCTCATCTCATCTGCTGTGATAGGACTTTTGAGACTTTCTCACGGTTATGCCCTTTTGCATTGGCAAAGCTCCATGCTTGGAGTTTTGCATGCTAAATCTCTGCAAGATAATGTATGTACTTTGATTCAAACCAATAAGCCAATTGGATCTATTGTATAGATCCCCATTCCAATAATATAAGTAGCTTCATCAAGATCCTTTATGGAAATACATTTTCCAAGCCAAGATTTGACATCTTGCAAGTTGAATGTTATTTCTAATAAGTAATATGTCATCAACATATAAGATCAAGAAGACTACTCTGCTCCCACTAGCTCTAATGTAAACTCAGGGCTTATCTTGGTTTTGAGAAAAATTAAACACTTTGATTTTCTCATTAAACTTAAGATTCTAGCTCCTGGATGCTTGCTTTTATCCATAAATGGATTTTAGAAGCTTGCATACTTTATTAGGATGTTTGGATTCATAAACCCTTCCGGCTGAACCATATATACGTCCTCGCTTAGGTCGCAATTTAGGAAAGCGGTTTTGATATCCATTTGCCATATTTCATAATCATGAAAAGCAGCTATGGCAATAAGTATCCTAATTGATTTAATGCTCGCGACTGATGAAAAAGTTTCCTCATAATCAATTTCTTGAGTTTGAGTATAACCTTTTGCCACCAACCGAGCCTTAAAAGTGTTTACATTACCATCCATGTCAGCCTTCTTTTTGAAGACCCATTTACTCCATATTGTTTTGCAATTGGGTGGAAGATCAATCAAGTCCCATACTTGATTATCTTTCATGGACTGCATCTCTGCCTTCATAACATCTCGCCATTTGTTAGATTCTGGATCTGACATGGCTTCACCGTAGCTAGAGGGTTCATCATAATTCCTTAGTTGAGGTTTATCGGAATTAATCAGATAATTAAACCTCATAAGCCGATGAGTTCTACTAGATCTATAAAGTGCAGGTGTAACACGTTCTGGCTCACCAACAGTGCGCTCAGTTTCAACGTGTGGATTGCTAGTGATTACTGAAGGTATGTTACTTTAAAGTACTTGAATTTCTTCAAAATCTACTTTACTCCCACTGACTTCTTGTAAGAGAAGATCTCTTTCCAGGAATTCAGCGGACCAAGAAGAAAACACGTTGTCTTCAGCTTGGTAGTAAAAGTAGTAACCCATTATTTCTTTATGTATCGTACAAAGTAACATTAGATAGTTCTGGGTTATAATTTGTTTGAAGTGTCATGCTTCACGTACGCTTTACAACCCATACTTTCAGATAAGACAACTTGGGATTCTTCCCATGCCATAACTCATATGGTGTCTTTTCTACCTTCATAGTTGGAATCACATTGAGTATGCCTGCAGCAGACTCTCATGCATATCCCTAAAAGAAGGTAGTAGAGAAATCAGACTCATCATAAATCAAACTATATCAAGTAAAGTTTGATTCTTCTTACTCAGACACACCATCATGTTGTGGTGTGTAAGGTAGAGTGAACTATGAGACAATCCCATAATTCTTTAGGTGGTCCAAAAAACTCTTGACTCATAAACTTACTTACTCTATCGGAGCAAAGTGCTTTAATGGTCTTTCCAAGCTGATTATCTACTTCATTTTGGAATACTTTTGAATGTTAAAATAGCTTTATGTTTATGTTTCAGCAAGTGAACATAATCATAGCTATTGTACTCATCAGTAAATGTAATGAAGTAAAATTAACTAAATCTATACATTGTTCTTAAAAGGCTACATACAATAGTATGTATTAGTCCTAAAAGATTTTTAGCTCTTTTACCTAAATCGGAGAAAGAAGCATTTGTCATCTTTTTACATAAACATGACTCACATACATCAAATGACTCAGAGTCAATTGATTCCAAAAGTCCATTAGATTGGAGTTTTGAAATGCATTGTTTGTTTATATGACCAATATGACAATATCATAGATAGGTCTTATTCAAGTCTTGCTTGAAGACTTTGGCGATGTAGGTATACACAGAATTCTCATTTGAAATTACACTATGCATATCAATTTCAAAAATACCATCACGTGGATAGGTATTAAGATAAATATATTATCCTTAGAAACTGAAATACCTAAGTGTGTAAATGGAAGTTCAAAAGTAACATCTTTCAAACTATGTCACTCGCAGTATTTAGCATAATGCTATTGTTCCAACAAAACAATAAGACACTTAGAGAAGTAAGTTCAGAGGTACCAATAGCTTTAACAAAAGCTTGATACCCCTTGCCTACTTGAAAATCCAGCGTGTCTTTCTTCAGTCTATTACTTCTTCTCATTCCCTTCATATTGTTACAGATGTGAAGACCACAACCAGTTAACAAAGATCTACGAATCACTAGAAGATGTATATAACTATATATGGAATATACCTGATTTGCTATTCTCACCAGCGTTGCCTTTTCTCAGCTCAGATTGGAAGATAGGACAACTTCCTTCTCCAATTGCCAACCTTTCCACAATGGAAACGTTCGGCATTTTTTGTTGGGTTTTCTTTCTTGGGAGGTGGTGGAATTTTCTTCTTAGCAATTGACTTGCCTTTTCCCTTTCCCCAAGTTTTTGGCTTATTCTTTTTCATCCTACCTTCCCTAATCATAAGGATACCTGGATTGGAAACCTTAGATGGAATATTCTATTCAGCAGTTTTGAGCATCGAGTGCACCTCTGCCAAAGATTTTTCCCAACCTTGCATATTGTAATTCATCACAAATTGGTGATACGATTTTGGTAGTGAAGCCAAAACCATGTTCATAGCCAAGTTAGGCGGCAAGGTAGTTCCAAGTTTTTCCAATCGGTCAATGTAGCTTTTCATTTTCAAGAAATGAGAGCTCACTGATTGACCCTCCTCCATTTTACATGTTTGAAGAAGTTTATAAGTTTCATATAACTCTTGACTAGCCTGTTTCTGAAACATATTTTTCAGCTCAGTCATCATATCATATGTTGTACGATCTTCCATTTCCTTTTGGAGGTCAGAAGTCATACTAGCAAGCATGATTAAAGCTATATTCTCTTGCTCATCAAACAACTTCTGATAAGCATTCTTTTGAGCAGCAGTAGCTGTCTCGGCAGAAGAATCAGGTAAGGGTTCTTCAATTTTTTTCAACTTCCCTTCATATTTGAGAACAATTCTCAGGTGGCGGTACCAATCAATTAAATTTGAACCATTGAGTTTCTCCTTCTCCAACAAAGAACGGAGGTTGTTTTGGTTTACGTTTTGATTGTTTGACATCTACAAAAGAAAAGGTTCAATTTTAGTATTTTCGATATAATATTTTAATAAATTAACCACCCAAGTTTTAATATATTTTAAAAACAATTAATTTACGAAAGCCTAAGATCCACATAGAGGTTCCATAACTACATATGTTGATCAGCTAGCAGTTATAGAGTCTACTGGTAGGTAGCGAGTACCAATTGCATCATAGGTGCAACTCTTAGATCTTTATGGGACCTAGAAATATGTGTAGTTCAACAAACCACTATTATCTACTGGCATGTTTGTCCCATCCTTTCCTCGAATTCACGTCTCACCGTGAATACGATTAAGTCGTCTAATTTGGAAACAGTGAAAATTCAGCCTAGTCTCACTCGTAACTGAAAATCCACCTCGTGGTTATAATTCGATTAGGTCTCACCGTAATCAAAAAATAACGAGGAGTGTTTGCAAGCTTATTGGATGGCATGACTTAAATTTGACGGGTATAAAAAATGTTTGTGTTAACGAATAATGCATGCACACAAGATTCGCTACACTATTTATTAAAAAATCATTTTAACCAATTTTATATATGTCGATCGTGTTTATGCATCTAGTTTGTTATTTTATTTTATATATAAAAGTAACAAATACACAAACGTGTATCATTTTAAAACAATTTTAAAAGATTTCGGTCATATATAATTTGTGTTTCAAAAATCATTTAACTTTAAACTCGTTAGAGATTAACTTTTAAAATCATCAATTTTAATCTTTGAAACTGTTTACGGTTTTATTTGATGTTTTCATCAAAAACATTTAGCATATATTCTAATCAACAATTATATATAAATGCAAAAATAAAACACAACCATATCATGCATCACACACACATAGCCTAGCCCAAAAATCCTATGCTTGATCCCATGAGCCGACATGAGATCAACAGGTCAAACTAAGGGAAATATCGTAGCTCTCACTTAATTCAAGAATCAAGTGAAAACTTGACAAATGCCATCGTTGTCAACTTAATATGTTCGCCATCTTCTAAGTCAAACTCCACGTTACATCTTTATCTTTAATCTTCATCTTATTACATTTATTTAAAATTGAAAAATACAACTAATCTAATACTTTTACAATTTAGAATAAACATAAATACAATACTATGAAAATGAAAAATAAATATAATACAACTTTGGCTTCAAAATGGTCTTTCTTATAAATCAAATAATCAATATAATATTGTCGTAATCAACAATCATAACAATCATACATAGGTCGGGGCATTATGGGCTATGTGTGCAATCACAATTTTAATAACTACATTATTAAAACCTACATATGACTTGTCCATGGTTACAATGCATGTGTACAACCATGGAATGAAATAAACAACAATTATTCAAGCCATAAAAAAATAAATTCAAAATTTATAACAATGATTTTTTTCAGATCTTATTCGTGCGTCATGAGGTAATCAACAAAGTTGACTTTCAAAACCATATAGGTTTTGACTTTTACCAATTCACCACAAAGCTAAATCTAAAGAAAATCATGTGACAATTAAGATGGTGTAAAAGCGGCTCTGATACCACTGTTGAAAAACCGTGTGTACTTTTACCAATTTCAGATTAACGCAGCGGATAGTTAAAATAATAATCTTTTATTATTTCATAAAAACATTTACAAGATTATATATTCATATATTAAATGAAACATGCACACGATTAATTTATCCTAATGATCCAATTACACCATAATAATTGTCATGAATATAAAACAAAAGAGGAGTTAACGATATACCTTTCTTGGAGAAATTGATGAGACGGAGAGAAACTTACGATCAAAAGTATGACCGTCTCTTTGGATAGTCCACACTACACTTCAAAACGACCGTCAATGGATGGTAGTCCAAACTCAAATATTGTATTAATATAATCCAATTATATTAATACATTAATCGATAATACTCTGTATGTGTATGTTGAGATTTATCAAAGGAAAGAAAAACAAATATGTTATTTTTCCTCTCTTCTCTCTTACTGATCTCATAACCCACCAATCATATATATATATATATATATATATATATATATATATATATATATATATATATATATATATATATATATATATATATATATATATATATATATATATATATATATATATATATATATATATATATATATATATGAATATATGATATACTCTGTTTGTTTGGTAGCAAAAAGCAAATCAAAAGAATATATTGTTTTCGATTTCTTTGTCTGTAATATCATATTTCGTCTGATTTGGTTTTAAAAAGTCGTATTTCTCAAATACTTTAGGGGTATGTTATGTAACTTATAATTAATAATTTCTATCATGTCGCTTTCATGTGAATAGTAAATTAATTAATTTCGTTTTATTTACTATTCATATGAATAGTAAATAAATTAATTTCGATTTACTATTTTGTTACTTGAGTAATATATATACATCATATATATATTTTATTTGACATCTCGGTGTATATGTGTGTGACCCCGAAGGCTCAAATGAAGTAGGCCATATAGTTATATGTTATACCTTCCACATTAATCCTACAATAACTTCATTGTGAAGATAGAGTATTTGACCCTTTTTATTTTCCGCATCTACTGTGGGAGCAAGTGATGGTTCTGGAATGAAATTGGCAATGAAGGAAAAGAAAATGACACCTCCAAAGAACTGCATTATTAAAAACTCGGGTACTTCAAAATATATAGATTTATATCAGAAAGATATATTTACATTTCAAAAAGTACGAACTCATCCACAGATTTCCTTTTAGAAATCCAATAGAATTTATAGTGTTATGGGCCAAATCGAAGAAAGATATGCTTAGCATAAGGCCTACAGCAAAACCCTGCAAGCAAAAGTATTTAAAATCTTCGAGAATATCAGTTTAAAGACTTTTTAATTTGAAAATAGTTACTGTAAAAATAAGAATAAACGCGACTTTCAGATATGAAAATGATGTACATGCCTGTAGAAGTCTAAGCATCTTCATGTTCGGAGCTTTAAACTTGATACTAACAATTGTTGCAACGTGATCTTCATGTGTCCACTGTTCAAAACAATGTAAACTTTTACTCTAAGCAATAACCCTTTTTCCCCTTTTTGTTTTTTCTGAAAAAACTCGATAACAATAGCCAAATAAAAGATACATAAATAAAACGGCTTCAATAACAGTGTAGGAACTCATTTAACTGTAAAGTAAAATGGGCTAAAACTATAACAAATGGACTAACATACCTAATACCTAATGGTATGAAACTTAATTTAAAAAGTCAGGTCATGGAAGGGTGTTTGTTTTTAGCTTATTAAATAAGACGCATCCTAATAAAAAAAAACTGAATTAAGTGTGAATTTACATTTAAGTTCTTACTTTTTAATAACTGCTATTATAACTCTCACATATAGGGTTAATTTAGTAATTTTAATTATTCAGACAATTTTTCAGCACATAAAACAAACACATATTATTTATTCATCACTTATTCCTCACGGACATCATATCCGTTCAGATTCAGGACTTAATAAGAAAAAAAATCAAACAGACCCCTACTGCACAAAACTATAAATAAATAAACGCACGGTGGTGACCAGAAACCACCAGACACCCCTGAAAAACAAGAACCAAAGAACCACCATCTACCAACCGAAGAAGCCGTCATCAACAACGAGAAAAAAGTCTAACAACCTTCAAAGAAACACACCAAAATCAAACAACGAGGTAGAGAACTTCGCAAAATAGATCCCGACCCTGGAAGCAAACTGATAGTGCTCCAAATGATCATATATTTAATCGCAATATCCTTCCAATATGTAAAGTTTTTAGTTGCAATTGTTCTATTTTTATGTAATATTTGTTTATATTAAATAAGTGCGAAGAGAAAAGAAGAAAATGACGATTTGAAGACGCAAATGACCAAAAAGCTCAAATGTACAAGTTACAATCCAAGTGGTTCCATTTATTGATGAGAAACGTCTAAAATTGATAAGAGTACAAGCCGCGGAACGCAAAGTACAAGATATCTAAGCATACAAAAAGACGTTCGAAAATTCGGAACCGAGACAAGAACCGAGCATCAACGCGCTAGTCAACGGAGCTAAAATTACAAGTCAACTATGCACAAGAATATAATATAATATATATATATAATTAATATAAATTATATATATTATATATTAAATTAATCACAGCAGCCCACGTTTTAAACACAATCTGAGTTGGACAGCCTGTCCATGCGAGTGCATGGGAAATAGGCATAAAACCCATGCGAGTGCATAAGTCCATGCGAGTGCATGGAAAATGCATTGAAATCTCATGCGAGTGCATGAGCTACATGATTCAGAAAAGTACTATAAAAGGTCACGAATTCTGCTCGACTGATTACACTTTTTCTTCTTTATTTCTTTTTACATGTAATATATATATATTTATAATTTTAATTTTAATTTTAAATTAAGTTAATAATAATAAGGTTATTGTAAGAATGTTTTACGGGTTTTAAGTCGGAACTCTGCCCGTGTAACGCTACGCGATTAAATACCACTGTAAGCTATGTCTTCCTTTTTAAATTAATGTCTCGTAACTAAGTTATTATTATGCTTATTTGAGCCGAAGTAATCGTGATGTTGGACTAAATATTAAAATGGGGTTATTGGATTTTGTACCATAATTGGGGTTTGGACAAAAGACCGACACTTGTGAACATTAGACTATTGACTATTAATAGGTAGGGGGTATTGTCTAATTTAACGATAACTCATTGGAACCTGTCGAACATATCTTCAAATTAGTTAAACTAATAATTATTAAATTGATTACGAATGTCTATTTAGTGACGTTTATACGACATCGTTTACAATCATTTAATTAATTATTCAGGTTGGGTAATTGATTATTCATTCTGATCAAGTGGGTAAATTAATATTCATGGACTAATTATAACAGGTGTGGATTACATACAAGGATAATTGGTGTAATTGTTAACAAAGTAATAAAACCTTGGATTACACGCAGTCGATAACCTGGTGTAATCATTAAACAAAGTATTAAAACCTTGTTACAGTTCGAATCCCTAATTACTTGGAATATTTGACTTTGAAAATAAGGTTAATTTGACGAGCATTTTATAATTATGACCGATGGACTATTATGGACAAAAACCAGATAGGTATCAAATAAACCAGGACAAAGGACAATTAACCCGGGTAACAATTAATTAAAATCAAAACGTCAAACATCATGATTACGGAAGTTTAAATAAGCATAATACTTTTATTTCATATTTCATCGTACCTTTATTTACTGTCATTTAAATTACTGCAATTTACTTTATCGCAATTTAAATTCCGTCATTTATATTATCGTCATTTATCTTTACACTTTATTTAAAATCGACAAACCGGTCATTAAACGGTAAAACCCCCCTTTTATAATAATAATAATAATACTACTATATTACTAATATATATATATATATATATATATATATATATATATATATATTTATATATATATATATATATATATATATATATATATATATATATATTATACAAATATAGTTTAAAATATATATAGCGTTAAACTCAGCTAGCTCCCTGTGGAACGAACCGGACTTACTAAAAACTACACTACTCTATGATTAGGTTCACTGCCTATAGTGTTGTAGCAAGGTTTAAGTATATCCCATCTATATAAATAAATAAAACTTGTGTAAATTTTATCGTATTTCGTAATAAAAATAATAGTATTTCGTACACCTTCGCTTTAACATCAAGTATTTTTGGCGCCGCTGCCGGGGACCACCAAAGCGAAACGCTATAAAAAAAATTTCCTTTATTAAGTTTTAATTTATTTTTGTAAAAATACGTTTTAAATACAAAAATATAAAAAGAAAAACAAAATCTTTTTAAGAGTTTGTCTAAAATACATAAAATTATAAAGTATTTCTATTTTTATTTTTTTTAGTTTTTAAAGTATAAGTTTTTATTTATTTTATATAAATATTTTATAAGTTAAAAATAGAAATATATATATATATATATATATATATATATATATATATATATATATATATATATATATATATATATATATATATATATATATATATATATATATATATATATAAGTAATCGGGCCGACACTGTATCAGCCCAACAAAGTGGCCTGGTATCCGAAGTCATGCGATCGCATGACATTTTAACTAACACTCCATGCGATCGCATGGAGTGACTTGACAGGTCTGGTACCTAGTCCGACCAGATTAGGGGTTTTGCTTAAATTAATTATTATTATTAACCCTAATTAGGTTTTAGTTAGTTTTTAGTTTTAGTTTTATTAATTAATTTGTATTTTAAGTTTTAATTAGTTTTAAACTTAATACTTTTATAAAATAATAATATAAAAATAATATTTTTATAAAAAATTGTATTTTTATAACTTTAGTTTTCTTTTTATATTTCGTATCTTTTTAATCGTTTAATTTATAATTTGTATATTTATCGTTCGTACTTAGTTTTAAACTTAGTTTTTGCCGTAGTTAATTTATATTTCTAGATTTTTAGGCTTTGCCGTAAAATCCCTTAAGTACTTTTTCTTTAGACTAAGATTTAGGTGCTTTAGAATTTTATAACGTCGCTTATCGCTTAAATATTTAATAGATTTTAGTGCCTATTTAAGTTATTACCGTTTTGGATATAGAATTCCTTTTAAGTTTTAATACCTTTAGACGCAAGTTTTAATATTTAGTTTTTAGACTTTTAAGTCTCGACGCTCTACTTTCTTTTTATTATTTTTCGACTTTTTATTTTTCGACGTTTTTCGACGCATTCTTTTTCTTTCTTATTTCTCGACGCTCTAGTTTTTAGGACATCGATTTTATCTTCAAAATTTCGACGAAAAATTATTTTGAGCGGTTAAATTGATAGACATCCAAAATTTCCTGGTTCGTAGTAATAGTTGGATTTGTTAGTGGCGAGTTGTGGGCTTCCGATTTAAAGGGTCCTGGCTACCTGCTGCATCTATTGGCTATTCGAAACGTGGGCAAAATCAGAAAAGTCTATTAATTTGATAGCTTATATAATTTTTATCTTTTATAACTAATAGGATATTCAGTGAATGCACCGAGCAAAACGTTCACCACCTTTCATACGTTCACCACCTGTAACTCGATCAAGACATCTAGCCAATATTATCGCCGTTAATTTTTCTTTAGAATCATCATCTAGTCAAACAAGTACTCCAACTCAAATCCCGATAATCCATTTTTTGAACCCGACTTCAAAATTGAAAACCCGGAGGATATTCAAGGACAATTCCAAGATCCAGAACCACTAATCATTCCTCCTGAACCACAAACCGTTAAATCAGAATCCTCTAGTGATTCGTATTCAACAAATTCAAAAATGGAAGTAACGAAACCCCTAAGTATGGAGGATCGAATGAGAGCTACACGCACTAGTCAAGGAAACGCCATTATTAAGCTAGACATTAATGCGCCTGATTATGAAATCAAAGGACAAATCCTACACATGGTAACTAATCAATGCCAATATAGTGGTACGCCAAAAGAAGATCCAAATGAACATCTTCGAACCTTTAATAGGATCTGTACTCTATTCAAAATCAGAGAAGTTGAGGATGAACAGATCTATCTCATGTTGTTTCCCTGGACTTTAAAGGGAGAAGCCAAAGATTGGTTAGAATCGTTACCTAAAGCGGCGATTGATACATGGGATGTTTTAGTTGAAAAATTTCTTAAACAATTCTTTCCGGCATCTAAAGCTGTGAGACTTCAAGGAGAAATTGTTACGTTCACGCAAAAGCCAAATGAAACTCTATATGAGGCGTGGACAAGTTTTAGAAAATTGTTGAGAGGATGTCCACAACACGGTTTAGATACTTATCAAATAGTACAAATATTCTACCAAGGTGTCGACGTTGCTACACGAAAAGATATCGACACAGCAGCTGGTGGTTCCACTATGAATAAAACTGCAACCGAAGCTCACAAAATTATTGATAACACAGCCTCCCACTCACATGAGTGGCACCAGGAAAAAGATATTTTTCGTTCATCTAAAGTGGCTAGAGCCGATTCTAGCCATGACTTTGATTCTGTTTTCTTAAAAATAGATGCTTTCGAGAGACGAATGGAAAAGATGACTAAAGATATTCACGCAATACGAATCAGTTGTGAGCAATGCGGTGGACCACACTTAACGAAAGATTGTCACATTGAGCAAACTACGGAACAACGTGAGAATGTTTCCTACATGAACCAAAGGCCGGGAAATAATTATCAAAATAATTATCAACCGCCAAGGCCAAACTTCAATCGAAATCAAAACATTCTTTACAATCCAATTAGACCCAGTAATAACTCGTACAACCAACAAGGTCCGAATAACCAACCAACTCAAAACAACACTTTCAATCAACAAAGACCTGTCTTGTATAAACCACCACAACAAACTGAAGAGAAAAATCTAAATCTGGAAGAAATGATGGCAAAGCTAATGGAATCTCAAACACAATTTATTACATCTCAAACCCAAACGAATGAGAGGTTTGATCAATCATTAAGAACTCAACAAGATTCCATTTTGAATCTAGAAAAACACGTAGGTACTCTTGCTAGCTTAATGAGTAAGAAGGAACAAGGAAAGCTACCGAGTGATACTAAAGTAAATCCTCGGAATGAGAATGATAATATGGTTTCAACAAATTCTGAAAAACCAGCATCAGAAGATAGGAAGGTTTTAGATGTAAGTAACAATGAAGAAATTACAACACCACCACCACCTGAGTATGTAAAGCTAGTGGTGGCACCATACAGACCACCCATCCCGTTTCCAAGAAAAGGAGTTGAGTATGAGCAAGTGATAGGTAATAAAATGTGTGATACCTCTGGAAAGAAGAAGAAGAATAAGAAAGTGCAAGAAACAAAAACTGTAAAAGTAAACCCGGTAAAGACATATCCACCAAAACTTTCACCCAGGATGGGTGATCCGGGTGAATTTATTGTTCCTTATCTACTTAGTGATTGTGTCATGTATGATGCACTAGAAGATTTAGGTGCAAGTGTGAGTGTTATGCCTCTTTCATTATATAAGAGATTAGGAGTAGCTAAGTTAAGTCCAACAGAAATGAATGTTCGACTCTTTGATCAAACCATTAGGAACCCAGTTGGAATTGATGACAACCTACCCGTTCAAGTGGGTAATTTAACCTTTTTAGTCGAATTTATTGTCATTGACATAGAAGAGGACTCAAACATTCCTCTAATTTTAGGTCGACCATTCTTAGCGTCCACCGAAGCGTTCATTGATGTAAGAAAGGGTAGAATGACACTTAGTAATGGTGAAAAATCGATCACCATTGTGATTCGAAAGTCTAAATCTCCACCAACTAAAACCGTTGAACCAATAAAGATGATTGATAAGAACCATATTGTTTTACCAACTCCAATGGTAGTGCTTAACAATAATAAAACGCCTAAGTGTGGGGAAGATGAAGTAACACCTAAGGATGACCTGATAACAAAGAACCCCGTTGTTGATACGAAATTTAATGACTCCGTTATTAACAGTTCAATGAAGAAACTTATTAAACGGATTCGCGATGCTAGAACCAAGGGAAACTTTAAGTTATGTAACCGGTTAGTATCCAATCTATCGCCAAAAGAAAAGGCGAAACTAGTTGAATTTGTGGATATTACACATGAATCCGACCAATGGCTTAAAGCAAAAGTCACAGATATGCAAGTTGATTATGGTCCAAAAGAAATTGACAATGAAGTTAATCACAATTTCAACACCACAGCTACCTAAGTGTGGGGAGATTCAAATGTTCTAAGAAAAAAAAAAGCTGTCTTGAGTTAGTTGTTCTATTCTCGTGTAGTTCCGAGAATGAAATCCGATTGGTCTTTTCCACTAGCAGAAACTAAAGAAGTAGTTTTCTTCCCCCACTCTGAATTTTTATTTTGCAGGTTTTGTATGAAATTAATATGCATTTTTAAATTTAAGTTTTGTGTGAATTTAAAAAAACAAAAAAAAATTTGCTTTATTTCATTAAGTTTAAAAAAAAATGATTTCTAAAATTCGTCGTAAGTTAAAGACTAGATCATAGAATCGAAATTGCTTTACCCTAAGGCGGGGCGAAAAATTTTATTACTATTATTTTTAATTTTATTGATCTAAAGTATACAAAAAAAATTAAAAACCCCAAAAATCTTTGCTTTTAAAAAAATCGCTTTAAAAACTACAACTTTTAAATTTTGTCGAGGGACGGACTAGGTAAACGTACCGAAACTACCTAAAGTAAAAGGAAACAAAATTTTAAAAAAATTATTCATTTAAATTGTTTTAATAAATAAAGGTTTATATATATATATATATATATATATATATATATATATATATATATATATATATATATATATATATCTGTAGTTTATCTTATGTACAAAACAGGGTAAAACAGCGCACATCCAAAGACTGACATTAAGTTCAGCAAAAGCTACTAATTTTGACGACAATACGCAAAATATCAAATGTGATATAAAATAATATGTTTGCAAACTCGGTATTTTTAATCACTTTTCTACATTAATCACCCTCATGAATTTATAATTATAGTATGATTTCATGCAAATGAGGGCATTGCATGATCTCAAGTGTAGGGAAGGGTTATAAATTCTCTCGGGTTTACACTTAGTTTAATTGCCAAATTTTGTGAAAATTTGAAAAATTTTCAACTAAATGAATTCAAAATCATGTTTACACATATTTATGAACGATAAAACTAGGTGTTAATACTGAAATTATTGTTACCTCGGAAAGGACATAAATTGAGAAACAACCCAAAACGCTAGAATTCATTTAAAATGGAATAGAGGAGAATAAAAAGGCAAAGAAAAATATAAATAAAAGCTAAGTGTGGGAAGAATTTACCAAGTTCTTCAAAACATATATCACATATTTGTACAAGATTATTGCAGGTACTTTTGCTTTGGACTAAACTAATTAGTCTTCCGAAAAAGACACGCACTTCTTGATTTAGGTCAGGAAGTTGTCATCCAGACCAGTTGTAGAGTCTACGAAAAACCTTGAAAAGTTTTCTCAAAAATCAGCTGGAAATCCACGGACCTCAGCATCAAACAGGGTCGCCAAGTGGTCAGACTTATCCTAACCATGAGAGGATCTGTCTCATAAAATGGGGAGGGCACCGTGCAAATTAGCTTCATAAGACTAATGAATCAGACCCCCAGAAAGGATAATCTCCTTGAAGATTAAAAATCAGCTTTTAAGACTGATATTACTCAATCCTTGAGATTGACCTTAATAATTGAGAATTCATACTCATGGAATTCGATGATATCTAAACTCAAGCTTGAACAAGAAAATATTTTGATCAAAATAAAACCGATTTGTTTTCTGAAAACCTATTTTCAATGCGTTCATTACCATTAAACGTAAAATCCTAGGAATTCACCTGGAATTCACCTGGTCACCTGAACCAAATCGGGTGTCAACCGTAAGGACGGTAGTTGCATAGCATGGTCGAAGACAGGACCTTGTGCCAGACCGAAAAATTATAGGGTGATCTTTACTATTCCTCCTACAAAGGATAGTAATTGCATCTGACACGTTTTAGACCATGAACATCTGCATGTCATTAGACATTGCCTTAACAGTTGCTTGTTCAACGCTTTCCT
The DNA here is from genome assembly GCF_046630445.1 of Rutidosis leptorrhynchoides. NCBI lineage: Eukaryota > Viridiplantae > Streptophyta > Magnoliopsida > Asterales > Asteraceae > Rutidosis > Rutidosis leptorrhynchoides. The sequence continues at coordinate 189,513,336 of NC_092333.1, forward strand.
TTACAACCGGACGGTAGTTTACCGAAAGGTAATATACGGAGCAAGTATACTGGACGTGTTGCTTTCCTAATATAAGGTTAGCAAGTGGGTGACACAAAACCGCAAGTTTTGAGCTAAAATTTTAAAATCTGAAACTCATAAAACCCACAAAAACATTTTGCAAACACCGGTGAAGGGTTATTCCGGAAAACTTATCTAGGGTAAAAGCTAGAATGAATTTTCAAAAGATCAAATGTTTTCATAAAGATCCAATTTTCTTAAAGGATCTAAATTTTTATAGTCATGTGGGACTGTAAACCACAACGTTATTATCATTGTTTATACCGCCGTATTAAAATCACTAATGTATAAAGTGTGAGAATAAAAAAGTGATTCGAGTGAAGTGTGATTTTATTTCATGTTCTGTATTGCTTGAGTACAAGCAATGTCCAAGTGTGGGGATGTTTGATAGTGCTCCAAATGATCATATATTTAGTCGCAATATCCTTCCAAAATGTTAAGTTTTTAGTTGCAATTGTTCTATTTTTATGTAATATTTGTTTATATTAAATAAGTGCGAAGACAAAAGAAGAAAACGACGATTTAAAGACACAAATGACCAAAAAGCTCAAATGTACAAGTTACAATCCAAGTGGTTCCATTTATTGATGAGAAACGTCTAAAATTGACAAGAGTACAAGCTGCGGAACGCAAAGTACAAGATATCTAAGCATACGAAAAGACGTTCGAAAATTAAGAACCGAGACAAGAACCGAGCATCAACGCGCGAGTCAACGGAGCTAAAATTACAAGTTAACTATGCACAAGAATATAATATATATATATATATATATATATATATATAATTAATATAAATTATATATATTATATTATATATTAAATTAATCACAGCAGCCCACGTTTTAAACACAATCTGAGCAGTACAGCCTGTCCATGCGAGTGCATGGGAAATAGGCAAAAAACCCATGCGGGTGCATGAGCCCATGCGAGTGCATGGGAAATGCACTGAAATCTCATGCGAGTGCATGACCTACAGGATTCAGAAAAGTACTATAAAAGGCAACGAATTCTGCTCGACTGATTACACTTTTTCTTCTTTCTTTCTTTTTACATGTAATATATATATTTATAATTATAATTTTAATTTTAATTTAATTTAATAATAATAAGGTTATTGTAAGAATGTTTTACGGGTTTTAAGTCGGAACTCCGCCCGTGTAACGCTACGCGATTAAATACCACTGTAAGCTATTTTCTTCCTTTTTAAATTAATGTCTCGTAACTACGTTATTATTATGCTTATTTGAGCCGAAGTAATCGTGATGTTAGACTAAATATTAAAATGGGGTTATTGGATTTTGTACCATAATTGGAGTTTGGACAAAATACTGACACTTGTGAACATTGGACTATTGACTATTAATAGGTAGGAGGTATTGTCTATTTTAACGACAACTTATTGGAACCTGTCGAACCTATCTTCAAATTAGTTAAACTAATAATTATTAAATTGATTACGAATGTCCTATTTAGTAACGTTTATACGACATCGTTTACAATCATTTAATTAATTATTCGGGTTGTGTAATTGATTATTCATTCTGATCAAGTGGGTAAATTAATATTCATGGACTAATTATAACAGGTTTGGATTACATACAAGGATAATTGGTGTAATTGTTAACAAAGTAATAAAACCTTGGATTACACGCAGTCGATAACCTGGTGTAATCATTAAACAAAGTATTAAAACCTTGTTACAGTTCAAATCCCTAATTAATTAGAATATTTGACTTCGGAAATAAGGTTAATTTGACGAGCATTTTATAATTATGACCGATGGACTATTATGGATAAAAACCAGATAGGTATCAAATAAACCAGGACAAAGGACAATTAACCCGGGTAACAATTAATTAAAATCAAAACGTCAAACATCATGATTACGGAAGTTTAAATAAGCATAATACTTTTATTTCATATTTCATCGTACCTTTATTTACTATCATTTTAATTACTGCAATTTACTTTATCGCAATTTAAATTCCGTCATTTATATTATCGTCATTTATCTTTACGCTTTATTTAAAATCGACAAACCGGTCATTAAACGGTAAAACCCCCCTTTTATAATAATAATAATACTACTATATTACTAATATATATATATATATATATATATATATATATATATATATATATATATATATATATATATATATACAAATATAGTTTAAAATATATATAGCGTTAAACTCAGCTAGCTCCATGTGGAATGAACCAGACTTACTAAAAACTACACTACTCTACGATTAGGTAGACTGCCTATAGTGTTGTAGCAAGGTTTAAGTATATCTCATCTATATAAATACATAAAACTTGTGTAAATTGTATCGTATTTCGTAATAAAAATAATAGTATTTCGTACACCTTCGCTTTAACATCACAAACCAAAAAGAGGCCAAACAGTAGCTCCGGCCAAAAAGAAAATGGCCGAAATTGCCACCACCCATCGCACCAGACCACCTGCAAAAAAGAGTCAAAAAGTAAAATACCAACAACCACTTATTGACTAAGTGTGCACGTCATTACATAAATCTACAGTATCAGTTATATATGCCTATAAGAGTATAAGGTCACACACTTTACCACCGATAGCATATGCTACCCGTGAAATAAGCCATTTACTGGGAAAAAAATTAGAGCTTTGAATTAGTGACAGATACCACTGGATAGTGTAATTAGTTTTTAGTGACATCATTGGATAATGAATTTTTTAGTTTTTAACTAATAACAGCCGTGACTATAAATCCTAGATCCGCCACTAAGTGACTCATTACTCATTATGTATATAAAGCCATATATTCGATTAAAGAGGAATCAAAAAAAAAATACTTAAATTTTACATAATGAGTATATAGGATGGGTAGATGAAAATAGTTGATATCGACTCACAAATTACGTTTTTACCTTCGATATTAGCCCCATTAATAATAAAGATAATTGACTTTATCATAAAAATAAACATTTATTTGATTAATTTGGTAGTTTATGTCATTACGAAGGCTATATTTCAAGAATCACTAAAAACGAGAAAAAACTAACAAACGAGAAAAACGAACAAACCGGTTAAGACGATTCACTCAACTTTAAATAATTTATTTTATAATTATTTGAAAAGTTGGTTTATTATCTTATGTTGTAGGATATTTTATTACAAACATGTGGACCCACTAATTTCTTAAATGAAAGAAAAACGAATAATCTAGAGTGAAAACGGTGAAAACCAAGTTACGACCCCGAAAACCAAGTTGCAATCCAGAAAACCAAGTCAAAAATCAAGCGACACGAGCCAGTTGCACGGTTTTTCCATTCACACGGCTGGCCCACACGGGTTTCCCAACAACCCGGTGTGCATGGGAGGAGCACACAGGATGCCCAACTTTTGAGCGTGCATGGATCTCGCACGATCCAGGCACACGGTCTGCCCATTCCACACGGCTCGTTTACACGGCTTGACAGCCAAAGTTGTGCCTATAAATTGGATCATTTGCTTCTCATTTCAGCACATCCCAACACCAAAAACGCTCTCATAAATCACTTATATTTTACTTCCTTAATTCAATTGATCTCAGGAGAGGGAAGCATGAGAATAGTTAGGAAGTAGTTTTCAATATTCAAGAAGAAATACAAATGTTATTCTGCTCGCATTATCCGGTACTATCTATCCTTTCTATTATTAATTTGTCATAATGTTCTTGTTTGATGTTTGTGATTTATTAATATTAGAAATGTTTATTGCCATGATGTGTGAGTAATTACTTTGTAACACCCCGTTTTACTTCACACATGTCCTAAGGTACATATTTAACCTTTAGAACGTTTATATTCGGTTGCGTGTGTGATTAAGTGATTTGAGTTTTGATTTGGGAAACTTACTGTTACTTTGTCGCGTTCAAAGGTGGTTTGTCTAGTACCAGCTCATCCCGAAACGCGATGGTAAGGATCAAAATGCGATGGCCCCAAAGGCCTCCCTCCTGACCTGTATATCGCCTTCATGTAGGTTTTGTCACGTTATGGTATTGTATTGCTTGTCGCGAAATGCGACACCCCTGTCGTGAACCGCGATGGTTATCGCAGAAATGGACTATTTTACCCTTTTTAAATGGCATCTTTTGGGGGTGTTTTGGTCTTTTCACTTATGGACAATTTTAGATCTTAAAAACTGATGCAAGGGTTATCCTAACTCATTAAACACACTTCCATCTACCCACATTCAATTTTAGAGAGAGAGTTTGAGTTTTAGAGTGAGAGAGCTCACTTTGGGGAAGAAGAAGACCGAATCTTGCCCAAGTCCACGTTTTAAAGTTGTTCCCTACGTCTCTTGCTACATTTTGATAGTGTTGGTAAGTCTTAACTCCGTGTTTTGAGTCTAATTTGATTTATGGCTAGGGTTTGTTATTTAAGACTTGTAAGACCTATTTGGGGGTTAAATGGGCGAATTTGGGTTAAGTTGATGTAAGAAAACCCTAAGGTGTTGTAATCTAGGGTTTGGTCTTGTAATTTGGTGTTTAAAGTGTAATTGTGTTGTTAAATCACTAATACATTTATGTGTTAGTGAAAGTTTTGTTAATGGGTTCAAGTTTGACCAAATTATGAGTTTTGATGATAAAATGGGTCAAATGGGTAATTGTTGACCTAGTTGGGCAAGTTGGGTATGAAATACCATAAGTTTATGTTAGTTGGTGTTGTTGGACCTTAATCACTAGCTTTTGGTGACTAATGATGAGTCTTGGCCTCGAATGGGCAGTTTTAGTGTAAATGGGTCATTTAATGCAATTGGGTCATTAAATGCACCAGAGTTAAGTGTTGGTGGTTAGTCCAACTAGTTTGTATGTTGATTGGGTACTTCATGTATTAGGTACTTTGCTTTGAAGCTTACGGAAGTGTTTAATCATCACTGATGTGTTAAGGTGAGCGGAATAATTATATATGTATGTATATGATTTATTTGCTTGTGGGATATGGGTTTAAGTTCGATGTTGACGATACCATGTCCTAGAGTATATTGTTTGTTTTGATGAGGGTTAAAGTTCGATGTTGACGATACCTCATGTATGGATTTAAAGTTCGATGTTGACGAAGCCATACCACTATTGTAGTGACATTTGATGAGGGTTTAAGTTCGATGTTGACGATACCTCATATTTGGGTTTAAGTTTGATGTTGACGATACCACATTAATTCTTTCTATGAGGGTTTAAGTTCGATGTTGACGATACCTCATATGTGGGTTTAAGTTCGATGTTGACGATACCACATTTATTGGGACGGATGGGAATTAAGTTCGATGTTGACAATACCATTCGTTGGGCTATCCTTAAAATCTTGAATACTAATGGATGTTGTGAACATCGATGTTTGTGTGTTGTAGTGTAGCATATTATATTGTTTGTGTTATATGCTATTGTTATACTAGCTTGTGATATCGGAGATTTAGCATTATACTTTACGATGGTATGCTATTATATTGCTAGTATGTATGCGAAAATGTGTAGGTGATTGCAAATAGTAAGTTATATATGTAGATGTATAATTATTGCATTCACTAAGCGTTTTGCTCACCTCTCTCGTTGTTTACTTTTTAGGTACAAGTATGGAGAAGGGAAAGGGGGTTGCCGGGAATTAGATATTCCCATGTTGGTTGCTTAGGTGAAGCTTTTTTGGAAGATAGCCTATTGTTTTGGGTAGTTTAGCCCCAAACCATGCTCGAGTGTCGTTTGGTTTAAAACTATCACTTTGTGGGCCGAACTTGTATCGCTTTTGATTAAAGGCCTTCATTCCTATCATGTAACTTTAAACTTGTTGAATGTTTAAACGATTCGTATAAACCGGTCGACATCATGTAACCATTTAAAGTGGCGTGTGAATGGTTTAATTATTTAAAAAAAATTTGTCGGGTTAAATACGGGTTGGGTTGTTTCATACTTGATCATTTGTCATGATTTAATAATGTTAGTTAGTGATGATTATCATTTCTTATTCACTTTATGTTTATGATTTAGAACCCCGTTATAATTATCGTCCTTCCACTAATAAATGTGATTAAAACCTTCTTATAAAGACATCAAATAAAAGGGTAATTAATTATCTGTGTCAAGACATTGGTCAAGAGTATAACTAAAGGAAATACTGCTACAATAGCAGAGTACAATGTCGATGTACTATAAGACCACTTGAGCATGATTAAGGTTAGAAACTATGGAACCACTATAAGTGTAGTACATTATGGAAACTCTATAGGAATATTACATCATAAGAAACACTGTGAGTGAAGTACATGGTGAATAAATAAGGGATTTAGTATAATTAAGTAAGGGCATGTTTAAATCATAAATAGAAATTTGATGCACTACGATACAATCTTAGTTTATAAATCTTACAGAAATAAGAAGAATAATTAAGAGTTCTAGTTTATCTATGAACTTTTAGATTTTACCAAACCATTGACAGAAGGAATTCGAAACATAATCACAACCACTCATTTGGGCGATGCACTAAAGTGTTAAGAAAAATTTGATATTATATGAACATGAGTATGCTACTTTATTCGAGCACCCAACGAATACATTGCATCCAAGAGGGCCCGCTTATATCCTTCACCGGATAAGTTTTTGGATTTGAGCATAGTCCATCCGATCAGAATCATGAAACCTAGTTCCTCGTGAAATACTAATTAAGAAATCGATTGGTAAGGAATCTAGTGTTTACACCAAGGTATATATATCTAAGGATTTTCTCTCAATCAACCCAATACAATGTTAGTCTAAATCATGATGAACCACGTCTTCTCTGTCCTTAGAGAGGAAAGGAAGGAGTCGTTATTCAATGGAAAGGAAGCGGTTGAGTTCAATGAATTCATTAGTAATTGTTCTCTAACTGATCTCCCTATTGGTGGTCGAAGATTTACGTGTATGACTAGGGATGGAAGAAAATTAAGTAAACTTGATCGAATACTTATATCCCCTTCCCTTCTTGATGTGTGGCCGAATATGCTAGTGACTGCTTTATTTCGTGGTGTTGCTGACCATTGTCCATTATTGTTAAATGCGAATCTAGGTGGGTGTGTTAATTTCGGTTCAAAGCCTTTCAAATTTTTAATATTGGATGGGTCACCAAGATTTTGCCAAGCTTGTGGAAGAGTCTTAGGCCACCCCTATATCTTCGAATAAGGTTGATGTGGTGTTTAAATATAAACTGAAACAACTTAATTCGGCTATCAAACCTTAGGTGGCCTCATCCTTTGGGAATATTGATAGTCGAATCATAGAGCTACAATCTAAAATCAACAATTGGGAATCCCTAGCTGAGATCTCTACCCCATCTGATGTGGAGACTTCAGTGCATGAGGCAAATCTCCATTCCCTTCTAAAACAGCAATGTTCGATGCTCAAACAAAAAGGTAGGGTTCGTTGGGCGATAGAAGGAGATGAAAACACACGTTTCTTCCACGTCGTAGTCAAATCATGGCAGTATTTTAACTCCATTAAGGGGGTTAACGTTGATGGAAGATAGATTACCGGTACTACTGGCATTAAGTAGGCTATTTTCTCCTTTTTCTCTGAACGTTTCAAGGAAGACCAAATGTGCAGGCTTGTTTTCTCCAGTCCAAATTTCTTGAAATTAAATGAGTAGGATACCCGATTTCTAGAAGAAGACTTTAAGTTGGAGGAAATCAAGAAGGAGGTTTGGGATTGTGCTAGTTTAAAGGCGCCTGGCCCGGATGGTTTCAACTTTAACTTCATCAAGCAGTTTTGGGGGATCCTTGAAACTGATAGTGTAATGAAGTTTTCGCATACGAGTAAACTAGCCAGGGGATGCAATAGTTCTTTTATTTCTCTTATCCCAAAAGTGCAAGATCCGTTGGGCTGTAAAGGTTATCGGCCCATTAGTCTTATTGGGTGTCTGTACAAAACTGTGGCCACTCTTCTCTCAAATCGACTAAAGCAAGTTATTTTAAAGAGTATTGGCTCATGCTAATCGGCATATATAAAAGGCAGGCAAATCCTTAATGGAATTTTGATTGCCAATGAGGTTGTGCACAATTGCAAGAAGAATCAGAAGAATATAGTTCTTTTTAAAGTGAATTTTGAGAGGGCTTTTGATAGCGTTAATTGGTCCTTTCTTGATGACGTCCTTAAACAGATGAATTTTCAATTAAAATGGCAAAGTTGGATCAAGGGTTGCTTATATTCGGGACGCACCTCAGTTCTTATTAATGGATCTCTGACTGAAGAATTCCAAATGGAGAAAGGTTTGAGACATGGGGACCTGCTATCCCCCCTTTTATTTATCATTGCATCTGCGGTTCTTAATGTGGTGTTGAATGAATCAGCCAGCACAGGTCTTTTCAAAGGTATTTCATTAGGCAATAATTGAAATGTCCCGTTCTTATTGATTAAAAACGTTCCATATTAATTGATTTCGTTGCGAGGTTTTGACCTCTATATGAGACGTTTTTCAAAGACTGCATTCATTTTTAAAACAAACCATAACCTTTATTTCATAAATAAAGGTTTAAAAAGCTTTACGTAGATTATCAAATATTGATAATCTAAAATATCCTGTTTACACACGACCATTACATAATGGTTTACAATACAAATATGTTACATCGAAATCAGTTTCTTGAATGCAGTTTTTACACAATATCATACAAACATGGACTCCAAATCTTGTCCTTATTTTAGTATGCAACAGCGGAAGCTCTTAATATTCACCTGAGAATAAACATGCTTTAAACGTCAACAAAAATGTTGGTGAGTTATAGGTTTAACCTATATATATCAAATCGTAACAATAGACCACAAGATTTCATATTTCAATACACATCCCATACATAGAGATAAAAATCATTCATATGGTGAACACCTGGTAACCGACATTAACAAGATGAATATATAAGAATATCCCCATCATTCCGGGACACCCTTCAGATATGATATAAATTTCGAAGTAGTAAAGCATCCGGTACTTTGGATGGGGTTTGTTAGGCCCAATAGATCTATCTTTAGGATTCGCGTCAATTAGGGTGTCTATTCCCTAATTCTTAGATTACCAGACTTAATAAAAAGGGGCATATTCGATTTCGATAATTCAACCATAGAATGTAGTTTCACGTACTTGTGTCTATTTTGTAAATCATTTATAAAACCTGCATGTATTCTCATCCCAAAAATATTAGATTTTAAAAGTGGGACTATAACTCACTTTCACAGATTTTTACTTCGTCGAGAAGTAAGACTTGGCCACTGCTGATTCACGAACCTATAACAATATATACATATATATTAAAGTATGTTCAAAATATATTTACAACACTTTTAATATATTTTGATGTTTTAATTTATTAAGTCAGCTGTCCTCGTTAGTAACCTACAACTAGTTGTCCATAGTTAGATGTACAGAAATAAATCGATAAATATTATCTTGAATCAATTCATGACCCAGTGTATACGTATCTCAGTATTGATCACAACTCAAACTATATATATTTTGGAATCAACCTCAACCCTGTATAGCTAACTCCAACATTCACATATAGAGTGTCTACGATTGTTCCGAAATATATATAGATGTGTCGACATGATAGGTCGAAACATTGTATACGTGTCTATGGTATCTCAAGATTACATAATATACAATACAAGTTGATTAAGTTATGGTTGGAATAGATTTGTTACCAATTTTCACGTAGCTAAAATGAGAAAAATTATCCAATCTTGTTTTACCCATAACTTCTTCATTTTAAATCCGTTTTGAGTGAATCAAATTGCTATGGTTTCATATTGAACTCTATTTTATGAATCTAAACAGAACAAGTATAGGTTTATAGTCAGAAAAATAAGTTACAAGTCGTTTTTGTAAAGGTAGTCATTTCAGTCGAAAGAACGACGTCTAGATGACCATTTTAGAAAACATACTTCCACTTTGAGTTTAACCATAACTTTTGGATATAGTTTCATGTTCATAATAAAAATCATTTTCTCAGAATAACAAATTTTAAATCAAAGTTTATCATAGTTTTTAATTAACTAACCCAAAACAGCCCGCGGTGTTACTACTACGGCGTAAATCCGGTTTTACGGTGTTTTTCGTGTTTCCAGGTTTAAATCATTAAGTTAGCATATCATATAGATATAGAACATGTGTTTAGTTAATTTTAAAAGTCAAGTTAGAAGGATTAACTTTTGTTTGCGAACAAGTTTAGAATTAACTAAACTATGTTCTAGTGATTACGAGTTTAAACCTTCGAATAAGATAGTTTTATATATATGAATCGAATGATGTTACGAACATCATTAATACCTCAAGTTTAGTAGGTAAACCTACTGGAAGTGACAAGAAATGATCTAGCTTCAAAGGATCTTGGATGGCTTGAAAGTTCTTGAAGTAGGATCATGACACAAAACAAGTTCAAGTAAGATTTTTACTCGAATTAAGATAGTTTATAGTTATAGAAATTGAATCAAAGTTTGAATATGAATATTACCTTGAATAAGAAAGATAACCTACTGTATATAACAAAGGTTTCTTGATCTTAGATGATTACTTGGAATGGATTAGAAAGCTTGGAAGTAAATTAGTAAACTTGAAGGGATTTTTGAAGTGTTCTTGAAGTGTTCTTCCTATGATGATTATAGCTTGATTCTTGAAGTGATTTTTGATGAAGATGATGATTAACTACTGGAAAAATACGTTCATAATAGTGTGTGTGTGTGTGTTGAGAGAGAATTAGAAAGAGAATTGGAAGTGAAATGGAGTGAATGATGAGTGGTAATTGGTGAGTGGTGAGTGGGGTTAAAAGGAGTTCTAGTTAGTTGACTAGCTCATGGTAGAAGTTAAAATTGATTAGTCATACATGACATAATCAAGAGTGGAATCCCATGCTAGTTCCTATTGGTATATACCCATAGTAAGTACGTTTTGAAGCTGTGTATAATACGGGTAAGAATACGACTAGAATTCTTGATGAAAGAAACGAATGGGAAAGTAACTGTAACCATTTTCGTTAAGTATGAGTGTTTTGATATATGTCTTGAAGTCTTCCAAAAGTATTTTAATACATCTAAATACACTACACGTATATACATTTTAACTGAGTCGTTAAGTCATCGTTAGTCGTTACATGTAAGTGTTGTTTTGAAACCTTTAAGTTAACGATCTCAAATAATGTTGTTAACCCATTGTTTATTATATCTAATGAGATGTTAAATTATTATATTATCATGATATTATGATATATTAATATATCTTAATATGATATATATACATTTAAATGTCGTTACAACTATAATCGTTACATGTATGTCTCGTTTCGAAATCCTTAAGTTAGTAGTCTTGTTTATATGTATATAACTCATTATTAATATACTTATGGAGATACTTACTTATCATAATCTCATGTTAACCATATGTATATCCATATATATATCGTCATGTCGTTTTTACAAGTTTTAACGTTCGTGAATCGCCGGTCAACTTGGGTGGTCAATTGTCTATATGAAACATATTTCAATTAATCAAGTCTTAACAAGTTTGATTGCTTAACATGTTGGAAACATTTAATCATGTAAATATCAATCTCAATTAATATATATAAACATGGAAAAGTTCGGGTCACTACAGTACCTACCCGTTAAATAAATTTCGTCCCGAAATTTTAAGCTGTTGAAGGTGTTGACGAATCTTCTGGAAATAGATGCGGGTATTTCTTCTTCATCTGATCTTCACGCTCCCAGGTGAACTCGGGTCCTCTACGAGCATTCCATCGAACCTTAACAATTGGTATCTTGTTTTGCTTAAGTCTTTTAACCTCACGATCCATTATTTCGACGGGTTCTTCGATGAATTGGAGTTTTTCGTTGATTTAGATTTCATCTAATGGAATAGTGAGATCTTCTTTAGCAAAACATTTCTTCAAATTCGAGACGTGGAAAGTGTTATGTACAGCCGCGAGTTGTTGAGGTAACTCAAGTCGGTAAGCTACTGGTCCGACACGATCAATAATCTTGAATGGTCCAATATACCTTGGATTTAATTTCCCTCGTTTACCAAATCGAACAACGCCTTTCCATGGTGCAACTTTAAGCATGACCATCTCTCCAATTTCAAATTCTATATCTTTTCTTTTAATGTCAGCGTAGCTCTTTTGTCGACTTTGGGCGGTTTTCAACCGTTGTTGAATTTGGATGATCTTCTCGGTAGTTTCTTGTATAATCTCCGGACCCGTAATCTATCTATCCCCCACTTCACTCCAACAAATCGGAGACCTGCACTTTCTACCATAAAGTGCTTCAAACGGCGCCATCTCAATGCTTGAATGGTAGCTGTTGTTGTAGGAAAATTATGCTAACGGTAGATGTCGATCCCAACTGTTTCCGAAATCAATAACACATGCTCGTAGCATGTCTTCAAGCGTTTGTATCGGCCTTTCGCTCTGCCCATCAGTTTGTGGATGATAGGCAGTACTCATGTCTAGACGAGTTCCTAATGCTTGCTGTAATGTCTGCCAGAATCTTGAAATAAATCTGCCATCCCTATCAGAGATAATAGAGATTGGTATTCAATGTCTGGAGACGACTTCCTTCAAATACAGTCGTGCTAACTTCTCCATCTTGTCATCTTCTCTTATTGGCAGGAAGTGTGCTGATTTGGTGAGACGATCAACTATTACCCAAATAGTATCAAAACCACTTGCAGTCCTTGGCAATTTAGTGATGAAATCCATGGTAATGTTTTCCCATTTCCATTCTGGGATTTTGGGTTGTTGAAGTAGACCTGATGGTTTCTGATGCTCAGCTTTAACCTTAGAACACGTCAAACATTCTCCTACGTATTTAGCAACATCGGCTTTCATACCCAACCACCAAAAATGTTTCTTGAGATCCTTGTACATCTTCCCCGTTCCAGGATGTATTGAGTATCTAGTTTTATGAGATTCTCTAAGTACCATTTCTCTCATATCTCCAAATTTTGGTACCCAAATCCTTTCAGCCCTATACCGGGTTCCGTCTTCCCGAATATTAAGATGCTGCTCCGATCCTTTGGGTATTTCATCCTTTAAATTTCCTTCTTTTAAAACTCCTTGTTGCGCCTCCTTTATTTGAGTAGTAAGGTTATTATGAATCATTATATTCATAGATTTTACTCGAATGGGTTCTCTGTCCTTCCTGCTCAAGGAATCGGCTACCACATTTGCCTTCCGCGGGTGGTAACGAATCTCAAAGTCGTAATCATTCAACAATTCAATCCACCTACGCTGCCTCATATTCAGCTGTTTCTGATTAAATATGTGTTGAAGACTTTTGTGGTCGGTATATATAATACTTTTGACCCCATATAAGTAGTGCCTCCAAGTCTTTAATGCAAAAACAACCGCGCCTAATTCCAAATCATGCGTCGTATAATTTTGCTCGTGAATCTTCAATTGTCTAGACGCATAAGCAATCACCTTCGTTCGTTGCATTAATACACAACCGAGACCTTGCTTTGATGCGTCACAATAAATCACAAAATCATCATTCCCTTCAGGCAATGACAATATAGGTGCCATAGTTAGCTTTTTCTTCAATAACTGAAACGCTTTCTCTTGTTCATCCTTCCATTCAAATTTCTTCCCTTTATGCGTTAATGTAGTCAAGGGTTTTGCTATTCTGGAAAAGTCTTGGATGAACCTTCTGTAGTAACCAGCTAGTCCTAAAAACTGGCGTATGTGTTTCGGAGTTTTCGGGGTTTCTCACTTTTCAACAGTTTCTATCTTTGCCGGATCCACCTTAATACCTTTTTTGTTCATTATGTGACCGAGGAATTGAACTTCTTCCAACCAAAATGCACACTTTGAAAATTTAGCGTACAATTCTTCCTTCCTCAATACTTCTAACACCTTTCTCAAATGTTCACCGTGTTCTTGGTCATTCTTTGAGTAAATAAGTATGTCATCAATGAAAACAATGACAAACTTGTCAAGGTATGGTCCACACACTCGGTTCATAAGGTCCATGAACACAGCTGGTGCATTAGTTAAACCAAATGGCATGACCATAAACTCGTAATGACCGTAACGTGTTCTGAAAGCAGTCTTTGGAATATCATCTTCTTTCACCCGCATTTGATGATACCCGGAACGTAAGTCAATCTTTGAATAAACAGACGAGCCTTGTAGTTGATCAAATAAGTCGTCGATTCTCGGTAGTGGGTAGCTGTTCTTGATGGTAAGTTTGTTCAACTCTTGGTAGTCGATACACAACTTGAATGTACCATCTTTCTTCTTGACAAACAAAACAGGAGCTCCCCACGACGATGTGCTTGGTCGAATGAAACCATGCTCTAAAAGTTCTTGTAATTGGCTTTGCAGTTCTTTCATCTCCCTGGGTGCGAGTCTGTAAGGAGCACGAGCTATTGGTGCAGCTCCTGGTACAAGATCTATTTGAAATTCAACGGATCGATGTGGGGGTAATCCCGGTAATTCTTTCGGAAATACATCGGGAAATTCTTTTGCGACGGGAACATCATTGATGCTCTTTTCTTCAGTTTGTACTTTCTCGACGTGTGCTAGAACAGCATAGCAACCTTTTCTTATTAGTTTTTGTGCCTTCAAATTACTAATAAGATGTAGCTTCGTGTTGCCCTTTTCTCCGTACACCATTACGGGTTTTCCTTTTTCTCGTATAATGCGAATTGCATTTTTGTAACAAACGATCTCTGCTTTCACTTCTTTCAACCAGTCCATACCGATTATCACATCAAAACTCCCTAACTCTACTGGTATCAAGTCAATCTTAAATGTTTCGCTAACCAGTTTAATTTCTCGATTCCGACATATATTATCTGCTGAAATTAATTTACCATTTGCTAATTCGAGTAAAAATTTACTACCCAAAGGCGTCAATGGACAACTTAATTTAGCACAAAAATCTCTACTCATATAGCTTCTATCCGCACCCGAATCAAATAAAACGTAAGCAGATTTATTGTCAATAAGAAAGGTACCCGTAACAAGCTCCGGGTCTTCCTGTGCCTCTGCTGCATTAATATTGAAAACTCTTCCGCGGCCTTGTCCATTCGTGTTCTCCTGGTTCGGGCAATTTCTAATAATGTGGCCCGGTTTTCCACATTTATAACAAACTACATTGGCATAACTTGCTCCGACACTACTTGCTCCGCCATTACTCGTTCCGACACCATTTGTTCCTTTCGTTCTATTAACCCCTGGTCCGTAGACCTCACACTTCGCCGCGCTATGACCATTTCTTTTACACTTGTTGCAAAATTTGGTGCAGAACCCCGAGTGATACTTTTCACACCTTTGGCATAGCTGCTTCTGATTGTTGTTGTTGTTGTTGCGGTTATTATTGTTGTTGGGATGATTGTTGTAGTTGCTGTTGTTGTTGTTGTTGTTGTTGTTGTTGTTGTTGTTATTGTTGTTGTTGTTGTTGTTGGGCCTTTTGTTGTAGTTGTGATTGATGTTGCGATTGTTGGGATAATTGTTGCGATTATTGTTGTAATTGCTGTTGTTGTTGTATTGGTGATTCTTATCACCGTTTTCTTCCCACTTTCTTTTGACTTGCTTCACATTGGCCTCTTCAGCAGTCTGTTCTTTAATTCTTTCTTCAATCTGGTTCACTAGTTTGTGAGCCATTCTACATGCCTGTTGTATGGAGGCGGGCTCGTGTGAACTTATATCATCTTGGATTCTTTCCGGTAATCCTTTCACAAACACGTCGATCTTCTCTTCCTCATCTTCGAATGCTCCCGGACACAATAGGCACAATTCTGTGAATCGTCTTTCGTATGTGGTAATATCAAATCCTTGGGTTCGTAACCCTCTAAGTTCTGTCTTGAGCTTATTGACCTCGGTTATGGGACGGTACTTCTCGTTCATCAAGTGCTTGAATGCTGACCACGGTAGTGCGTACGCATCGTCTTGTCCCACTTGCTCTAGATAGGTATTCCACCATGTTAACGCAGAACCTGTGAAGGTATGCGTAGCGTACTTTACTTTGTCCTCTTCAGTACACTTACTTATGGCAAACACCGATTCGACCTTCTCGGTCCACCGTTTCAATCCAATCGGTCCTTCGGTTCCATCAAATTCCAAAGGTTTGCAGGCAGTGAATTCTTTGTAGGTGCATCCTACACGATTTCCTGCACTGCTAGATTCAAGGTTATTGTTGGTATGTAGCGCAGCCTGTACTGCGGCTATGTTTGAAGCTAGAAAAGTACGGAATTCCTCTTCATTCATATTCACGGTGTATCGAGTAGTCGGTGCCATTTCCTTCAAATTAGTCAAATGGAACAAGTTAATCATACAGAATATTAAGAGTAGTTAATAGTATTTCGTAGCATAATATGAACTCATTTATAAAAGCTTTTTCTTCATATTAGCGTTTTATAAGTTTAAATTCGGGTAGTACCTACCCGTTAAGTTCATACTTAGTAGCTAATATACAATTCAACTACTACAATTCTATATGAAAAACTGATTATAATAATATTTCGCGTTCAAACTTTTATACAATATTTTACAAACTTACAATACCGCTTATTTTACATAAAGCATGAAATATAGCACACAATAACTTTGATACAAGATAGTTGTGAAGATAATTCTAGCTAGTACACAAGTCGTTCAGCAAAGGCAATAAAGACACGTAATTCATACGTCCAGAAACAAGTCATGCATTCTGGTTTTACTAGGACTACTTCCCATCCTTGGTCTTGTGGAACATAACCGTTATGGCTGTTGATAAGACAGCGTGTTGTAACGTCGTCAAAGGGATGAGGGTTACGTAATGTCCAACAGTCCCGTAACAATCTAAAAACCTCATTTCTTACCCCAATTACCGACTCCGTCACTTGTGGGAACGTTTTGTTTAATAGTTGTAGGCCGATGTTCTTGTTCTCACTTTGGTGAGAAGCGAACATTACTAATCCGTAAGAATAACATGCTTCTTTATGTTGCATGTTAGCCGCTTTTTCTAAATCACGAAGTTCAATATTCGGATATATTGAGTCAACATAATTTCTTAACCCATTGCGTAAAATAGCATTTGGGTTCCCCGCAATATATGCGTCAAAGTAAACACATCGTAACTTTTGGATTTCCCAATGTGATATCCCCCATCTGTCGAACGAAAGCCTTTTATAAACCAAGGCATTCTTGGAACGTTCTTCGAATGTCTTACAAACTGATCTCGCCTTAAATAGTTGTGCCGAAGAATTCTGACCGACTCTAGACAAGATTTCATCAATCATGTCTCCGGGTAGGTCTCTTAAAATATTGGGTTGTCTATCCATTTTGTGTTTTTATACTGTAAAATAGACAAGAGTTAGATTCATAAAAAAAATACTTATTAATACAAGCAATTTTTACATATATCATAAAGCATAAGCACACTATATTACATATATTACACCACACGAATACAACTATCTTATTCCGACTCGCTTGTTTCTTCTTCTTTGGTTTTGGTTCGTTTTGCCAAGTTTCTAGGGATATATGATGTTCCCCTAATACGAGCCGTCGTTTTCCACATTGGTTTAGAAAAACCTGGTGGTTTAGAGGTTCCCGGGTCATTGTTACAACTTAAGGACTTCGGGGGTTGACGATACATATAAAGTTCATCGGGGTTGGAATTAGATTTCTCTATTTTTATGCCCTTTCCCTTATTATTTTCTTTTGCCTTTTTAAATTCAGTTGGGGTAATTTCTATAACATCATCGGAATTCTCGTCAGAATCCGATTCATCGGAGAATTGGTAATCCTCCCAATATTTTGCTTCCTTAGCGGAAACACCATTGACCATAATTAACCTTGGTCGGTTGGTTGAGGATTTTCTTTTACTTAACCGTTTTATTATTTCCCCCACCGGTTCTATTTCTTCATCCGGTTTCGATTCTTCTTCCGGTTCTGATTCTTCTTCTGGTTCCGACTCTTCTTCCGGTTCCACTTCGGGAACTTGTGAATCAGTCCACGAATCATTCCAATTTACATTTGACTCTTCATTATTATTAGGTGAGTCAATGGGACTTGTTCTAGAGGTAGACATCTATCACATAATATCAAACTCGTTAAGAGATTAATATATCACATAATATTCACATGTTAAAAATATATAGTTTCCAACAAAATTTGTTAAGCAATCATTTTTCAAGTAAACACGGTCGAAGTCCAGACTCACTAATGCATCCTAACAAACTCGATAAGACACACTAATGCAAAATTCTGGTTCTCTAAGACCAACGCTCGGATACCAACTGAAATGTCCCGTTCTTATTGATTAAAAACGTTCCATATTAATTGATTTCGTTGCGAGGTTTTGACCTCTATATGAGACGTTTTTCAAAGACTGCATTCATTTTTAAAACAAACCATAACCTTTATTTCATAAATAAAGGTTTAAAAAGCTTTACGTAGATTATCAAATATTGATAATCTAAAATATCCTGTTTACACACGACCATTACATAATGGTTTACAATACAAATATGTTACATCGAAATCAGTTTCTTGAATGCAGTTTTTACACAATATCATACAAACATGGACTCCAAATCTTGTCCTTATTTTAGTATGCAACAGCGGAAGCTCTTAATATTCACCTGAGAATAAACATGCTTTAAAAGTCAACAAAAATGTTGGTGAGTTATAGGTTTAACCTATATATATCAAATCGTAACAATAGACCACAAGATTTCATATTTCAATACACATCCCATACATAGAGATAAAAATCATTCATATGGTGAACACCTGGTAACCGACATTAACAAGATGCATATATAAGAATATCCCCATCATTCCGGGACACCCTTCGGATATGATATAAATTTCGAAGTAGTAAAGCATCCGGTACTTTGGATGGGGTTTGTTAGGCCCAATAGATCTATCTTTAGGATTCGCGTCAATTAGGGTGTCTGTTCCCTAATTCTTAGATTACCAGACTTAATAAAAAGGGGCATATTCGATTTCGATAATTCAACCATATAATGTAGTTTCACGTACTTGTGTCTATTTTGTAAATCATTTATAAAACCTGCATGTATTCTCATCCCAAAAATATTAGATTTTAAAAATGGGACTATAACTCACTTTCACAGATTTTTACTTCGTCGAGAAGTAAGACTTGGCCACTGCTGATTCACGAACCTATAACAATATATACATATATATTAAAGTATGTTCAAAATATATTTACAACACTTTTAATATATTTTGATGTTTTAAGTTTATTAAGTCAGCTGTCCTCGTTAGTAACCTACAACTAGTTGTCCATAGTTAGATGTACAGAAATAAATCGATAAATATTATCTTGCATCAATCCACGACCCAGTGTATACGTATCTCAGTATTGATCACAACTCAAACTATATATATTTTGGAATCAACCTCAACCCTGTATAGCTAACTCCAACATTCACATATAGAGTGTCTACGGCTGTTCCGAAATATATATAGATGTGTCGACATGATAGGTCGAAACATTGTATACGTGTCTATGGTATCTCAAGATTACATAATATACAATACAAGTTGATTAAGTTATGGTTGGAATAGATTTGTTACCAATTTTCACGTAGCTAAAATGAGAAAAATTATCCAATCTTGTTTTACCCATAACTTCTTCATTTTAAATCCGTTTTGAGTGAATCAAATTGCTATGGTTTTATATTGAACTCTATTTTATGAATCTAAACAGAACAAGTATAGGTTTATAGTCAGAAAAATAAGTTACAAGTCATTTTTGTAAAGGTAGTCATTTCAGTCGAAAGAACGACGTCTAGATGACCATTTTAGAAAACATACTTCCACTTTGAGTTTAACCATAATTTTTGGATATAGTTTCATGTTCATAATAAAAATCATTTTCTCAGAGTAACAAATTTTAAATCAAAGTTTATCATAGTTTTTAATTAACTAACCCAAAACAGCCCGCGGTGTTACTACGACGGCGTAAATCCGGTTTTACGGTGTTTTTCGTGTTTCCAGGTTTTAAATCATTAAGTTAGCATATCATATAGATATAGAACATGTGTTTAGTTAATTTTAAAAGTCAAGTTAGAAGGATTAACTTTTGTTTGCGAACAAGTTTAGAATTAACTAAACTATGTTCTAGTGATTACGAGTTTAAACCTTCGAATAAGATAGTTTTATATATATGAATCGAATGATGTTACGAACATCATTACTACCTCAAGTTTAGTAGGTAAACCTACTGGAAGTGACAAGAAATGATCTAGCTTCAAAGGATCTTGGATGGCTTGAAAGTTCTTGAAGTAGGATCATGACACAAAAACAAGTTCAAGTAAGATTTTTACTCGAATTAAGATAGTTTATAGTTATAGAAATTGAATCAAAGTTTGAATATGAATATTACCTTGAATAAGAAAGATAACCTACTGTATATAACAAAGGTTTCTTGATCTTAGATGATTACTTGGAATGGATTAGAAAGCTTGTAAGTAAATTAGTAAACTTGAAGGGATTTTTGAAGTGTTCTTGAAGTGTTCTTCCTATGATGATTATAGCTTGATTCTTGAAGTGATTTTTGATGAAGATGATGATTAACTACTGGAAAAATACGTTCATAATAGTGTGTGTGTGTGTGTTGAGAGAGAATTAGAAAGAAAATTGGAAGTGAAATGGAGTGAATGATGAGTGGTAATTGGTGAGTGGTGAGTGGGGTTAAAAGGAGTTCTAGTTAGTTGACTAGCTCATGGTAGAAGTTAAAATTGATTAGTCATACATGACATAATCAAGAGTGGAATCCCATGCTAGTTCCTATTGGTATATACCCATAGTAAGTACGTTTTGAAGCTGTGTATAATACGGGTAAGAATACGACAAGAATTCTTGATGAAAGAAACGAATGGGAAAGTAACTGTAACCATTTTCGTTAAGTATGAGTGTTTTGATATATGTCTTGAAGTCTTCCAAAAGTATTTTAATACATCTAAATACACTACACGTATATACATTTTAACTGAGTCGTTAAGTCATCGTTAGTCATTACATGTAAGTGTTGTTTTGAAACCTTTAAGTTAACGATCTCAATTAATGTTGTTAACCCATTGTTTATTATATCTAATGAGATGTTAAATTATTATATTATCATGATATTATGATATATTAATATATCTTAATATGATATATATACATTTAAATATCGTTACAACTATAATCGTTACATGTATGTCTCGTTTCGAAATCCTTAAGTTAGTAGTCTTGTTTATATGTATATAACTCATTGTTAATATACTTATGGAGATACTTACTTATCATAATCTCATGTTAACCATATGTATATCCATATATATATCGTCATGTCGTTTTTACAAGTTTTAACGTTCGTGAATCGCCGGTCAACTTGGGTGGTCAATTGTCTATATGAAACATATTTCAATTAATCAAGTCTTAACAAGTTTGATTGCTTAACATGTTGGAAACATTTAATCATGTAACTATCAATCTCAATTAATATATATAAACATGGAAAAGTTCGGGTCACTACAATAATATCATCAATATTACTCACTTACAATATGCTGATGATGCCATACTTTTTGGCGAATGGTCTTTGGAAAATGCGTCAAATCTTATTAGAATTCTTAACTGCTTTGGCGACGCATCAGGTTTGAATATAAATATGGCAAAAAGCAAATTTATGGGTTAAATGTTGAGATATGGAAACTTTAAACAAAAGGAAAGAAATCAAATTAGCTTGGAGATTAAGTTAGATTGAAAGCCAAGTTTTACTTAGGGAGCAAGTATTTTATTTTTGGATTGCCTTTGGCTTGAAGGACAAGTTAGCTTGTTCAACAAGTAGCTAGCTTTAATGTTTCACTATAAATAGACCCCTAGCCTCATTGTAATTGTGTGCATGAAAATGATAAAAAATTTCTCTAGTTTGCGCCCATAGAGTAAACCATTCTCCGTGTTTGGAGTTAGGATATAACCACGTTAAATCCCTGTGTCGTTTATTGCTTTAGCTAATTCGTTTGTCATTCGTGGGTGTGTGATTAGATTAAATCATACGTCTTGTTTGGGTCCAATAAATCCTAATAAGTGGTATCAAGAGCTCATGGTTTCGAGTGGGAGCGATGGCGAGTTGAAAGCATGAACAAACGATAGATCTAGGGTTTGTGCAACATGGATCGAGATATAGAGACTTAGTTGATCGCGAAGAACTCGCGGGTATGGTCTTTGTACTCGTGATATAATCTATTATAATTGTCTATGATTACTAATAAATTATTATGGTGGCTCGCGGTGGAGTTGGTGGTCGGATCGATAAGTTATGTTGCGGGAGAGGTTTACAAAATTCGGATGTTCATAAACTGCTGCAGAAGAAAATTCATAGCGGGTTCGTTAACTGTTGGATCGCCATGATATTTTTACTGGAGGTTGTCGACTCATAGATCTAATTGTGGTCAAAATTTCATAGAGATCGAACCGTTCAATTGAGAGATATGTTTTTTCGAAGTTACAGTAACTCAGGTAAGGGTTTAATTGCGCAGCTGTAGTAGAAAAATCATTGCCGGTTCGTCTACTATTGGATCGACCTGAAAATTGGACTGTAGGTGGTCGACAAGTAGATCGAGAGATTGTAAAAATTTGAAACTGATCGGACCGTTAGATTTGGAGTTATGTGTTTTCGAAGTTGACAGCCGTCATGAAAACTCTTGGGATTTTGTGATTGCGCAGTAGAAGTAGAAAATTCATTGTAAACTTGTCTACCATTGGATTGATCTGAAATATTTACTGGTATTGCAAACAATCGGATCTACTGGTGGTTTAAATTTGGTGATGATCGAACCGTTGGATTTTGAGATACGATTTTTCGAATCTGGGCAGTTTTCATGGTGAACTTTTCGGGTTTTGATGACCCGAGTGCGAGATAGTTTAGTCTCGAAAACTTCGGGCGATACGAGTTGGATATTGTGGGATGTTGTTTTGTTACAGAGGCTCACGATGGTGGTTTCTCTCAGGTTTGGGTCTTTCAGTAATGACGCGATTACATCCGGGTTTTTATCGACAGTGGGAGTAATCGGGGAAGTTTTATGCTTGCGGGTTTTGAAACGGGACGACCAAAGGTTTTGGTTGGATATTCCAAAGTGTGTGGAATATGCAAGTGGGTTAGAGCTTCTCTCACTAAGAAGATTGGTTGACGAAGGGTGTCAGATAGAACGCGTTCGGCCAGTGCTCAGGGTTTTGGGTGATGTTTGGTTCAACAAACGAGTTTTTTCCTTCGGGGTTACCAATTAGGAGTTCTTAGGTGATTGATGGAGTGGATAATCTTGTAAGTCCTGGAACTTGAAGCTTTCAAGATATTGTTGAGAGTGTCGGGAACTCGGAGTGAGTTTGGGAACTGACGGAAGTATCGGGTAAGTGGGAGTTGGACGACTAGTGGGAGTTGTTGAGATGGTTGTGCGATATGTTTCTCTGATTTTCACAGTGTTAGTGCGTCGATTCCAACTAGATACTCGGTTACTTGTTTTACTCTCTAATGGCAAAGAAATTTGCAACTGATCGGGTGGTACGAAACAGATTCTTCTTGGGTAGCAGCGGTTTATTTTCTTACTCGTACAGTGGAAGCGTGCTTGAGATTGAGAAGATGGGTTCGTGAAATTCATAGCTATGAGTATTAGTGTACCAGCGTGAAATCGAAAAGTTGAAAGTGTAGATTTCGAGGTTGTGACTGCGTTCTCACCGGAGCCTTGATGAATAGTCTACAAGGGCGTTTGTCAGATTTTCTGATTGCTGGGAAGGAAAATCAGTGATAAACTGGAATTCTGTTTGAGGGTGATCATTGACATGTCGGTGACAGGGTTGGCGTGTCTAGAGTGATGAGTTGAGGCGGTTTTGTCTCCTGTTTAAAATCCTGTGATTGAAGTCTCGCACACTTCAATGGTGGCGCAGAAATCGAGAGATGACCCAAGCTAGCAACGAAGATCAGATTATTACTCAGCTATTTGAGTGTCGAAAGTCTTCCTTCCCATGGCGTGGAAGTGCGGCGTGTCCCGGGTATTTATTCGGCGGTGTTCAAATGGAGTTCCATAATCGGGTGATCTAGAGTTGTTGTGGGTGTCTAACAAAATTGACAGGTGAAGTTGATTACGTTTTGGCAAGAGTAGTTGAAGTACTCTTTATCGAAAGCTGCTAACTTGTTGGTTAGAATGTGCGTGTCCCAAGAAGCTTTCTTGGCGGTATAGATATGTAGGTTTAACAAAGTCGAGACAGGTAATCTGGTATGGGTTTGTTCAAAGTCTCCAAGTGGGAGATTGTTGAGATATGGAAACTTTAAACAAAAGGAAAGAAATCAAATTAGCCTAGAGATTAAGTTAACTTGGAAGCCAAGTTTTACTTAGGGAGAAAGTATTTTATTTTTGGATTGCCTTTGGCTTGAAGGACAAGTTAGCTTGTTCAACAAGTAGCTAGCTTTAATGTTTCACTATAAATAGACCCCTAGCCTCATTTTAATTGTGTGCACGAAAATAATAAGAAAATTTCTCTGGTTTGCGCCCGTGGAGTAAACCCTTCTCCGTGTTTGGATTTAGGATATAACCACGTTAAATCCATGTGTCGTTTATTGCTTTAGCTACTTCGTTTGTCGTTCGTGGGTGTGTGATTAGATTAAATCATACGTCTTGTTTGGGTCCAATAAATCCTAACAGTAAATGCTTCGGCAACAGAAACTGAAGATCTAATTGCCCTATTGTCTTGTACCTCTGGTTCCCTCCCTTTTAATTATATCGGAATGCCGGTCGGTGATCGTATGAAATCAATTAACGCTTGGGGTGGCGTGGTTAATCGGTTCAACTCTAAACTCAACTCTTGGAAAGAAAATCTCCTCTCAATTGGGGGAAGATTAACTCTCAACAAAACGGTTTTGGGTAGTTTACCAATTTACCTTATGTCAGTTTTCAAAGTCCCTTTTAGTGTTTTGGATTCTCTTGAAGCAATTCGAAGCAAATTTCTTTGGAACATGATGGATACAAAACGTATTACATGGGTCAACTGGGATCAAACAAGGGCTGAGAAATCCAAAGGACGGTTGGGGATCGGTAGCTTAAAACCAAAAATTTTAGTCTCCTAAGTAAATGGTGGTGAATATTTAAACTTGAACCCGATGCCCTTTGGTGAAAACTTATAAGCTCAATATATGGAGAGGATGGAGGTCTATGTTCCGGCATAGATGTGCATGCTTTCTCGCCTATTTGGAGATATATCAGGAAGAGTGGCTTCGAAATCGACAACCTGGGGGTCTAATTCTCTTCTTCGATCTCACGCAAGGTTGGTTGTGGGAATGACACACTCTTTTAGTCTGATAAATGGCTTCTAATTCTTCCAGTAATCTAAAGTCTACATATCCTAGGCTGTTTGCCTTGGAGGTTAATAAATCGGCCACTGTTGCTATGCGTATTTGTAATTCGGATAATGGGCTCGTGGGTAATTGGAGTTGAGCTTCTCATGTTAGGGGTAGATCCACTTCCGAATTACTCGACCTGGAGGCAAAACTTTCCGTTGCTATTAATCTGTCCAGTACCCCTGATAGTTGGCAATGGGATTTAAGTTCTACCGGTAAGTTCTCGGTTAAACATTTATCCACTTCATGCGATCAGGTTCTTCTTGGGTCAAATTCTGTCCAAAGTTCATTGGCGAGCTGCTGGATCCCTCACATCCCAAAGAAGAGGTTATGTATGAATCGCATCCCGACATGCCAAAACTTGGTGAATTTGGTCGTTTCTCTGAATTCATCCAACTGTCTCTTATGTGATAGATGTGCAGAAGATATTGACCATCTATTCATGGATTGTCCGCTCTCGATTCATCTTTGGCGTGGTTTCATGAGTTGGTGGGGGATTCCGTATGATGTTCCAAGAGGTGTTTTGAACATTATTAATGCCCCTTGCTTCGATTTAGGATCTGATGCCTTGAATATGGTTTGCCTTGCATCTCGGTTTGTGCTTCTATGGTTAATTTGGAAGTGGAGAAACAAAATAGTCCATACTTCGGTCTAAAGGAGAAACGTCATTTTAAACGAGGATGTTCTTGAAGAGGTTAAAGTCTTATCCCACTTGTGGATTTTGAATAGGAAATGCAAGATTGCGGAAGACTTTGGAGTTTGTAGATCAAATCCTAGAGAAACGTCACCATCTTTGTAATAGTTTTGGAGTTCTGTTTCGGTGTTGTTTTGGAGTTTTATATCTTTTTTGGTGTTCTATTCTTTGGCGTTTTGTACCAAGCTCGACACTTGCGTGCTTCTGTACTGTTTTCTTGCCTTGTGGCATTGTTATAAAATTTTGGGAACGGATATATCCAACACCCATTTTACTTCATCCACAAATTTTTTATGCCATTTCCTAAAATACCCTTACAACTCAATAAACTTATTACATCACCTATTCTTCTTCCATTCAATTCTTCTTTTCCCTCTTTTTTATCTATCCTCGTTCCCTCTTCCGTCTCTTTCTTTTCTACTTACAGGCTCAGTACCAAAATATATTACAATTTGGATCCCTTATTCCTTTGTCATCTTATTGACATTTGAAGACTATATTTCAACCACACAATATGAACTCTCAAGTACTCCTATGTGTTTCATAAATAATTTTTACTTCATGGCTTCCAATTAATTTTTATTAGTTATTAGTTACAGTAAATTATTAGGATTGTTTTAGTTATATCATTTTTATTCTACCATATATATTAGTACTTATTTTATGATATTTCAGCACTCAGTTCAACATCATTGGTAATCAGTTTATTGTTTTTTCAAATAAGCTTATGGTGTGATTTTTCTTCATAAAAAGGTTGGTTTGTGTCAGTTATAAATAATCAGTATATTAAAATATACTCCGTAGTCTATAGTCTAATATAAATATAGATATAGATAAAAATAAAGTGAATCGGTGGAGCATCTCTAACATATAATCTTGTGTGGTTGAAAAATAATCTTCAAATGTCAATGAATCAGAAATTCAAGTTGTAGAAAAGAAAGAGACAAAAAAGGAGGGAAAAAAAAGATAGACAAAAATATGGAAAAGAATAATCTATATTTTGGGAGTAATAAATTATTAGATACAGTATTTATATCTTGTAAAGGGTATTTTGGAAAATGACATAAAAAATTGGTGGATGAAGTAAAATAAGTGTTGGATTATTACTTCCCTAAAATTTTGCGGCTTTTAAAAAAAAAAAAAAAAACGTTGTGTGCATCAATTATCAAAAAGATATATGTGAGATTAATGATGTAATTTTGTCTAGAAAAAATAATTGATGTAATATCTAACAAATATGAGGGACCAATAATGTAATTTTCAAATTAAAATGACTTGAATTTTACCTTATACATACAATACAACAATTTAAAAAGTTAAATGCATGCGGTAGGAGATTTAAAAATTGGAAGCATACAATTTGGTGAATGTTTAATGTATTTTCAACCAATTTTCCCTACTTTATACTACGGAGTATTGATTTTCTCTATTTATACTATTGATTTATTTTATTGCCAGAATATTTTTATAAAAAATATGTGGTTCAAACATGGTATGCTTCATGTCTGAAAATGTAACGACTTATATTCTTACGCATGGGCCATAGCTGTACAAAAAGGCATGCAATCGTCATTTTTGAGAACAAATATAGTAGGGTGGAATTTTTTTGAT
Source organism: Rutidosis leptorrhynchoides (assembly GCF_046630445.1). NCBI lineage: Eukaryota > Viridiplantae > Streptophyta > Magnoliopsida > Asterales > Asteraceae > Rutidosis > Rutidosis leptorrhynchoides. The sequence goes on from NC_092333.1 coordinate 189,541,068, forward strand.
TGGTTTTTAGAAATCTAAATGCACTATGAACAACAAAATCCATGGACACTTTAACTGACCCAATGTTTCCCATCTTAAGGCCTACCCATAAGACCTGAACACAATCCACCCAAACTCTAAAGTCTAAACCAAATCAAAATATCAAAGTAAAAACACCTAATAGCTGCTGTACCAACATTAACAGCCAGCAGCATCACATCATCTACCTCAAACACTGGTTATATACCTAGACCCGGCCAAAACTGCAAGATGACCCACTAACTACAAAAACAGATTCTGGACCAGCAGCCCGCAGCCACGCAGAGTGCAGACAATGGACATCAACCCTAGATTGCCATTTACTTAATATCTTAAACATGTAAACAATTCCAAAACCAGCTGCAATTCAGTCATTGACTAGTAGCACGCACGCATACAGTTGTACCGACATAGACATAATCATATATTTATACTAACATGTCTCATATTACATTAACTTGTAACTGCCTCAAGGTAACTCACACACAATAACTAGCAAACTAGCTGATTCAAATTTCATCCATACAATTGCTTTAAAAATATGATAAACTGGCACAGATGGCATCAGCAACGGCTCACAAATGATCTTCTGACAGAGGATTGCCACAATTCAACATCTAGTCTGGAGCTAAAAGAAGAGTACACTAATTGCCTAATATCATAATCATCTATACATGTCTAATCTTAATATCCAGTCTAGTTGAAATGTGTTGCCTTTATATCTTTCAATTAGAATCTACCTATCCATATCTAAATGCATCGAATCACAAAGCTCAAGTCCTCAGATAACTACAATTCGGTAGTTAAGTACAGTAATACACTTGTTCCAATGAGTTCTACATTCAATTAAATGACACATGCGGCGGGTACAATACACCTCAATCCAATAACCAAATCCGTTCAAAAGGAATCACAAATAGTACTTGGATACAGACATACAGTAGTAGCGTGCCGGAAACACAAGTACTAAAAAGATGAAAATTTGTACCTTCTGCTACTATATTATCGGCTTAACAAAAACAATTGCATCTCATTTACCAATATATATAGATGCTAAAATTTTTACAGTAATCAGCCCTTAATTCGAAAAATATTTATTCATACGAAGGAATGAAGGCATGTCAAAATAATGATACAGTATTAGTTATGATCTCTATCTAGAAGAGATGCAGTGAGTTTGAACACTAGATAACACTATATTAGTGCAGTTAGCAATTTTACATTTTTAACCATTCAATTGACAGTTAAGGGTGCATCATGCCTAACCATATCATCAAATTATCAAACAGAGATGATAATATTGAATTCAGTCATTCCTAGCTTGGTACCTACTAAAATAGACTTTATAACTTCATTATCATCTTCATGCAATCATGCTTAACACTTTAGCCAAGTTGCTATTCTTTATCACGATTTTTCCAATTTCGGTATAACTAACTAAAATAGTATATGAATCACAACTCAACACCTACAGCCACCAGAATCAAGAATAACACATACTAAACTTCTAGTGTAGACCAAGTTCCTAATATCAAGTAGTGAATTACTATTAGTGTCAACTGCTTATCTATTACTAAACAAGGTGGCCTACAAAAACAAAATCATAACTTAGGTGGCCTCCAGATGTATAATCCCAATAGCTTTTCATACATGTTCTACTTTCCTAACAAAGTAACATAGATAAACATTCATTAGTCACACGTAAGTACTACAATAGCAATCATCGATTAACAAGAATAACAAAACATAGCATGTATAATACTAAAATGAAGATACCACTTTCGTTTAGACACTGCCAATCCTTTTTCTAATTCACATACTGATCAACATTAATCATTAAAACATACAATATAACAAGTTTCATCATTGATCAAACACTTTCAAAAATGTTTCTTATTCAACCACATTATCAAAATCCAATAACAGACATCACCCATGCCCGAAACAATAACAGTCAAAATCATCAAATCTACAACAACGTTTAATTCAAAAATCCTCAATGTAATCTTGCACCTCTCATTCTTACCACTATTAATTAATCTACTTCAATTATAAGTATATAAATAAAAATCAAATATAGTTATATATAAGCTTCATCTCTGCAAAAATAAACGCGGGCAGTAGTAGCACATACCCAATCTGATTTATTCAACCAACAAATCTCCTAAGTTGGAACAGCTTCCTGTCCATCAATCTTATTATTAGCTTCTTCAGCAAGTAACTTCTTATTCTTTTCAATCGCATTCGCCACCTCAGCAGGCATATACTTCTCATCATGTTTAGCTAAAACCTCACTCGCCGAAAAGTAACACTCAACGCTTCTCGCTTTCCCAGAAACACTCTTTTCGCTCGCATCGTTTTTAATTTTATCAGTAATCGGTTTCACAAACCCTTCCACAACAACAGAATGACCTTCTCTAAACAAATCAGGCACTTGTCCTTCATACCTAACTAACATATCCGTTATCAAATCAGTAATCACAAATTCGATTTCGTGCGATGCGGCCGGATGCGCAACGCTTCCTTCCAACACTAATCCGCCTAATCTGAACTTGTTTTTGCTAGGGTTTTCAATGTACTTCGATAACGCGTCAGTAGGTGTAACGTAGAATACTAATTGATCTTCGAATTGATTGAGAACGATGATGATGAATCCGGCGATACAACTGAATGTCATTGCGTAGGTCCAGAGACGGCGAGTTTGCATTTGACGTGCGCGTGCGCCGATGTCGAGTTTGGTTGGTGGTTTGGGGTGGCGGCGGGCGGTGGAGAAGTGGCGGTAGGTGGTTGACGGTGGGAGGAAGTGGTTGGATTGTGGAATTGGGGATTTGATTAAAGAGTAGATTGAACGGGTGTTTGAAATGTGGAAATTAGGGTTTTTGGATTGGAGAATTCGTGACACGATTCGAGAGGTGAAACGAGATGCCGCCATGTTGATTGTTGATTGAAATAATTTGGGGAAGATTTGTATTAGGTTGTTAATGGTGACTAGGGTTTTGGAAAGTAAATGGTTACGCTTCTTTACGATATTTCAACTATTCCAATTAAGTAAAAAAATTTGGTAGCTACGATCTTATAACTACTTTTTTTTTTTTTTTTTTTTTTTTTTTTTTTTGGGAAGCTAGACAATCTTCTCTACAATTTACAAACCATGTAGGATACTGTTGACTTGTCACACTACTAATCATTTCACAAATTACAATCCACGTGTAAATCCTTCAATTATAATCAGTGTTGTAAAAGACAGCCGAAACGGGCGCCGCAACGGATTTGCCTTACTATCGTTGCAACGGACCTTGAAATGGCAAAAAGACGGTCAACGCTTAAACAAACGGTCAACAACGCTAAAAACGGTAAAAAACGGTCAAAGATGGAAAAAAAGGTCAAAGACGAAAAAAAACGGAAAAAACGGTCAAAGACGGAAAAAAACGATCAACTTTATATTTATATATATAAATATATATATATATATATATATATATATATATATATATATATATATATATATATATATATATATATATATATATATAAGTCAACGTTAGTCAACATCCGTTTCGACCCCGTTTTTTCCGTTGCGACGTTCTGAGGTCGCTAACGTTTCGGACCCGTCTCACGTCTTTTTCATCCTTGATTATAATTAATTCAGTTAATTACATAAAATTAACACGTGGCCCAGTAAAGATTGATCCTCAAATTTAATCCGTCTCTTTCATCTCCAAACCGTTCTTTCTGCTCAAACCAAACCCCTCTCTCTCTCTTCAAAAATTAAAACCACCATATCCTTTTCATCTTCGATGATCGCTTCATGCCGCATTATTAGACGACGCCACTACCACCAATTAATTCGTAAGGTTTTTCTCTACAAAACTGTATAAATTTATATATTAACGCCAATCTTTATATCGTTCTTTAATTTTGGTGGGTTTAACTTGGTGATTTTGAAATTTGAAGACTGATTAGGGTTTAATTGCTTGAATTCATGATCAATCGCTTGATTTGAAGACTGATTAGATATGAATTAGTGTTAATTAGTTCCAATTATATGGTCTTCAGTACCTATCGATTGATCAGTGGGCAGCTATCAACCATGTTATAAGTAACTAGAGGGTGGTGAATAGTTACTTAATACGTTTTTAATAATTTTTCGATTGATCACCAAATTCGATTAACTATGATCAACCAATTCAACTCAAACATGATGTGTGTAGTGTATATGTTCAAAATGATGAATAAGGTAATATAAAGAACTTAGACACAAGGATTTATAGTGGTTCGGGTGGATGTTAACTAATCCACCTTAATCCACTCCCCGATTACACTAATCGGGATTTGTTGCTTCACTAAGCACTTTTCTCCAAACCAAGTGGAGATCCGATTTACAAGTCTTCAACTTCTTTGGTAGACAACAAACCTAATCTTTCTACCCCTTTGAAAGATCAACTCCAACCTAGATCAACTTGTCTTCACCTTGGACATGTATTAATCTCCAAATAAGATTAATCAACTTCCTAAGTCCCTTTAAGAAAGTAGATCACTAAGCTAGCCTATGCTTCTACTAATTGAAGTTACAAGACTTATACACTTTGTAATGATGAACCTAAGACAATACTAGGACATACATTACACAAGGTAAACTCACAAGATTAATGATTTTGATTAGTAAGTTTACAACAACCAAATTCTATATATATAAGATCATAGAATCTTCTCTTGCTTGATCACATTTGAGTAGTAATTAGAGCCCTTGCGATCTCTGAAAATAAGCTTTTGAAATATGCAAGAGGGTCAACTTCAAATGCTCTTCAATGCTTGCCTTTTATAGTAGGATTCAAAAAATAGCCGTTGTCACACGGTTGCCAGCACGGTTGACCGTGGTTCGATCGTTCGTGCTCCAGTCCAAAATATGTATCCGTTGTATGAACGTTTGACTGAGATTTGAACACCACATTTTGGAACCTTTACTCCATCTAGCACCTGCAAAAGAAACCCAACATCTTGTACAAGTACTATATGCATTAAGTGTGTGAGATTTGATCTTATTGAGTGAAAGTGACATAACACTCCAATAGTGTTAAACCAAACATTCTTGGAGAAGTGTCTTGATTGATATTTTGGGAAATCTCAGTTTGGTCAAGACTTAGTTAGTCACATTAATGCATTTAGTTCAATTCTAAAGACTAGTCAATATGTCATTAACTTCCTAGTTTCAATTAATCACGAGTCATGTTCATCTTAAGATTATGTAGAGATTAATTGAATGATGTCTTTCTAAGATAATCATTAAGTGTGTAGAGACATCAAAGTTAAATCACAACTTGTTACTTAGACAAGACAAAATAAGCAATTGACTATAATTCCATTGTGAACTATTTCACACTTAATTTATTGGAGTAGGCTAGTTACTTGAATCCTAGTATTCTAACTAGTAAGCACATAGCAAGCATATTAATTAAGTTGACAAATTTATGAGTATTAAACATATTAGCAAGTAGCAAGTAATACTCACACATAGCAAGAGATAGTTACTCTAAGATCAATCATATATACATTTGCACAACTTATAATTTAAGCTTTTAGCAAGCTTACTTGCAATATAACATATTGCATGATTAATATGTAAGCACACATTAATGTCCCACACATGCACAAGGGAAGAACAATCTCTAGTTGGGACTTGGTGACCATCCTAAATGTATCTAAGTGTATTTTAGGATTACAAGTCTTTACTAGTTACACTTGAAAGCATTGTTCTTCATTTAGCCTTAATTAATCACTAAGTCATCTTTAATAGTAATTATTGTTCTAGTGACATTGAATTAAGTGTGTTGGTACTTGATGATCATACTAAGGATTTCTAGATAAGATTTAAGATCACAAGTTGTTGTTTAACACTTATGTGTTATGCTTAATCTTGGTTAATTTGTCATTAAGATGTCATTAGGTGTAATTAACCACGATTAGTGTTTTTATGACCAAAACTCAATTGAGTATGGAGAAGGCATCTATTCTAAGCATGTTGAGAAAGGTTTCATGAATTATAGATGTCGGGAACTAGTCAAACTTAATTGGGTCAAAAGTGGTAGCAGAGAAAACTGCGATCGCACTGCGGTTGACCGTAGTGGCGATCGTGCAACTTGTTTTCACAAAACTGCGTTGCAATTCAGTTTAAGGTTCTACGGCTGGCTATGCGGTCGACCGTACCTTTGACCGTGTCTTTTGCTGCTCTTTAATTCTATTCTTTAAGCTATGTTTGACTTGGTCATTTGCAAGATAAAGTATGGATTAGTGATCTTGCGTGTTTTATGTTAAGATGTCGGTCATCACTTATGCATATGTATGTGTCATCATCAAAACATATTCTTTGGTTAATCATTATACTTAACTTTATCATTTATTTCATTAACCAACATCAACCAACACATGTGTTTCATCTGATCTGGTTCCGTTCATCGTTACCGGCGACGTCAATGAGACAGTTAGTCTTTGATTTTCAAGTTTTAACACCGAATCTGAGTTTTTTTTTTAATCAATTAAGGTTTTCTGCATAATAAGAATTGGTGTTTTTATTCATTTGATTCGACGATTATAGCAATTCTTGATCTATGTACAATTAGTGGAGGGAGCCTTTCATGCACATTATGGAGCCATTATGTGTTACAGTTAATTGAATACAGGTCGAAGATTTTGTGCTGATTTAGTTTGGAAGAACCACGAAGTACCATGATATGATGTCTAGACTATCTTATTAAATTAATGCTTTATGCTTTTATATGTTTTCATACTGAATGCTTTTATTTATATTTATATTTTGATTTAATTTATATATGTGAATATTACTACTACAACATTGTTAGCCTTTATTGTGATACTATACAAAAAGCATATTAAGTAGATCTAAAATTCTAATATGTTGACGTTTTTAATCTTTTCGAGTTTGATATTTTTTCTTGCTGCAAGTTGCATAGTCTTATTAAAAAGTATTGGTTGATTAACTGGTCAGTTACCAGATATCATTAGTAAGTTTTCTGGAGTGCAAATGCTTTTACTAGATGCTACTAAGTTATGTGTTAGTATTCATGGCTGGAAAAATACATCAGTTAATGAAAATAGATCTCAATCTAAATACTTAATTTATCGGGGGATATTGGCCTGAAATCAGTCCCCATATGACAATAATTTGGGTTTGGTACCGGGTACGGGTTAGATAGATCAATGACGTTACACTTCCTTTTGATGCAAAGTTTACCTTTGGTTAAATTTTTATATAACAAACTTTCAAGTTTGGTACGGGTCAGTTTAGTTACTTCATCTACACTTTCAGATTGGTATGGGTCACTTTAGGACTTGTGTAAATATGGAGTTGCTAATGATACTCATAAACCACATACTAAAGACTTCTTGCATTTGGGGAACGACTTCTACATGAAGGGTAAAATTGGTTCGTGACTTTCATTATGTAAAAGATGGAATTTAATAAAATGATTCTAATTCATAATTTTATAGGGGGAAAATTGTTTGAAAATGCATCGAACTTTCACCAAATTTCTATTGTATGCATCCAACTTTTAAATCTTCTATTGTATGCATTCAACTTTTAAATCTCTACTATTGTATGCATTTAACTTGTTATAACAGGTAACCTTCTGAAGCGTCCCGTCCTAATCCATCTGGATGAAGTCCATATCGATTATAAACGACCCACAACAGTTGATTACATCGCGAGGTACTTGACCTCTATATGATACATTTTACAAACATTGCATTTGTTTTTGAAAAGACAATCTTTCTTTACATCGACAGTTGACGACATGCATAACATTTTATAATATATCAAATTATAATTGACTTAATAATAATCTTGATGAACTCAACGACTCGAATGCAACGTCTTTTGAAATATGTCATGAATGACTCCAAGTAATATCTTTAAAATGAGCAAATGCACAGCGGAAGACTTCTTTCATACCTGAGAATAAACATGCTTTAAAGTGTCAACCAAAAGGTTGGTGAGTTCATTAGTTTATCATAAATAATCATTTCATAATTTTAATAGACCGCAAGATTTCATATTTCCATTTCTCATAAACATACGTCCCATGCATAGAGACAAAAATATCATTCATATGGATTGAACACCTGGTAACCGACATTCACGATATGCATATAAGAATATCCCCATCATTCCGGGATCCTCCTTCGGATATGATATAAATTTCGAAGTACTAAAGCATCCGGTACTTTGGATGGGGCTTGTTGGGCCCGATAGATCTATCTTTATAGTTCGTGTCAATTAAGGTGTCTGTTCCCTGATTCTTAGATTACCAGACTAAAAAGGGGCATATTCGGTTTAATAATCCAGCCATAGAATGTAGTTTCGATTACTTGTGTCTATTTCGTAAAACAGTTATAAAAGTTGCGCATGTATTCTCAGCCCAAAAATATAAAGGGTAAAAAGGCAAATGAAACTCACAATACTGTATTTTGTAGTAAAAATACATATGACGACATTGAACAAGTATAGGGTTAGCCTCGGATTCACGAACCTCACAAGAATTAGTTCAAAAAATAACAGTCCACGCAGGGACTCGAACCCACGACCTCTCGAAACCCCAACAACACTCTTATACCACTCCTCTGTTCCAACTTTTCTATTTTATGATGCAACTTATTTATTTAAACCGAGCCATCGACCCAACAACAATTTAATTACTCTCGGCCCAAAAATGAAAATCTCGGCCCAACTCCTCACCTTGATAACAGCCCAGCTTCCTTTTTAAGGAAAAAAAAATAATATGTACAACTGCCTATGCCAAGTTTCGAACCAGGGACCTCTCGGTTAAAGAAACACAGCACTCAACCAGTGGACTGCCCACTTGTTTTTGAATTAAACACCACATCTAATTGTTTTATACCGTTAACACTTGAAGCCCAAATGCCGAGCCCAACAATCAACCCCAATTGCAAGTCGATAAACATAGTCCAATTAAGATGATTAGTGGATTGCCTTAGTTCTCTCAAGAACCCGACAGGTTACAAAAGGAAGAAATATACAGTAGTTAGTCTAGGTTATTATTCTTCATGATATCATCATCGTTATCCTTTCTCTTCATATATCTCCCATCGAAAAATCAACAGCACATACGATCATAAACTTGGGGTAATCGTTCAAAAACCGGCCCAAAGAAGAAATTATGAGATGGCGATAAAAAAATATCAGCTCAAGTGTTTGGTCAAAAGAAAAAAAAATAGAACATGTGGTCCAATATTCCTTTTAATTTGGTTTCCTTTTATCAAGTGGGGTTATCCACTTTGTGATTGTCGACCAAAAGAAGAAAAAGAAAAGGCATTAACACATGAGTATCAAATGGGTTTTGGATGGATTCGGTTGTTTTGTTATGCTATTTATAATGGGACGGTTCTTAAGAAATACGAAGTATATAAATGGTGAGCTGGCTACACGCGTTTTTCTTGGATACCTTACAATAATCATTAGTAACTTCTCTTATTTCCACAACAATCACTCACTTTATTATCACAACAAGGGTTCGGTTCATATATATTTTATATATCGATGTGCATTTTTTTTTACACAACAACAATAGTCGAACAAAACAGAAGGCTTTGCAACTGATCAAACAGAAGGATAGATAAGTAGTGCAGCAAGAAGTTGTAAAACGAAAATAGTGATTTAACCTTGGTTCGTATCGTGTTTGAATCTCGTTGTAATAGGAACATGTGACAGTAGATTTGTTGTAGAAGTAATGATCGAAAAACAGTGAGAAGCAGCATAATTTATAATGGTTGATTATGGTGGTTCGATGGACTTTAAATGGAAACAACAATAAACAATCAAGAAGGTGATGGTAATGAGTTTGAAGAAGGTGGTCGATGGTGGTTGAAAGAAACAGAAAAAGATAAAGAAAGTGTGGGTTGTGTTGCAGAAGGTTTGTGTTATTTTGGTTATCAAGAACAAGAAATAGAGAGAGATGAACGTTCTTCTTCTTTTCTTTTTATTTTCTATTTTTCATCCTTTGATTTGCAGCAAACAGAGATATCAAGTGCAAGTGAGTTCAATACAGCTACAAGATTCGTTACTTTTTATTTTGTATCAACAATTGGGTCGACAGGAAAATGGAAGAAAGAACAGAGAACAAAGAAAATAAGATAACTTGATTGTGATATTCAACTGAATTTGGATTCATCCTAATGTTTTAGAATCTGATTTGTACGAAGAAGACCAATCAACTACAGCGCATTGAAAAGGATTGGAAAAAGAATACGTTCACTTCCATGTTTCTATATGTATACACGGTGTCTATATATTTATATATCTGTATATGTAATTATATATAAATATATCTGTATTTTGTGTATATATATGCATTTATATATAACTGTAATTATCTATATAATATACATGTATTGGTTTATTGAATATGTAAAGGAACATATTAATATTTATAATACAAACATTAATATTTAATATAAATATTAATAATATTAATAAAACTAATAATAATAGTGAATATAGAAATAATAATGATGTAAATATCATAGTAATACTATTAAGAATACTGACAATAATAACTTTAAATAATAATAATAATTTTTAGTAATCAAGTTAATATAATAACTTATACATAAAATTTTTTATATATATTTTATATTATGAATAATAATATTACTAATACAATTATTGATAATGAAAATAATGATAATAATATTAATATAACAATTATATTCAAACTTGCAATTAAATTTAATACCATTTATTATTTATGTAATATTATATTATTTGTGACATCTACTGAATAATTAATATTTACTTATTTTATATATATAATAGAAATCATATATATTTTCAATATAACATATTTATGTATATATTTATATATACACTTATATTTATATTTATATAATATTTATACATTTTTATTTACAAATAATTGTTCATGAATCGTCGGGAATGGTCAAAGGTTAATTGAATGCATAACAACAGTTCAAAATTTTTGAGACTCAACCTTACAGACTTTGCTTATCGTGTCGGAATTATATAAAGATTAAGATTAAATTTAGTTGAAAATTCCCGGGTCGTCACAGTACCTACCCGTTAAAGAAATTTCATCCCGAAATTTGAGTGAGGTCGTCATGGCTAACAATAAGTATTTTTTATGACGAATATGAGCTGACAAATAGAGTTTTACTATTGTTGAATAATGTGGAGATGATAATTCGATTACTCGAAGAATACGAGTGGAGCTATTATAAAAGAGCGAAATGAAGAAATAGAGTTTCATCATATCTTTTGATGTAGTCACGATTGAATTCCGGAATTCAAGGAATTTAAAGAAAAATCTTCAAAATCTAAAAGATTTGATTTTTCGGCGAATATGGAAATTAAGATCTCTATAATTAAATGCGGAAATCCGCCTTGATTTCTGGGTCTGGTATTTTCACTATAAATGAACTTCTTCCGTTCCGTTATTTACCACCACTCTCATTTTCTATATTTTAATTCATACTTTCAAATCATCAATCAATATACTTCATCTAGTTTTAATTCTGAATATATTCCTGGCCTTCATATCGATTATTCTCCTTTTTCATCTACCACCGGAGAAATCTGTTTACTTCTACTTCGCTCTTGGATTTACTGTGTTTGTCATACTCCCGTGTCTTTATATTGCTATTCGTATTAATGTACACGGTTTGTGATTTCTGTGTTGTTGTCGAGTTTTGTATCTTCCATTATGTTTCGGAGCTCTTTGCCCTTTTATTCTCCTCTCGATCACTAGTAAAACGAGTAATGGTCCAGAATTTGTAAGTATGGAGTTTCGAAGGAACTTAATGTTCTAAACAAGAAAGAACGTAATAGCACGATTTGATTTGTCAAATTACCAGAGTTACTGAGAATAGAACTATCAAGAATATACTTTCTTGATATGTTCAGAAGTTAAGCAGAATGAATGAGTTATGTAACATGGCACATGATGACGTTATGGTCTGTGAATTGTCATGTCCCATTAGAAACTCAGCATGACTTACTGTAATATAATCACGTTGATCAAGTGTCATTATATTATACTAACTCATGCATCAATTCCCTACATTACTTCAATAACATTCATATTTTAAGCTCGAAAGTTTACAGAATATAGAAACTAATAGTTTCTCATATGATGTAACACTGATAGTTCAAAGAGATAAATGATTTCAGATAAGATTAGTTATGAAAATATATTCAGAAATATCGAGGATATTTAAAATGAAAGATACGATAATATCTTTGAATATCTAAGATCAGAGGATGATGGAAACTATTGTCCGCAAGGGTTTAGAGTAACGAGCAAGATATTCGCTAAAGACTTCATCAGAAACAGAATCATTAGGATTCTTAATGTACAAGTTTAGTCCTTGTGTTTTATTCAGAGACTCCTTCGTAGTTTGCTCAATCCGTTTTCCAGTTCCAACTTTTCTGAGCTTTTCCAACATACTATTCTTTATTATTAAACTTCTGACGATTAAGGTTGTTTACGGTTGTCTACAGTTTCTACTGCTTCATTCAGCTTTTTCACATTCAGAGTATTGATTTGTAGACTGAGTGCTGTTCAGAATTTCAGAATGAAAGATCAAAATTCTAAAAAATAAATGTTATACATATAACTGTTGATGTAAATATGCTGTGCATTTTCAAAGTACTGATTGCTGATTCCCGATAACTGATATGGCAGTTCTCGTTACAAGATGCAGATGAGTATATGATAAGGTTTCAATGAATAAATGTAATGATTTATCGGAGAGATTTAAACCAAGAAGCAACGAGGTTGCTGGTACGTTTGTTGGTAATATGGTAGAATATGAAAGATTACCCGGTAACAATAAAAGAGTACACATATAAATCAAGGTTATAATAAGGTTGTTTCGAACGAAAAGTCAAAGTTGACTTGCTGGAGATGTGACAAAATTTGCTAATTTGGAAAGGGATTGCAAAGTTATTTTGGGTAATAATAACACTAAGAAATTAGCATGGCTACATTTTAAATGTTTACTCAGTTGCCGAGATTTTCTCAGGTGAAAAGTTATATGCATTAATATTTTCTTCCGTAGATGAAATGCGGTTGGTTCATCCTCTCGATTGAGGTGTTTTCAAGAATTACGAAAGGTTTGGACGCAGATTGTGATCGTCAAGATACAAATGAGGCTTTAGGGTGAGATCAAGTGGCAAACTTAAAGATTTGTTTAGTTTCATATGTTATAATCAATATTTTAATTCATTTTGATTGTCCAATGTTGGTAGTCCTCGATTGATAGTCCACAGTTAGCAATTCAACAATTCATATAGAATTTAATATATAATATTCGAATTAATTAATACATATCGTGACCCGTATTCATCTCAGACTAGATCACAACTCAAACTATATATATTATTGTAGAACCAACCTCAACCCTGTATAGAGAACTCGATCATTACTGCATATAGAGTGTCTATGGTGATTCCAAATAATATATATAGATGCGTCGATATGATATGTCAAAACCTTGTATATGTGTCCCGATATTTAAAGTGCGTAAAATAAATAATAGAAAATAAATGGCGATAAATAAAGTGCGTAAAGTAAATCACATAAATTAAATGACGATAAATAAAATTGCGAGAATTTAAATTGCGATAAATAAATTGCGATAAATAAAATGTAATCAGTTAGCTAGGAACAGTTAGCTAGGATTTTGTTAGCGTGGATTCTTAACAAAATTTCACATAGTTAATTTGTTTGTTTCTAACCAATTTTATTTTGTCAAATGTTTTCTTCATTATGCCACTTGTTGGATTCTGATAAATCAAAATCCCAATATAAAATTGGATGAATATGGTTATTCTGTGGTGAACGGATTTGTATATCAGTGGATGTAAGTAAGATAGTAAACAACCGTTGAATCAGATTTGAAGAATGTACAGTGTAACTTATTAATGTGAAATCTTAAATATTCTTCGGGTATTACCTACCCGTTAAAATATTTTCATCATTAACAGTTTGTACAAAAGAATTTTTAATTACACTCTTTATGAAAACATATTTACATATATATTTTCTTCAGATGTAATTATAGATTTAATGAGTCAATATGATATTAAACTCATTTGATTTACCGTTAGAACAAGAATATATAATCTCTAAAACATTAGAGATTACATAATCTCCATAAAGAACGAAGATAATTGATGTAGAACGATATGTAGAACGATGATTATACTCGAGGTACAGAATGAGATGTTAAGGCATGGATTGTTGATGGTACTGGTGCTGTTATTGATGGTACTGTTGGTGCCGGTGATGTTGCTGAAGCTATTACGTTTTGCACCATATTCTCCAAATTGATTACTCGAGTGTGAAGTTCGTTGACTTCTTCCATTATCCCGGAATGATTGTCGGTTGGAACGAGCGGATGAATAAGGTTAAGAATTTTGGATATCATATAATCATGGTGAGATATCCTGGAAATGAGAGTGAATATAGTGTATCGAAGTGGTTCGCCGGTAAGTGCTTCAGGTTCTCCGCCAAAAGATGAATTCAATTGGTGGAAAGGATCGCCTTCTTCGCATTTCCATTAATTAGGTCGACTACGAATCCATCAGATGAATTGGGGATGGCTGATTTATTGATTCATTCTGGTGACACCACTTTCAGAGCTTAGGTGAATATCCATGTCAGAATAGCTGTCAAAATAACTATCGGAACAGCTATCGAAATCTGAGGGACTCGAACTGGTTGAGGGATTCATCTCGTACGATTAGATAAAGGATTTTCGATAAGAAATAGATTATAGGATGTAAATTAGTACCCTGTAATACATAATTAACATATGCATATATAATACTAAAATCCCATAAGTTACGGAGGAATCTACGGAAGTTGTCAGGCAAAAGTAACAATAACAGATATGCTAAGATATGAACTTATCTATACACTATCTATGCAATAGAGGCAGTAAGACATGTCTAGACTAAGAATGATAAGCAGGTAATTTTCTAAGGATGATAAGCAGATGATTTCCGACAAAAATGATAAGCAAAACTTTTGACATGCAGACACGGTCGAAGTCCAGACTTACTAATGCATCCTAACGACTATCAGTTAGACACACTAATGCAAGACCTGGTTCACTAAGACCACCGCTCTGATACCAACTGAAGTGTCCCGTCCTAATCCATCTGGATGAAGTCCATATCAATTATAAACGATCCACAACAGTTGATTACATCGCGAGGTACTTGACCTCTATATGATACATTTTACAAACATTGCATTTGTTTTTGAAAAGACAATCTTTCTTTACATCGACAGTTGATGACATGCATAACATTTTATAATATATCTAATTATAATTGAATTAATAATAATCTTGATGAACTCAACGACTCGAATGCAACGTCTTTTGAAATATGTCATGAATGACTCCAAGTAATATCTTTAAAATGAGCAAATGCACAACGGAAGACTTCTTTCATACCTGAGAATAAACATGCTTTAAAGTGTCAACCAAAAGGTTGGTGAGTTCATTAGTTTATCATAAATAATCATTTCATAATTTTAATAGACCGCAAGATTTCATATTTCCATTTCTCATAAACATACGTCCCATGCATAGAGACAAAAATATCATTCATATGGATTGAACACCTGGTAACCGACATTCATGATATGCATATAAGAATATCCCCATCATTCCGGGATCCTCCTTTGGACATGATATAAATTTCGAAGTACTAAAGCATCCGGTACTTTGGATGGGGCTTGTTGGGCCCGATAGATCTATCTTTAGAGTTCGCGTCAATTAGGGTGTCTGTTCCCTAATTCTTAGATTACCAGACTAAAAAGGGGCATATTCGGTTTAATAATCCAGCCATAGAATGTAGTTTCGATTACTTGTGTCTATTTCGTAAAACAGTTATAAAAGTTGCGCATGTATTCTCAGCCCAAAAATAAAAAGGGTAAAAAGGCAAATGAAACTCACCATACTTTATTTTGTAGTAAAAATACATATGACGACATTGAACAAGTATAGGGTTGGCCTCGGATTCACGAACCTCACAAGAATTAGTTCCAAAAATAACAGTCCACGCAGGGACTCGAACCCACGACCTCTCGAAACCCCAACAACACTCTTATACCACTCCTCTGTTCCAACTTTTCTATTTTATGATGCAACTTATTTATTTACACCGAGCCATCGACCCAACAACAATTTAATTACTCTCGGCCCAAAAATGAAAATCTCGGCCCAACTCCTCAGCTTGATAACAACCCAGCTTCCTTTTTAAGGGAAAAAAATAATATGTACAACTGCCTATGCCAAGTTTCGAACCAGGGACCTCTCGGTTAAAGAAACACAGCACTCAACCAGTGGACTGCCCACTTGTTTTTGAATTAAACACCACATCTAATTGTTTTATACCGTTAACACTTGAAGCCCAAATGCCGAGCCCAACAATCAACCCAAATTGCAAGTCCACAAACATAGTCCAATTAAGATGATTAGTGGATTGCCTTAGTTCTCTCAAGAACCCGGCAGGTTACAAAAGGAAGAAATATACAGCAGTTAGTCTAGGTTATTATTCTTCATGATATCATCATCGTTATCCTTTCTCTTCATATATCTCCCATCGAAAAATCAATAGCATATACGATCATAAACTTGGGGTAATCGTTCAAAAACCGGCCCAAAGAAGAAATTATGAGATGGCGATAAAAAAAATATCAGCTCAAGTGTTTGGTCAAAAGAAAAAAAAATAGAACATGTGGTCCAATATTCCTTTTAATTTGGTTTCTTTTTATCAAGTGGGGTTATCCACTTTGTGATTGTCGACCAAAAGAAGAAAAAGAAAAGGCATTAACACATGAGTATCAAATGGGTTTTGGATGGATTCGGTTGTTTTGTTATGCTATTTATAATGGGACAGTTCTTAAGAAATACGGAGTATATAAATGGTGAGCTGGCTACACGCGTTTTTCTTGGATACCTTACAATAATCATTAGTAGCTTCTCTTATTTCCACAACAATCACTCACTTTATTATCACAACAAGGGTTCGGTTCATATATATTTTATATATCGATGTGCATTTTTTTTTTACAAAACAACAATAGTCGAACAAAACAGAAGGCTTTGCAACTGATCAAACAGAAGGATAGATAAGTAGTGCAGCAAGAAGTTGTAAAACAGAAATAGTGATTTAACCTTGGTTCGTATTGTGTTTGAATCTCGTTGTAACAGGAACATGTGACAGTAGATTTGTTGTAGAAGTAATGATCGAAAAACAGTGAGAAGCAGCATAATTTATAATGGTTGATTATGGTGGTTCGATGGACTTTAAATGGAAACAACAATAAACAATCAAGAAGGTGATGGTAATGAGTTTGAAGAAGGTGGTCGATGGTGGTTGAAAGAAACAGAAAAAGATAAAGAAAGTGTGGGTTGTGTCGTGGTGTTCATCGAATAACAATTAGCAATCACTCGAAAAGTTGCAGAAGGTTTGTGTTATTTTGGTTGTCAAGAACAAGAAATAGAGAGAGATGAACGTTCTTCTTCTTTTCTTCTTCTTTTCTATTTTTCATCCTTTGATTTGCAGTAAACAGATATATCAAGTGCAAGTGAGTTCAATACAGCTACAAGATTCGTTACTTTTTGTTTTGTATCAACAATTGGGTCGACAGGAAAATGGAAGAAAGAACAGAGAACAAAGAAAATAAGATAACTTGATTGTGATATTCAACTGAATTTGGATTCATCCTAATGTTTTAGAATCTAATTTGTACGAAGAAGACCAATCAACTACAGTGCATTGAAAAGGATTGGAAAAAGAATACGTTCGATTCCATGTTTCTATATGTATACACGGTGTCTATATATTTATATATCTGTATATGTAATTATATATAAATATATCTGTATTTTGTGTGTATATATATGCATTTATATATAACTGTAATTATCTATATAATATACCTGTATTGGTTTATTGAATATGTAAAGGAACATATTAATATTTATAATACAAACATTAATATTTAATATAAATATTAATTATATTAATAAAACTAATAATAATAGTGAATATATAAATAATAATGATGTAAATATCATAGTAATACTATTAAGAATACTGACAATAATAACTTTAAATAATAATAATAATTTTTAGTAATCAAGTTAATATAATAACTTATACATAAATTTTTTTTATATATATTTTATATTATGAATAATAATATTACTAATACAATTATTGATAATGAAAATAACGATAATAATATTAATATAACAATTATATTCAAACTTGCAATTAAATTTAATACCATTTAATATTTATGTAATATTATATTATTTGATGACATCTACTGAATAATTAATATTTACTTATTTTATATATATAATAGAAATCATATATATTTTCAATATAACATATTTATGTATATATTTATATATACACTTATATTTATATTTATATAATATTTATACATTTTTATTTACAAATAATTGTTTGTGAATCGTCGGGAATGGTCAAAGGTTAATTGAATGCATAACAACAGTTCAAAATTTTTGAGACTCAACCTTACAGACTTTGCTTATCGTGTCGGAATTATATAAAGATTAAGATTAAATTTAGTTGGAAATTCCCGGGTCGTCACACCTTCCAGGTCACCTTTCCAAACATTTACATTATTAGTCCCTCATGTTTGTAAACCCTAATTTCATTTGTCCTTCATGTAACTTATTACTCTAATTTCTTTAACCTTTCGTCCATCTTCATCCATTCATCATTATTCACTATAAATTCATCTGTAAATTCTTTAACTCATATTATAAATTATAATTCATACTTGTATACACTTATATAATTTCACCCAAAATCACTTTTATAAATCCAACAGATCTGAGTTTACGGGCATAAATCCATCGAAAATCATACATCACATTTCCAAATCAGATTTCTACTTCATCATCATTCATCTTAACACTATAATGAAGCAGATTCAGAAATTGTTCATCTTCATCTTCGTCGTTCATCACCATTAACAGATTTAGGGGTTTTTGATTTTGAAGTTATATCAACAATCTGAGATCATGAACTGAGTTCCTAAAGCTAAAACGCACCTGCTTTAACAATCAGATTCATTTAACAATTCCAAAGTTGTTTCAGATCTAGAAATCAAAGTTTATTGTTCTTCGGTCAACAATTTAATTCAAGCATATTGCTGATTTTTAGATGCTATGATTTAGTTTTGAGTGTTTACAAGATGATTACAAGCTACTTTGATTCATGTTATGTTATCTGAGAATCTCTAAAATTCAACCTTGATCTTCAAAGTCCATATACAGAAGTTGCTAGTGTTTTTCTTTGATTTCCAATTTTTATTGCTGTTTTAGTTGTGAATCCTCATCAAAAAGTGTTTATCGCTGACTACGAAGGCTTGAGGAATTGATTTTCATGATTAATTTCATCAATTGAAGATTTGATGTTCATACTCGAACGAACTGTTGTTGCAGGAAAAGAATGAAGATTTAATTTCATCAATTGAAGAAAAAGAAATGAAGAGGAGATGAAGTATGATAATAAAATGGGGTTTTAATTTTTTTTAATGAGTTTCAAATGGAATTTAACAGAAAAAATTAACGAACGTTAAATTGGGGACCAACCATGTAATTTTGTCTACATATTGACCTACAACCTGAGTTATAAGTAATTCTGTAACGACCCAGATTTTTCCGATCATTTTATACTTATGAGATTAATATTTACATAAATTAAACCTTACCAACATGATAAGCAATCCAAATTGTTGAGATTTATGTTTTTAAAAAAAGTTTTACACAACGTTTGACCGTCCAATTTGACTGATGATATCACGAACTATATAATAAATGATAATTATACGTTTGTGTATATATATGTATTTATATATATTTAACATGATCTAAGAATGGTTTAACGTCTTATTGTGTACTAATAACAATAAGTTATAAGTATACTTTGAGACTACTAACTTAAGTTTTCAAAATGATAACTATACGTAACGTTATTTGACATATATACCTTTAACCTATAATACTTATACAAGTATCGTATAAATATGTATTTAATCACTTTTAAAGGGCTTATATACATAAAACAATATAAGTATATTTACAAAAGATAGCTATATTTGAATTCTCATTCCGTTTCCTCAAAATTTGTACATGTATACCTAGAGTATATGTACTCGTATCATACCCAGCTCCTATACGTATTTACTATTAGTATATACACATCACAATCACTTTATTAGCAGCCATGAGTCAGCCAATTTTGGATCTTAGCATGCATGATTAATCAATTTGGCATATTACAAGACTTTTACACAATATTACAAATTTATACATCTTTTCACCACCATTTATACTCCATTCCAATTTCATTTTTACTACACATTTTCTCTAACCAAAAACATACTCTTAGGAACCTTAAGTGTTCTTCAACAATTCAGCAAGTTACCATGAAGATCTAGCTTCAATAACAAGCCTTAATCTTCATAAGAAAAACCTTCCAAGAACACTTCAATAATCCTTCCAAAAATACAAGTTTACTTCCAACCTTTTGATCCAACTCCACCACTCTTTTGGTTCTAAGATTTTTCTCATCTTTTACAGTAACTTTGTCCAAGTAACTTGAGGTAGTAACCTTTTTCATAACCTTATTCGATTCATATTTATATAGCTATCTTATTTTGTGTTGTAAAATTTTAACAACAAGAACATAGTTTGAATGATTTCAAACTTGTTTGCAAACTAAATAGATCTTTCTAAGTTAAATTTTAAAACACTTCAAGATCTGTAATATATCATAATGATATGCTAACTTAACAAGATATAACTTGGTTTTACAAAGAACACCTTAAAAACTGAATCTACGTCGTCGGAGTGCAACCGGGGGCTGTTTTGGGTTGGATAAATAAAAACTATCTTGAACTTTGAATTGGAAGTTCATGTTCTGGAAAAATGATATTTCTTATGAATATGTTAACACATAAAAATTTCATGGTTTAACTCAAAGTGTAAGTATTTTTAGAAAAATGATCATTAAATGTTGTTTTTATGATGGAAAATGATCACTTTCATAAGTTTCACCAAAGTTTGACCTATAACCTGTGTTTTCAAATACAAACTAAGGTATTATCAGTTCATATTCTTAAAATTTGACTCGATCCAAGGAAGTGGCAAGTTGAACCAACAAAAACGGAGTTGTAATGATGAAACTACGACTAAAACAAGATCGGGTATCCGAAGCTAGTTTAGCTACGAAAATATTTGGAGAAAAATTAAATTAATCATATATTTTCTAATTAATATGATATTTCATATATATTTACTTATGATTTGATTTTATATAATTGAGGACCACCCGTAAACAACAGGAGAAGATTAATCATAAGACCTCATGATTGTACGCAACACGTCATTTGACAACACGGTACTTTATGTACGCAACACGTCACTTGACAACATGGTACCATGGGTCGAAATTAATTCTGATCAATACGAATACGATGAGGTCTTTATTTATTTTATTTAAGCAACTAATTATGGACCACTAACATCGGACTGCTAACTACAGACTAAGAAAATATTAAAAGTATATATATATATATATATATATATATATATATATATATATATATATATATATATATATATATATATATATATATATATATATATATAACGATTTCTTGAAAAGAAAATATGTTGATATATTATATATATGGTTAGGTTTGTGATATCTATCGGAGACCAAGTCGAGTTAAATACCTTCAAGGCAAAAGTGAGTATATAGTCCCACTTTTAAACTCTAAATATTTCGGGATGAGAATACATGCATTTTATGATTTACGTTATGGACACAAGTGATTAAAAATATATATTCTACGTTGAGTTGTACCACTGACATACTTCCCTGTAACTTGGTAACTATTATTTACATGAGGTATTGTAAACGCGAATCCTGTTGATAGATCTCTCGGGCCTGACAACCCTAACCGGACTGGACGACCAGTATTCAACGGTTGCACAGTACTTCGTTTCGGTGACTACACTTGGTACGATGTAGTAAGATTTCATAATAAAGGGAATATGCGACGTTGATTAAATGTTAAGTATGGTTATCAAGTGCTCAAAAAATTAGAATATTTTTATTAAAAAGTTTATATATGAAATCTTGTGGTCTATATTTATAACGCTGCCGGCATTAAACCTATATCTCACCAACTTTATGTTGACGTTTTAAGCATGTTTATTCTCAGGTGATAACTAAAAGCTTCCGCTGCAACATGTTGAATTTAAGCAAGATCTTGAGTATGCATATTTGTGTCAAAAATAAAACTGCATATCGGAGGATTTGTAATGTAAAATATGTTGGAAGTCGTATTGTTATTATCACATGTAAAGTTTGTAAGTCTAAGATTATCGCTAAACGATAATCATTATTAAGTTGTTTAAACCTTGTATTTGTAATAAAAGCTATGGTTTGTATTGTAAAAACGAATGCAGTTTTTGAAAAATGTCGCATATAGAGGTCAATACCTCGCGGTGAAATCATATGTTATTGTATTCGTCCTTATGGTTAAGGTCAGGTTATGACATGTGGTATCAGAGCGTTGGTCTTAGAAAACCAGAAAATTTGCATTAGTGTGTCTTATCGAGTTTGTTAGGATGCATTAGTGAGTCTGGACTTTGACTGTGTTTGATTTCGAAAACTATTGCTTATCCTTGTTGGTTAAAAAAAAATTAATATGTAAATATTATGTGGTACTAACGTGCTAGTTGTTATGTGATAGATGTCTGGCTTAGAACTTGTTATCACATTCAGCGACTCCGAACCAGAATCTTCAGATGGTGTTCCAGTCATTAACCTGTCCGATGATGAAAACGATACCTTTGGGGAAGACTCACAATTTTCGGACGAATCAATTGAAGAGGAACCGGAAAGTGATCCTGAGGAGGAAGAAATACAGGAAATTACGAAAGACAAATTTGAAAGAAGAAAGAAACGAAAGGCTACTGAATTGGAAAATCCAAATCCCAAGTTTAGTGAGGATGTTGTGGCACCAACTCCACCAGACACTTCCACCCCTATTCCCGCTATTCCTATTAGTTCTATCCTGGCATCCAGTTCTTCAGCTCCTCCGCCAAAACGCAGGGAGATAGTCAAGATAACCTATAAGCGATTTCTTTGAACACAAACGTTTTGGGTTAAATGATGCGCTGTTGTTTTAAACCATGGGATCATATAACGTTTTGTATAATATTACTAGTATGGTTTGCTTAATGTTTGATGTAAGATAAGCATATGTAAAATAGTGAAGTGTGAAATGCAATAATTTTCCATGGTTGAGTATTATTTGGGTGATAGTAATTGATTTCTGTACTAAGCTATTAAGTATGAACTTTAACGGGTAGGTACTACCCTAGATATAATTATAAAACGCTAATAAGAAGAAAAGGCTTTTATAATAATAACTGGTTCATATTATTAATAAGCTACGATGTACTGTAAATACATACTACATCTATAATATTCCATGTGAATAATTATTTTTTTTCATTCTTATTGAAGATTATGGCGCGATTGAACCGAATGACGGAACAAGAAATCGAGGAACTCATCAATCAACGAGTGGATGACAGAATGTTATGGGTCGAGGCTGTGAGAGGTGCTGCAGTTAACCCAAATCCTCGTGTGGGATGTACTTACAAAACTTTTCAAGGTTGCAAGCCCTCATCATTCAGTGGAACAGAAGGACCAGTCGGTTTAACCCGGTGGATCGAAAAGATTGAGTCTGTGTTTAAAATCAGTGGTTGTATTGAGAAGGAAATGACCAAGTATGCATCGTGCACCTTACAAGATAGTGCACTCACATGGTGGAAAAACTATGTGAAGGCCGTAGGAGGAGATGTAGCTTATGATACTCCCTGGGAAGAATTCAAAACAATGCTAATCAACGAGTATTGTCCAAGGAACGAGGTTAGGAAGTTGGAAGCTGAATTACGAACCTTGAAAGTTGTTGGTACTGAACTCACCAACTACAATCAGCGATTCATGGAATTAGCTTTGCTATGTCCCGAATTGGTACCAACCGAAGAACGGAAGATAGAACTGTACAAAGATGGTTTGCCTAAAAATGTCAAAGCAAATGTTACAGCATCGAAACCCAAGACTATTCACGAAGCCATCACCATGGCGAACGAGTTGATGGACCAGATTATTCTGGATAAGAACACCGATGTCAAGACATCGGGAAACAAAAGAAAGTGGGAAGGTAATCATCAACAATCCAACAAGAAACAAGAAACCACGCAAGGTGCGGGTTGCGGTTCGAACTCAGGTTATAAAGGACGAAAGCCTTTATGTAACAGATGCCACAAACATCACTCTGGTTATTGTAATGTGGTGTGCAAAAATTGTAATCGAAGGGGTCATCTTGCTGAAGATTGTCGGATTCCTGTTACAAATACAAATGGCACCAAGACTCCTGCCACTAATGCAAATAGAACTGCCTTGGCCATTGTTACCTGTTATGGGTGTAGGAAACAGGGTCATTATAAGAGCCAGTGTCCGAATCCAGAGAAGAATAATGGATCTGCACGTGGAAGAGCATTTGTTATTAATGCTAGAGAGGCGTGTGAAGACCTGGAGCTTGTTACGGGTACGTTTACCATTAATAACTTATCCGCATCTATTATATTTGATACTGGTGCCGATAGAAGTTACGTGAGTAGAGACTTTTACGCTAAATTGAATTGTTCATCATTACCTCTAGATGCTAAGTACATGATTGAGTTAGTTAATGGTAAACTAATTAAAGCCGATAAAATTTGCCGTGATTGTAAAATAAATTTAGCCGGAGAAATATTTAAGATTGATTTGATACCCGTAGAATTAGGAAGTTTTGATGTAATAGTCGGCATGGACTGGATGTCCAAAATAGGAGCTGAAGTTGTGTGTGCCAAGAAGGCAATTCGCATTCCTCGTAAGGATAAAACGCCAGTAATGATTTATGGAGAGAAGGGTAACTTAAAGCTAAAACTCATTAGTTGTTTGAAAGCTCAAAGGTGCTTGAAGAAAGGGTGTTATGCTATCTTAGCACATGTTAATAAAGTCAAAACGAAGGAAAAAGTGAAGAGCATCAATGGAGTGCCTGTGGCAAGAGATTTTCCTGAAGTCTTTCCGGAAGAGTTGCTGGGATTACCTCCATTTAGATCTGTAGAATTTCAAATAGATCTAGTACCAGGAGCTGCACCAGTGGCTCGTGCTCCATATAGACTTGCACCGTCTGAGTTAAAAGAACTTCAGAGTCAGTTAAAAGAATTACTGGACCGTGGATTCATACGACCAAGTACTTCACCGTGGGGAGCTCCGATTTTATTCGTCAAGAAGAAAGACCGATCTTTCCGAATGTGTATAGATTATCGTGAATTAAATAAGTTAACTATCAAGAATCGGTATCCACTACCGAGAATTGATGACTTATTTGATCAATTGCAAGGATCATGTGTTTACTCAAAAATCGACCAAAGGTCAGTCTATCATCAACTACGTGTTAAGGAAGAAGACATTCCAAAAACTGCTTTTCGGACATGCTACGGTCATTACGAATTTTTGGTTATGCCGTTTGGGTTGACTAATGCGCCAGCTGTATTCATGGACCTCATGAATCGAGTTTGTAGTCCGTATTTAGATAAGTTTGTTATCGTTTTCATTGACGATATTCTTATCTATTCCAAGAGTGAGCAAGAGCATGAGCAGCATTTAAGGTTGGTATTAGAATTGTTAAGAAAAGAACAGTTATACGCCAAATTTTCTAAGTGTGCATTTTGGTTGAAAGAAGTGCAATTTCTTGGCCATGTTGTTAGTAGCAAAGGAATTCAGGTTGACCCAGTTAAAATTGAGGCCATTAAAAAATGGGAGACTCCTAAGACACCAACGCAGATACGCCAATTTTTGGGTTTAGCCGGTTATTATAGAAGGTTTATTCAAGATTTTTCCCGAATAGCTAAACCATTGATAGCGTTAACACAAAAAGGGAAGAAGTACGAATGGACCTTTGAGCAGGAGAGTGCATTTCAATTACTCAAGAAGAAGTTGACCACGACACCTATTTTATCGTTACCTGAAGGGAACGATGATTTTGAGAAATATTGTGACGCTTCGCGACAAGGTTTTGGTTGCGTCCTTATGCAACGGAAGAAAGTTATAGCATACGCATCCGACAATTGAAGATTCATGAGCGGAATTATACGACGCATGATTTAGAATTGGGAGCAGTAGTGTTTGCATTGAAGATATGGAGACACTAATTATATGGGGTTAAATGCACTGTGTTTACCGATCATAAAAGCCTTCAACATATCTTCGATCAGAAACAGCTGAACATGAGGCAACGTAGGTGGGTCGAGCTGATAAACGACTATGATTGCAAGATTTGCTATCATCCCGGGAAAGCGAATGTAGTGGCCGACGCTCTAAGCAGAAAGGAACGGGAACCAATTCGAGTACGAGCAATGAACATAAAAAATCGCATGAATCTCAACTCACAAATCAAAGAGGCTCAACGAGAAGCTCTTACTAAAGAAAACATAGGAAATGAAATAATGAAGAAGTATGAGAAGCAACTCGTTATGCGGGAAGACGGAATTCGATATTTTGTAAACCGTATTTGGGTACCGAATTTGGGTGGATTAAGGAAGTTGATATTGAATGAGGCACATAAGACAAGATACTCGATACATCCTGGAGTTGGAAAGATGTATCAAGATCTTAAGACGCATTATTGGTGGCCTAATTTGAAGACAGACGTTGCGACATATGTTGGGGAATGTTTAACTTGTTCCAAAGTCAAAGCAGAACACCAGAAGTCGTCAGGGTTACTTCAACAACCAGAAATCCCAGAATGGAAATGGGATGGTATTACCATGGATTTCATCACAAAGTTACCTAAGACTGCCTGGGGTTATGCCACCATTTGGGTAATAGTTGATCGACTCACCAAATCTGCACATTTCTTGCCTATAAAGGAAACGGATAGAATGGAGAAACTATTACGACTGTACATAAAGGAAATTGTTTCAAGGCATGGAATACCTATTTCCATTATATCCGATCGTGATAGTAGATTTACATCAAAGTTCTGGCAATCACTACAGGAGGCCCTAGGAACTCGTTTGGATATGAGTACCGCATATCATCCACAAACTGACGGGCAGAGTGAAAGAACAATTCAGACTCTTGAAGACATGCTCAGGGCATGTGTGATCGATTTTGGAAACGGATGGGATAAATATCTACCATTAGCAGAATTCTCGTATAATAACAGTTATCATGCGAGCATTAAAGCTGCACCATTCGAAGCATTGTATGGAAGGAAGTGTAGATCCCCTATATGTTGGAATGAAGTAGGAGATCGACAATTAACTGGTCCCGAGATCATACACGAAACGACTGAGAAGATAGTACAAATCAAGGAGAGATTGAAAACAGCCCGTAGTCGCCAAAAGAGCTACGCCGATGTCCGAAGGAAACCATTAGAGTTTCAGATCGGTGACATGGTTATGTTAAAGGTGTCACCTTGGAAAGGTGTAATATGTTTTGGAAAAAGGGGTAAACTGAACCCAAGGTATGTAGGCCCGTTCAAGATCATCGAACGCATCGGACCGGTAGCTTATCGACTCGAGTTACCGCAACAACTCGCCGGAGTACATAATACATTTCATGTATCAAACCTTAAGAAGTGTCATGCAAAGGAAGACCTCACCATTCCTCTTGAAGAAATCCAAGTCGACGAGAAATTACAATTCATAGAAGAACCAATCGAAATCATGGACCGTGAAGTTAAACAACTCAAGCAGAGCAACATACCAATCGTTAAGGTTCGTTGGAATGCTCGAAGAGGTCCCGAGTTTACTTGGGAACGAGAGGATCAGATGAAACAAAAGTACCCGCATTTGTTTCCCGAGAACGAAAAATAGGTACAACTTTAAAATTTTGGGACGAAATTTATTTAACGGGTAGGTACTGTAACGACCCAGATTTTTCCGATCATTTTATACTTATGTGATTAATATTTACATAAATTAAACCTTACCAACATGATAAGCAATCCAAATTGTTGAGATTTATGTTTTTAAAAAAAGTTTTACACAACGTTTGACTGTCCAATTTGACCGATGATATCACGAACTATATAATAAATTATAATTATACGTTTGTGTATATATATGTATTTATATATATTTAACATGATCTAAGAATGGTTTAACGTCTTATTGTATACTAATAACAATAAGTTATAAGTATACTTTGAGACTACTAACTTAAGTTTTCAAAATGATAACTATACGTAACGTTATTTGACATATATACCTTTAACCTATAATACTTATACAAGTATCGTATAAATATGTATTTAATCACTTTTAAAGGGCTTATATACATAAAACAATATAAGTATATTTACAAAAGATAGCTATATTTGAATTCTCGTTCCGTTTCCTCAAAATTTCTACATGTATACCTAGAGTATATGTACTCGTATCATACCCAGCTCCTATACGTATTTACTATTAGTATATACACATCACAATCACTTTATTAGCAGCCATGAGTCAGCCAATTTTAGATCTTAGCATGTATGATTAATCAATTTGGCATATTACAAGACTTTTGCACAATATTACAAATTTATACATCTTTTCACCACCATTTATACTCCATTCCAATTTCATTTTTACTACACATTTTCTCTAACCAAAAACACACTCTTAGGAACCTTAAGTGTTCTTCAACAATTCAGCAAGTTACCATGAAGATCTAGCTTCAAAAACAAGCCTTAATCTTCATAAGAAAAACCTTCCAAGAACACTTCAATAATCCTTCCAAAAATACAAGTTTACTTCCAACCTTTTGATCCAACTCCACCACTCTTTTGGTTCTAAGATTTTTCTCATCTTTTACAGTAACTTTGTCCAAGTAACTTGAGGTAGTAACCTTTTTCATAACCTTATTCGATTCATATTTATATAGCTATCTTATTTTGTGTTGTAAAATTTTAACAACAAGAACATAGTTTGAATGATTTCAAACTTGTTTACAAACTAAATAGATCCTTCTAACTTAACTTTTAAAATACTTCAAGACCTGTAATATATCATAATGATATGCTAACTTAACAAGATATAACTTGGTTTTACAAAGAACACCTTAAAAACTGAATCTACGTCGTCGGAGTGCAACCGGGGGCTGTTTTGGGTTGGATAAATAAAAACTATCTTGAACTTTGAATTGGAAGTTCATGTTCTGGAAAAATGATATTTCTTATGAATATGTTAACACATAAAAATTTCATGGTTTAACTCAAAGTGTAAGTATTTTTAGAAAAATGATCATTAAATGTTGTTTTTATGATGGAAAATGATCACTTTCATAAGTTTCACCAAAGTTTGACCTATAACCTGTGATTTCGAATACAAACTAAGGTATTATCAGTTCATATTCTTAAAATTTGACTCGATCCAAGGAAGTGGCAAGTTGAACCAACAAAAACGGAGTTGTAATGAAGAAACTACGACTAAAACAAGATCGGGTATCCGAAGCTAGTTTAGCTACGAAAATATTTGGAGAAAAATTAAATTAATCATATATTTTCTAATTAATATGATATTTCATATATATTTACTTATGATTTGATTTTATATATTTCAGGACCACCCGTAAACAACAGGAGAAGATTAATTATAAGACCTCATGATTGTACGCAACACGTCATTTGACAACACGGTACTTTATGTACGCAACACGTCACTTGACAACATGGTACCATGGGTCGAAATTAATTCTGATCAATACGAATACGATGGGGTCTTTATTTATTTTATTTAAGCAACTAATTGTGGACCACTAACATCGGACTGCTAACTACAGACTAAGAAAATATTAAAAGTATTAAAAGTATATATATATATATATATATATATATATATATATATATATATATATATATATATATATATATATATATATATATATATATATATATATATAACGATTACTTGAAAAGAAAATATGTTAATATATTATATATATATGGTTAGGTTTGTGATATCTATCGGAGACCAAGTCGAGTTAAATACCTTCAAGGCAAAAGTGAGTATATAGTCCCACTTTTAAACTCTAAATATTTTGAGATGAGAATACATGCATTTTATGATTTACGTTATGGACATAAGTGATTAAAAATATATATTCTACGTTGAGTTGTACCACTGGCATACTTCCCTGTAACTTGGTAACTATTATTTACATGAGGTATTGTAAACGCGAATCCTGTTGATAGATCTATCGGGCCTGACAACCCCGACCGGACTGGACGACCAGTATTCAGCGGTTGCACAGTACTTCGTTTCGGTGACTACACTTGGTACGATGTAGTAAGATTTCATAATAAAGGGAATATGCGACGTTGATTAAATGTTAAGTATGGTTATCAAGTGCTCAACAAATTAGAATATTTTTATTAAAACGTTTATATATGAAATCTTGTGGTCTATATTTATAACGCTGCCGGCATTAAACCTATATCTCACCAACTTTATGTTGACGTTTTAAGCATGTTTATTCTCAGGTGATAACTAAAAGCTTCCGCTGCAACATGTTGAATTTAAGCAAGATCTTGAGTATGCATATTTGTGTCAAAAATAAAACTGCATATCGGAGGATTTGTAATGTAAAATATGTTGGAAGTCGTATTGTTATTATCACATGTAAAGTTTGTAAGTCTAAGATTATCGCTAAACGATAATCATTATTAAGTTGTTTAAACCTTGTATTTGTAATAAAAGCTATGGTTTGTATTGTAAAAACGAATGCAGTTTTTGAAAAATGTCGCATATAGAGGTCAATACCTCGCGATAAAATCATATGTTATTGTATTCGTCCTTATGGTTAAGGTCAAGTTATGACAAATTCAATGCATACAATAGTAGAGATTTAATAGTTGAATGCATATAATAGAAGATTTGAAAGTTGAATGCATACAATAGGAATTTGGTGAAAGTTCAATGCATTTTCAAATAATTATCCCTTTATAGGGTTAAACATGTTCTTTTGAATGTATTAATGGTAGGTTAAAGTTTGGTGATGGTACAAATTCACCCACTAAGTATTATGCAACGACATTTAAGAACAGATTATGTATGTTTCCATCATTGATTATTGTAATTGTATTGATTATTTGTTCAGCACTTCAGTGACAGCAACAGTTTTGAACAAACTATGTATGTTATCATCATTGATTAATGTAATTGTACATGTTAATATGTTACAGTAGAAGTTAATTTTTAGAGTGTTATAGTTGTTTATAGTTTCCATAATGTCAACTTACTTATTTGTGCTTTCTGTGATAAAAAATCTTATCCTTATGTTTTGCATCATATAAAAAGCATGCTTTGTTGCAGGAAATGGTATTTAAAGTGGCTGGTATACCGATGGTCGACGATTATATGGGAGGCTATAATACCTACAAGTTTTCTTATGGACAAGTAAGTTTGCTTTGACAATCTTAATCTCAGCAACGATGTCAAGCTTATTGAACATGTATGTCGTTTGTTTTTAATATATATAGAGGTATATTGTTAATATTAATAGTTATACAAATCAAATTCGTGGGCATTGCTTGATTTTTGGTTTTATAAAGTTTCTTGACACTCCATATAATACACATCTTGAAATGTCCCGTTCATATTGATTATAAACGTTCCATATTAATTGATTTCGTTGCGAGGTTTTGACCTCTATATGAGACGTTTTTCAAAGACTGCATTCGATTTTAGAACAAACCATAACCTTTAAAATATTACGACGATTATCAAATAATGATAATCTAAAATATAGCGTTTTTCACACGACCATTACATAATGGTTTACAATAATATTACACATCAACATAAGTCTTCGAATGCAGTTTTTAAACAATATTATACAAGCATGGACTCCAAATATTGTCCTTAATTTAGTATGCAACAGCGGAAGCTCTTAATAATTACCTGAGAATAAACATGCTTAAAACGTCAACAAAATTGTTGGTAAGTTATAGGTTTAACCTACATATTATCAAATCATAATAATAGACCACAAGATTTCATTTTTATAACACATCTCATATCAGGCATTTCGCAAACTGCATAGAGATAAAAATCATTCATATGTTGAACACCTGGTAACCGACCTTAACAAGATTCATATAGAATATCCCCATCATTCCGGGACTCTCATCGGATATGATAAATCGAAGTACTAAAGCATCCGTAACTCGGATGAGGCTTGTTGGGTCAAATAGATCTATCTTTAGGATTCGCGTCAATTAGGGGCCATTTCCCTAATTCTTAGACTACCAAGCTAAAAAAGGGCATATTCGGTTCGATAATCCAACATAGAAAGTATTTTCGATTACTCGTGTCTATTTTGTAAAACGTTTATAAAATCGCATGTATTCTCATCCCAAAAAAAATAATTGATTTTAAAAGTGGGACTATAACTCACTTTCACAGATTTTTACTTCGTCGGGAAGTAAGACTTGGCCACTGGTCGATTCACGAACCTATAACAAATATGTACATATATATATCAAAGTATGTTCAAAATATATTTACAACATTTTTAATACGTTTTAATGTTTTAAGTTTATTAAGTTAGCTGTCCTCGTTAGTAACCTACAACTAGTTGTCCATAGTTAGATGTACAGAAATAAATTGATATATATTATCTTGGATCAATCCACGACCCAGTGTATACACGTCTCAGGCTAGATCACAACTCAAAGTATATGGATTTTTGGAATCAACCTCAACCCTGTATAGCTAACTCCAACATTACTGCATATAGAGTGTCTATGGTTGTTCCAAATAATATATATACATGGGTCGATATGATATGTCAAAACATTTACATACGTGTCTATGGTATCCCAAGATTACATAATATATTAGAATACATGTAATACAATATAAGTTAGCTATGATATGATTAATATAGATTTGTTACCAATTTTCACGTAGCTACAACAAGAAAAATTATCCAATCTTGTTTTACCCATAACTTCTTCATTTTAAATCCGTTTTGAGTGTTTCAAGTTGCTATGGTTTCATATTGAACTTAAGTTTATGAATCTAAACAGAAAAAATATAAGTTTATAGTCGGAAATACAGGTTACAAGTCGTATTTGTAAAGGTAGTCATTTCAGTCGAAAGAACGACGTCTAGATGACCATTTTGGAAAACATACTTCTACTTTGAGTTTAACCATGATTTTTGGATATAGTTTCATGTTCATAAGAAAAATTATTTTCCCAGAAGAACAACTTTTAAATCAAAGTTTATCATAGTTTTTAATTAACTAACCCAAAACAGCCCGCGGTGTTACTACGACGGCGTATATCCGATTTTACGGTGTTTTTCATGTTTTGCGGTTTTAAATCATTAAGTTAGCATATCATATAGATATAGAACATGTGTTTAGTTGATTTTAAAAGTCAAGTTATAAGGATTAAATTTTGTTTGCGATCAAGTTTAGAATTAACTAAACTATGTTCTAGTGATTTCAAGTTTAAACCTTCGAATAAGGTAGTTTTATATATATGAATCGAATGATGTTATGAACATCATTACTACCTCTAGTTTAGTAGGTAAACCTACTGGAAGTGACAAGAAATGATCTAGCTTCAAAGGATCTTGGATGGCTTGAAAGTTCTTGAAGCAGAATCATGACACGAAAACAATTTCAAGTAAGATTATCACTCCAATTAAGATAGTTATAGTTATAGGAATTGAATCAAAGTTTGTATATGAGTATTACCTTGATTTAGAATGATATATTACTGCAAACAATAAGGATTTCTTGAGGTTGGATGATCACTTTACAAGATTGAAAGTGAGCTAGTAAACTTGGAAGTATTCTTGATTTTATGAAACTAGAACTTGTAGAATTTATGAAGAACACTTAGAACTTGAAGATAGAACTTGAGAGAGATCACTTAGATGAAGAAAATTGAAGAATGAAAGTGTTTGTAGGTGTTTTTAGTCGTTGGTATATGTATTAGATATAAAGGATGTGTAATTTTGTTTACATGTAAATAAGTCATGAATGATTACTAATATTTTTGTAAATTTATGAGATATTTCATGCTAGTTGCCAAATGATGGTTCCCACATGTGTTAGGTGACTCACATGGGCTACTAAGAGCTGATCATTAGAGTGTATATAACAATAGTACGTACATCTAAAAGCTGTGTATTGTACGAGTACGAATACGGGTGCATACGAGTAGAATTGTTGATGAAACTGAACGAGGATGTAATTGTAAGCATTTTTGTTAAGTAGAAGTATTTTGATAAGTGTCTTGAAGTCTTCCAAAAGTGTATGAATACATATTAAAACACTACATGTATATACATTTTAACTGAGTCGTTAAGTCATCGTTAGTCGTTACATGTAAATGTTGTTTTGAAACCTTTAGGTTAACGATCTTGTTAAATGTTGTTAACCCATTGTTTATTATATCTAAAGAGATGTTAAATTATTACATTATCATGATATTATGATATATTAATATATCTTAGTATGATATATATACAGTTAAATGTTGTTACAACGATAATCGTTACATATATGCCTCGTTTCGAAATTCTTAAGTTAGTAGTCTTGTTTTACATATGTAGTTCATTGTTAACACACTTAATGATATACTAAATTATCATTTTATCATGTTAAACATAGTGTATCAATATCTTAATATGATTCATATGTATTTAGTAAGACGTTGTTATAACGATAATCGTTATATATATCGTTTCGAGTTTCTTAATTCAATAAACTTATTTTTATGTATATCACTCATTGTTAATATACTTAGTGAGATACTTACTTATCATAATCTCATGTTAACCATATATATATCCATATATATACCATCATGTAGTTTTTACAAATTTTTAACGTTCGTGAATCACCGGTCAACTTGGGTGGTCAATTGTCTATATGAAGCACATTTCAAATCATCAAGTCTTAACAAGTTTGATTGCTTAACATGTTGAAAACATTTAATCATGTAAATATACCAATTTCATTTAATATATATAAACATGGAAAAGTTCGGGTCACTACAGTACCTACCCGTTAAATAAATTTCGTCCCGAAATTTTAAGTTGTTGAAGGTGTTGACGAATCTTCTGGAAATAGGTACGGGTATTTCAGCTTCATTTGATCTTCACACTCCCAGGTGAACTCGGGTCCCCTACAAGAATTCCATCGAACCTTGACGATCGGTATCTTATTTTGCTTGAGCCTTTTAACCTCACGATCCATTATCTCGACGGGTTCTTCAATGAATTGTAGTTTTTCATTGATTTTAATTTCGTCTAAAGGAATAGTGAGATCTTCTTTGGCTAAGCACTTCTTCAGATTCGAGACGTAAAAGGTATTATGTACATTGGCGAGTTGTTGAGGTAATTCAAGTCGGTAGGCTACTGGTCCGACACGATCTAAAATCTTGAATGGTCCAATGTATCTTAGTTTTAGTTTCCCCCATTTACCAAATCGAACAACGCCTTTCCAAGGCGAAACCTTAAGCATGACCATCTCTCTAATTTCAAAATCTGTATCTTTCCTTTAAGGTCCGCGTAGCTCTTTTGTCGACTTTGAGCAGTTTTCAACCGTTGTTGAATTTGGATGATTTTCTCTGTAGTTTCTTAGATTATCTCTGGACCCGTAATCTGTCTATCCCCCAATTCATTCCAATAAATTGGAGATCTTCACTTTCTACCATAAAGTGCTTCGAACGGTGCCATTTCGATACTCGAGTGGTAACTATTGTTGTAGGAAAATTCTGCTAATGGTAGATGTCGATCCCAACTATTTCCAAAATCAATAACACATGTTCGTAGCATGTCTTCAAGAGTCTGTATCGTCCTTTCGCTCTGCCCATCAGTTTGTGGATGATAGGCAGTACTCATGTCTAGACGAGTTCCCAATGCTTGTTGTAATGTCTGCCAAAACCTTGAAACAAATCTGCCATCTCTATCAGAGATAATAGAGATTGGTATTCCATGTCTAGAGACAACTTCCTTCAAGTATAATCTCGCCAACTTCTCCATTTTATCATCTTCTCTCATTGGCAGAAAGTGTGCTAACTTGGTGAGACGATCGACTATTACCCAAATAGTATCATAACCACTTGCAGTCCTTGGCAATTTAGTAATGAAATCCATGGTAATATTTTCCCATTTCCATTCTGGGATTTTGGGTTGTTGAAGTAGACCTGATGCTTTTTGATATTCAGCTTTGACCTTAGAACACGTCAAACATTCTCCTACGTATCTAACAATATCGGCTTTCATACCCGGCCACCAAAAGTGTTTCTTGAGATCTTTGTACATCTTCCCCGCTCCGAGATGTATTGAATATCTGGTTTTATGTGCTTCCTTAAGTACCTTTTCTCTCACATCTCCAAACTTTGGTACCCAAATTCTTTCAGCCCTATACCGGGTTCCGTCTTCCCGAATATTAAGATGTTTCTCCGATCCTTTGGGTATTTCATTCTTCAACTTTCCTTCTTTTACAACTCCCTGTTACACCTCCTTTATTTGAGTAGTAAGGTTAGTACGAATAATTATATTCATAGCCTTTACCCGCATTGGTTCTCTGTCCTTTCTACTCAAAGCGTCGGCTACTACATTTGCCATCCCCGGGTGGTAACGAATCTCGAAATCATAATCATTCAATAACTCAATCCACCTACGCTGCCTCATGTTCAGTTGTTTCTGATTAAATATATGTTGGAGACTTTTGTGGTCGGTATATATGATACTTTTGACCCCATATAAGTAGTGCCTCCAAGTCTTTAATGCAAAAACAATAGCGCCCAATTCCAAATCGTGAGTCATATAATTTTGCTCGTGAATCTTCAATTGTCTGGACGCATAAGCAATTACCTTTGTTCGTTGCATTAATACACAACTGAGGCCTTGCTTTGAGGCATCACAATATATCACAAAATCATCATTCCCTTCAGGCAATGACAATATAGGTGCCGTAGTTAACTTTTTCTTCAACAATTGAAACGCTTTCTCCTACTCATCCTTCCATTCAAATTTCTTCCCTTTATGTGTTAATTCAGTCAAGGGTTTTGCTATTTTGGAAAAATATTGGATGAACCTTCTGTAGTAACCAGCCAGTCCTAAAAATTGGCGTATATGCTTCGGAGTTTTCGGGGTTTCCCACTTTTCAACGGTTTCAATCTTTGCCAGATCCACTTGAATACCTTCTTTGTTCACTATGTGACCGAGGAATTGAACTTCTTCCAACCAAAATGCACACTTTGAAAACTTAGCGTACAGTTTTTCTTTCCTCAACAACTCTAGCACTTTTCTCAAATGTTCTTCGTGCTCTTGATCATTCTTTGAGTAAATAAGTATGTTATCGATAAAAATAATGACAAACTTGTCAAGGTATGGTCCACACACTCGGTTCATGAGGTCCATGAACACAGCTGGTGCGTTAGTCAACCCAAACAGCATAACCATAAACCCGTAATGACCGTAACACGTCCTGAAAGCAGTCTTTGGAATATCATCCTCCTTCACCCGCATTTGATGATACCCAGAACATAAATCAATCTTCGAATAAATTGACGAGCCTTGTAGTTGATCAAATAAGTCGTCGATTCTTGGTAGTGGATAACGATTCTTGATGGTATGTTTGTTCAACTCTCGGTAGTCGATACACAACCTGAATGTACCATCCTTCTTTTTGACAAACAAAACAGGAGCTCCCCATGGTGATGTACTTGGTCGTATAAAACCACGCTCTAAAAGTTCTTTTAGTTGGCTTTGGAGTTCTTTCATTTCACTGGGTACGAGTCTGTATGGAGCACAAGCTATTGGTGCAGCTCCTGGTACGAGATCTATTTGAAATTCAACAGATCGATGTGGAGGTAGTCCCGGTAATTCTTTCGGAAATACATCGGGAAATTCTTTTGTGACGGGAACATCATTGATGTTCTTTTCTTCGGGTTTGACTTCTTCGATGTGTGCTAGAACGGCATAGAAACCTTTTCTTATTAGTTTTTGCACCTTCAAATTACTAATAAGATTTAGCTTCGCGTTGCTCTTTTCTCCGTACACCATTATAGGTTTTCCTTTTTCTCGTACAATGCGAATTGCATTTTTGTAACATACGATTTTCGCTCTCTCCTTTTTCAACCAGTCCATGCCGATTATCACATCAAAACTCCCTAACTCTACTGGTATCAAATTGATCTTAAACGTTTCGCTAACCAGTTTAATTTTTTGATTCCGACATATTTTATCTGCCGAAATTAATTTACCGTTTGCTATTTCGAGTAAAAATTTATTATTCATAGGCGTCAATGAACCACTTAATTTAGCACAAAAATCTCTACTCATATAACTTCTATCCGTACCTGAATCAAATAAAACATAAGCAGGTTTTTCATCGATAAGAAACGTACTCGTAACAAGCTCCGGGTCTTCCTGCGCTTCTTTCGCATTAATGTTAAAAACTCTTCCACGGCTTTGCCCATTATTATTTCCCTGGTTTGGACACGCAGTTTTGTAGTGGCCCTTCTTCCCGCATCCAAAACAAATAATGTGGGCATTACTTGTTCCTTTACCCGATGGTCCATAAATTTCACACTTCGTTGTATCATGACCCTTTCTATTACATTTAGTACATGTTGCTGGACAAAAAGTAGTCGGATGGTACCCTTCACACCTCAGACACGGAATTTTCTGATTTTGATTACCAGTATTGTTATTGAGATTGTGTTGGGATTTTTGTTGTTACGGTTGGTATTATTGTTGGGATGATTGTTGTAGTTGTTGTTGTTGGAATGGTTTTTGTTGCGTTTGTTGTTGCGAAAAATGGTGCGATTGTGGTTGTGATTGTGATGTTGATTGTTGAAATTGTGACTCTTGTCACTGGGTTCTGCCCACTTTTGTAGCGACCCGACCAAATCATGTTTGACGGCGCCGTCTACTTAGGTCCCGTTACGTGGTCATAAGTCTTTAAGACAAAGTTTGACCAAAATATGTCGCCTTCATTTCAAAATAAAGATTGTTCCCAAAGTTTACAAGAATTGTTCAACCAATAGTTAAGTTACAACGTTATAATACGAATGAAATCTAGGCGACACGGTTTAAAGTAAAGTCAAAAGACGCTCCATGTATGCATATATACTCGACATCCAATGCAAGTATCAAATAATGAGCGGAAGCATGTATCATGTATCGTTCAAGGACCTGAGAAAAACATAGAAATCTGTCAACGAAAACGTTGGTGAAATCATAGGTTTAAGTAAGTAAGTACAAGTGAACCACAAGATTTGCATCAATGAAATAATAGTAATACATTCCAAAAGTTTGTTTCACGAGCACCCAATTATCAATGCTTAACATTTCCTTCCATTGAACCCCATCACTTAGTGCTAGAACATACACTGTTTCTCGAAAATATATTTCATTCGTAAACGGTAGCGAACCGTTTGAATGAGGGTTTGTCAAACCCATATGGATCCATACAACATAAGTTCTCGCTTACACCCGGCAAGTGTAACTAAT
Organism: Rutidosis leptorrhynchoides; assembly: GCF_046630445.1. NCBI lineage: Eukaryota > Viridiplantae > Streptophyta > Magnoliopsida > Asterales > Asteraceae > Rutidosis > Rutidosis leptorrhynchoides. The sequence continues at coordinate 189,580,809 of NC_092333.1, forward strand.
GATAATCGAATTGAGGATTTTGTTCTAAACTCGTATGTAGAATGTCTGTTTTCCTGTACTTGTGTTCACTTAGTAAAGAAATGTTTATGTTTTCTCATCCCAAATGTAAGTTCAAAAAGAGTAAAAGTGGGACTATGATCTCACCTTGAGTGCACGAGTAGTAAAGTACTTCAACAAGTAAACGTGTGCAAAGAACAATGCTAGTCTTGACCTAAACAATAGGTTTGTATCAATAACGGTAAACACGATAGGTCAAAGATGTTCAATTAGTCCTATGGCTCGTTAAGACTCGATCCTAATAGCATGTGAATCAAATTGTCATGTTTCATGCAAGGTACAAGTATAAAAACATGTTAGAACGATTGCACAATTATTTGGTTAAGTTTGATTAAAAGTCAACTTGGTCGGGTCAAAGTCAACAGAAAAGTCAACGGGGTCGGGTTGGATATCCGACAATTTTTCTAAGTTATATAATCATATATGAGCATGTTGGCCAAGTTTCATGTTAATCGGAGGTCCGTAGCATAGCAAACATTTTCATGTCAAATGACCAAAGCGAACAGCCAGTTTTAGCCAAATGGGACGGCGTCCCAAATGGCTAGACGGCGTCTCGATTAAAAGGGTGGGACGGCGTCCCCAATTCCTAGACGGCGTCTAGGTAAGAAAAGTGGGACGTCGTCCTGGGTATCTGGACGGCGTCCTGAGGTGTTTCCAGGCCCTGGTTGCTGAAACTCCTAAGTGCACGAATCAAAACTCAACCCAACACAATTTACAAACCGCAAACATTCAAGGCATGCATTTTATATCACCGGGAAGGTATTTTGACAAGGAACGCAACTATGCACTTTTTATCAATCAAACTTTCATTTACAACAACCAAAAACCGCAATCAATGCTCCTCATTCAATGCATACAAGTCATAAACGCCATTAAATGATTCGATAGCCAAATTACATGAACAATATGCCGTTTCGAAGGTAATTAAGCATACAACACAACCTAACACTTACAATTAACATTTCATGTCATTTAATGCATCAAAAATCCATTCCTAGTTCATGAAACCCTAACCAAAAATCACCAAATTTCATAATCAAGTTTATGAAGTTTTCTAAGGCAACCTACACATCAAATTGAAGCTAGTGATGCTAGTAACACAATTAAAACATCAACTTTTAACATCTAACAACATATGATCATCCAAAATTCAAGAACAACACACCAAAATTCAAGTTCATGCTAGTTACACTAAAACAACGAGATCGAGCATATAAATCATATATTCGTGTTAGACTTGAGCCATAGACACTAATTAACACTTTTATAAGTTAAAAACATCAAGAACACAAAATCTAGTGATTTTAGAAAGTTACCCAAATGAGATGAAGTTGGTACCAAAATGAAGAGGATGAAGAGAGGATCACAAATATGTAGTTTATTTTGTTGTAAGCCTCCTAGATCGAATTTAGATGATGATTGAATGAATTTAGTTTTGAGTGTGTGTTCTTGCTAGAGAGAAAGAGAGAGAGATGGAGGTGGAAATGAATGGGTGAAAGGGGTTTGACCCTTTGACCTAGTCAAGGGTTTGATCCCTTGTCAAGTTTAGTCCCTCAACTTTCGTTCGGGTGCGGGAATTACCTAAACAAGATAATTTAAAACGCGTATCAACGGGAGATGTTATAAACATATAACGGACTTTATATTAGTATAACGGAAAAGTAAATGGAAAAAGGCGGGATGTTACATTACCTACTCCTTAAAAGAAATTTCGTCCCGAAATTTAAGTAGGCGTAGTAGTCGTTGTTTCTTCCTCGAGATCTTGCGTTTCCGAATTCACGAATAGATGAGGATACTTCCTTTGCATTTGATCTTGTCTTTCCCAAGTAAACTCGGGTCCTCTTTTGGCATTCCAACGAACCTTGACAATCGGGATTCGGCTTTGTTTCAATGTCTTGACGGAGGTGTCCACAATTTCAACCGGTTCCTCCACAAAATGAAGTTTGTCATCAATAGCAAGTTCTTCGAGAGGGATGACGATATCGGGTTCGGCAAGACACTTTTTCAAGTTAGATACATGGAAGGTAGGATGAACGAAATTCAATTGAGGTGGAAGATCTAAACGATAAGCAACGGTTCCAATACGCTCCAAGATTTCGAAAGGACCAATATACCGCGGATTTAGCTTCCCGCGTTTCCCAAAACGGATTACACCCTTCCAAGGTGCGACTTTTAACATTACTCGGTCACCGACTTGAAATTCAAGATCGTTGCGTCGTTTGTCGGTATAGCTCTTTTGACGACTTCGGGCCGTCCTAAGCCTATCTCGGATTTGAACGATTTTCTCGGTGGTTTCGTGAATGAGTTCGGGTCCGGTGATTTGCACGTCGCCTACCTCGGCCCAACAAAGAGGTGAACGACATTTGCGGCCATATAGCGCTTCAAAAGGTGCGGCTTTAATACTCGCGTGATAACTATTGTTGTAAGAGAACTCGGCGAGAGGTAAGTGCTTGTCCCAAGCTTTTCCGAAATCAACCACGCAAGCTCGTAACATGTCCTCTAAGGTTTGAATTGTACGTTCGCTTTGTCCATCGGTTTGAGGATGATATGCGGTGCTCATGTCTAAACGCGTTCCCAACGCTTCTTGCAATGTACGCCAAAATCTAGAAACGAAACGGCCATCTCGGTCGGAGATAATCGATAAAGGTACACCGTGTCGGGCTACGATCTCCTTAATGTAAAGTTGTGCAAGTTTCTCCATTTTGTCCGTTTCTTTCATGGCAAGGAAGTGTGCGGATTTGGTGAGACGGTCAACAATAACCCAAATGGTATCATAACCGCCCGTCGTTTTTGGTAGTTTGGTGATAAAATCCATCGTTATTCTTTCCCACTTCCATTGCGGGATCTCGGGTTGTTGAAGTAGTCCGGACGGTCTTTGGTGTTCGGCTTTGACTTTGGAACATGTCAAACACTTGGAAACATAAGTAGCTACGTCCCTTTTGATGTTCGGCCACCAATATAGTTGTTTAAGGTCGTGGTACATTTTATTGGCACCGGGGTGAATCGAGTATCGTGACTTATGGGCTTCATCTAAAATAAGGCTTCGTAGATCCCCATAACTAGGCACCCAAATTCTTCCGGCGAAATATCGGAGTCCGGTTTCTTTAACTTCGAATCGAGAGGTGAGGACGTTCAAGTGTTCGAGAGAGATGTTTTCATCCTTGAGAGCCTCATCTTGGGCTACCCGAATTTGGCTATTAAGGTTGGTGTGAATGGTGATGTTTAAAGCTCGGACACGGAGAGGCACCGCTCTTTCTTTCCGACTTAAGGCATCGGCTACTACATTTGCCTTCCCGGGATGGTAACGAAGCTCGCAATCGTAATCGTTTAAGGTTTCAATCCACCTTCGTTGTCTCATGTTTAGTTGCTTTTGATCGAAAATGTGTTGAAGGCTTTTGTGATCGGTGAAGATAGTACTCTTGGTTCCATAAAGATAGTGTCTCCACATTTTAAGTGCAAAGACAACGGCTCCGAGTTCGAGATCATGTGTCGTATAGTTTCGTTCATGAATTTTGAGTTGTCGAGAAGCATAAGCAATGACTTTCGTTCGTTGCATCAATACACACCCAAAACCATGTTTTGAGGCATCGCAATATACAACAAAGTCATCATTGCCTTCGGGAAGTGACAAGATAGGAGCGGTGGTTAGCTTCGTTTTCAAGATTTGGAATGCGGATTCATGTTCGGTCACCCAAATGAATTTCTTTCCCTTGTGAGTCAATGCGGTTAGAGGACGTGCAACCAAAGAGAAATTTTCGATGAATCTACGATAGTACCCGGCGAGACCCAAAAATTGACGAATGTGAGTAGGAGTAGTAGGAGTCTCCCATTTACTAATGGCTTCGATCTTCGTGGGATCGACTTTAATGCCTTGATCACTTACAACATGACCAAGAAATTGAACTTCCTTCAACCAAAATTCACACTTGGAGAATTTGGCATAAAGTCGTTCTTGTCTCAAGAGTTCAAGCACAAGTCGGAGATGTTGTTCGTGCTCTTCTTCATTTTTAGAATAGATCAATATATCATCGATGAACACAATAACGAATTTATCGAGATACGGTTTGCACACGCGGTTCATAAGATCCATGAACACCGCCGGTGCGTTAGTGAGACCAAATGGCATGACAAGGAATTCATAACTACCATAACGAGTTCGGAAAGCGGTTTTGGAGACATCTTCCCCCTTAACCCTCAATTGATGATAACCCGAGCGGAGATCGATTTTCGAATATACACAAGACCCTTGTAGTTGATCAAAGAGGTCATCGATGCGAGGAAGAGGATATCGGTTCTTAACCGTCAATTTATTTAGTTCACGATAATCAATGCACATTCGTAGGGATCCGTCTTTCTTTTTAACAAACAAAATCGGAGCGCCCCAAGGTGAATGGCTAGGTTGGATAAAACCACGATCAAGTAGTTCTTGGATTTGACTTTGCAATTCTTGCATTTCGGATGGGGCGAGTCTATATGGTGCACGTGCTACGGGTGCGGCTCCCGGAATAAGATCGATTTGGAATTCAACCGGTCGATGAGGTGGAAGACCCGGCAATTCGTCGGGAAATACATCGGAAAAGTCACTAACAATTGGCACATCATCGATATGCTTCTCATCGGACTCGACTTTCTTAACGTGGGCAAGGATCGCAAAACAACCCTTACGGAGTAGTTTTCTAACTTTAAGGCACGAAACGAGATTGAGTCTGGTGCAACTCTTATCGCCATAAACAATCAAAGGTTCACCATTCTCGATAGGAATTCGGATTGCGTTAAGATCACAAAGGATGTGAGATTTCGTTTTGACTAACCAATTCATACCGATTATTACATCAAAGCTTCCTAGTTCCATGGGTATCAAGTCAATTTCAAATTCCTTACCCAAAATGTTTAACGCACACCCCCGGTAATATGTGTCGGCACTTAATAGTTTCCCGTTAGCCACTTCAATGGTATAAGGGGTATCTAATGGAAGAGGTGGAGTGCTAAAAGAATGAGTCAAAGTCTTGGATACAAAGCATTTATCAGCACCCGAATCGAATAAGCAAGAGACATAAGAATTGTTGAGAAGAAACGTACCCGTGACTAGTTCAGTGTCATCCCGGGCTTCCTCGGTGTTGATGTTGAAAGCTCGGCCGCGCGTATTGGGGTTATCTTTCTTCTTTGGGCATGCATTTCTATAATGACCCGTTTGGCCACATTCGTAACAAGTGCCCGTCTTTGGTGCATTGGGCCACTTTCGAGCGACGGGAGTGGCACTTTTACAATCGTTGGCCTTATGACCAACTCCTTGGCACTGGTGGCAAATTAACTTACTACATTCGCCAAAGTGATGTTTGTTGCATTTGTTGCAAAGAGGTAGGTTCCCGGCATAACCCTTCTTGCCGTCGAAAATGAAAGATTTCTTGGCAAAGTTGTTGTTGCTTGATTGGGAGGGTTCCCACTTTCTTTTGTTGCCGCCCGATTTATCCTCGGCCTTAGGTGCCGGAACTACGATTTCGTCAACCGTTTCAATTAGTTGGCGAGCCATGTTCATTGCGGCTTGATGAGTAGTGGGTTTGGATGACATCACCCCTTGTTTGATGCTTTTTGGAAGACCGAGCATGTAGAGCTCAATCCTTTGGGATTCGGGGTTAACAAGATTAGGACACATCAAGGATAGTTCGGCGAAGCGCTGATTATAAGCTTTAAGATCGTTTCCGACCGCTTTCAAAGCTCTTAGTTCTTCCTCAAGCTTTCGGGTTTCTTCGCGCGGAAAATATTCAACAATCATCTTTTCCTTTAGATCGGCCCAAGAGAGGGCATGAGCCTCATCGGTACCCACCGATTGAACATAGGTGTTCCACCATGTTAGAGCAATTCCGGAGAAAGTGTGAGTGGAGTATTTGACCTTGTCTTGGTCCCGACAACCGCTTATGCTAAAGACGGCTTCCGTTTGCTCAAACCATCGGGTGAGCACGACCGGTCCCCCGGTTCCATCAAAAGTGTGAGGTTTGCACCCCATGAAAGCTTTATAGGAGCATCCCTCGTTTGAGTTTCCGGCTCCATTGTTGTTGTTGTTGTTGTTGTTGTGGTTGTTATTATTATTGTTGTTGGATGAGTGACCGGCCATGGCCGCATCTACGGCGGTGGCTATCATCCGTTCGAGAGCTTGTTCGGGAGTTTCATTGCGGCGTACACGACGAGGAGCCATTGTTCCTTCAAGACACAAGAATATCATTGATTAGTATTCTCAATAATACTAACCGTGATATAGAATAAAGATAAAGAGAAGTTTTTCCTCGACTCGCCTTAAATTCTTTATGTCATAATGTCGGAACGTTCATATGAGTCACCGTAATATAATCCCGGAAATTATATTACCCTGATTCATATGTGCATTCGACATCATTTCATATAGTCAAGGTGGCGTGTCAATCAAATTAAACAACATGAGATTAAGATGAACTAAGAGTAGATATGAGTAGAAGCGTTCGAGTATAAATGCACAAGTAGTCAAGTAATTCCTACTTCAAGTCTATATGCCGGTTGTAGTCTAAACTCACCAATGTACCCTATGACTCGGGGTCGACACCAATGAACTCTAAATCCCTACAACCAACGCTCTGATACCATCTGTAGCGACCCGACCAAATCATGTTTGACGGCGCCGTCTACTTAGGTCCCGTTACGTGGTCATAAGTCTTTAAGACAAAGTTTGACCAAAATATGTCGCCTTCATTTCAAAATAAAGATTGTTCCCAAAGTTTACAAGAATTGTTCAACCAATAGTTAAGTTACAACGTTATAATACGAATGAAATCTAGGCGACACGGTTTAAAGTAAAGTCAAAAGACGCTCCATGTATGCATATATACTCGACATCCAATGCAAGTATCAAATAATGAGCGGAAGCATGTATCATGTATCGTTCAAGGACCTGAGAAAAACATAGAAATCTGTCAACGAAAACGTTGGTGAAATCATAGGTTTAAGTAAGTAAGTACAAGTGAACCACAAGATTTGCATCAATGAAATAATAGTAATACATTCCAAAAGTTTGTTTCACGAGCACCCAATTATCAATGCTTAACATTTCCTTCCATTGAACCCCATCACTTAGTGCTAGAACATACACTGTTTCTTGAAAATATATTTCATTCGTAAATGGTAGCGAACCGTTTGAATGAGGGTTTGTCAAACCCATATGGATCCATACAACATAAGTTCTCGCTTACACCCGGCAAGTGTAACTAATGATAATCGAATTGAGGATTTTGTTCTAAACTCGTATGTAGAATGTTTGTTTTCCTGTACTTGTGTTCACTTAGTAAAGAAATGTTTATGTTTTCTCATCCCAAATGTAAGTTCAAAAAGAGTAAAAGTGGGACTATGATCTCACCTTGAGTGCACGAGTAGTAAAGTACTTCAACAAGTAAACGTGTGCAAAGAACAATGCTAGTCTTGACCTAAACAATAGGTTTGTATCAATAACGGTAAACACGATAGGTCAAAGATGTTCAATTAGTCCTATGGCTCGTTAAGACTCGATCCTAATAGCATGTGAATCAAATTGTCATGTTTCATGCAAGGTACAAGTATAAAAACATGTTAGAACGATTGCACAATTATTTGGTTAAGTTTGATTAAAAGTCAACTTGGTCGGGTCAAAGTCAACAGAAAAGTCAATGGGGTCGGGTTGGATATCCGACAATTTTTCTAAGTTATATAATCATATATGAGCATGTTGGCCAAGTTTCATGTTAATCGGAGGTCCGTAGCATAGCAAACATTTTCATGTCAAATGACCAAAGCGAACAGCCAGTTTTAGCCAAATGGGACGGCGTCCCAAATGGCTAGACGGCGTCTCGATTAAAAGGGTGGGACGGTGTCCCCAATTCCTAGACGGCGTCTAGGTAAGAAAAGTGGGACGTCGTCCTGGGTATCTGGACGGCGTCCTGAGGTGTTTCCAGGCCCTGGTTGCTGAAACTCCTAAGTGCACGAATCAAAACTCAACCCAACACAATTTACAAACCGCAAACATTCAAGGCATGCATTTTATATCACCGGGAAGGTATTTTGACAAGGAACGCAACTATGCACTTTTTATCAATCAAACTTTCATTTACAACAACCAAAAACCGCAATCAATGCTCCTCATTCAATGCATACAAGTCATAAACGCCATTAAATGATTCGATAGCCAAATTACATGAACAATATGCCGTTTCGAAGGTAATTAAGCATACAACACAACCTAACACTTACAATTAACATTTCATGTCATTTAATGCATCAAAAATCCATTCCTAGTTCATGAAACCCTAACCAAAAATCACCAAATTTCATAATCAAGTTTATGAAGTTTTCTAAGGCAACCTACACATCAAATTGAAGCTAGTGATGCTAGTAACACAATTAAAACATCAACTTTTAACATCTAACAACATATGATCATCCAAAATTCAAGAACAACACACCAAAATTCAAGTTCATGCTAGTTACACTAAAACAACGAGATCGAGCATATAAATCATATATTCGTGTTAGACTTGAGCCATAGACACTAATTAACACTTTTATAAGTTAAAAACATCAAGAACACAAAATCTAGTGATTTTAGAAAGTTACCCAAATGAGATGAAGTTGGTACCAAAATGAAGAGGATGAAGAGAGGATCACAAATATGTAGTTTATTTTGTTGTAAGCCTCCTAGATCGAATTTAGATGATGATTGAATGAATTTGGTTTTGAGTGTGTGTTCTTGCTAGAGAGAAAGAGAGAGAGATGGAGGTGGAAATGAATGGGTGAAAGGGGTTTGACCCTTTGACCTAGTCAAGGGTTTGATCCCTTGTCAAGTTTAGTCCCTCAACTTTCGTTCGGGTGCGGGAATTACCTAAACAAGATAATTTAAAACGCGTATCAACGGGAGATGTTATAAACATATAACGGACTTTATATTAGTATAACGGAAAAGTAAATGGAAAAAGGCGGGATGTTACAACTTTCTCTTGACTTGTTTCATTTTGGCCTCCTCGGCCGCCTGCTCTTTAATCCTTCTCTCGATCTGGTTTATAAGTTTGTGAACCATTCGGATTGCCTTTTACATTGAAGTGGGCGCACTTGAACTCACATCCTCCTAAATTCTCTGTGGTAACCCCTTTACAAACGCATCGATCTGCTCTTCTTCATCTTCGAACACTCTTGGGCACAATAAACACAACTCGGTGAATCGTCGTTCGTATGTGGTGATATCGAATCCCTTCGTTCGTAATTCTCTAAGCTCTGTCTTGAGCTTATTGACTTCATTTCTGGGACGGTACTGCTCGTTCATCAAGTGTTTAAATGCTGACCACGGTAGTGCGTAAGTAGCATCTTGTCCCACTTGTTTGAGATATGTATTTCACCATGTTAACGCAGTACCTGTGAAGGTATACGTGGCGTACTTTACCTTATCTTCCTCAGCACATTTGCTTATAGCAAACACAGATTCGACCTTTTCGGTCCATCATTTCAGTGGTCCTTCAGTTCCATCGAATTCCAGAGGTTTACAGGCAGTGAAAGCCTTGTAGGAGCATCCTACACGGTTTCCTGTGGAGTTAACTCCACTGCTAGACCCTAAGTTATTGTTGTTTTGCATTGCAGCCTGTACTGTGGCTATATTTGCTGCAAGGAAAGCACGAAAGTCTTCCTCACTCATGTTCAAGTTCTGACGAGTAGTCGGTTCCATTTCCTTCAAAAATAGCCAAAAGAATTAAGTTAATCATATAGAATATTAAGTATTAGAGCAGTGGTCTTAGTGAACCAGGTCTTGCATTAGTGAGTCTAACTGGTAGTTGTTTAGATGCATTAGTGAGTCTGGACTTCGACGGTGTCTGCATGTCAAAAGTTTTGCTTATCATTACTAGTCGGAAATCATCTGCTTATCATCCTTAGAAAATTATCTGCTTATCATTCTTAGTCTAGACACATCTTATTGCCTCTATTGCTTAGATAGTGTATAGACAAAACTCATATCTTAGCATATCTGGTAATACATATCTTAGCATATCTGTTATTGTTACCTTTGCCTGACAGCTTCCGTAGATTCCTCCGTAACTTATGGTATTTTAGTATTATACATACGTATGTAAATTATGTATTGCAGGGTACTAATCTACATCTTATAATCTATTCTTATCGAAAATCCTTCATCTGATCGTACGAGATGAGTCCCTCAACCAGTTCGAGTCCCTTAGATTCTGATAACTATTCCGATAGTTATTTTGACAGCTATTCCGACATGGATATTCACCTAAGCTCCGGAAGCAGCGTCACCAGAATGAATCAACCAATCAGCCATCCCCAATTCATCTGATGGGTTCGTAGTCGACTTAATCAATGGAGACGCGAAGAAGGCGATCCCTTCCACCAACCGAATTCACCTCTTGACAATGAACCTGAAGCACTTACCGGCGAACCTCTCCGAAACACCATTTTCAGCCTCATTTCTAGAATAGCTCGACACGATTATATTCTATCCACAATTCTAAACCTTATTCATCCGCTCGTTCCGACCGACAATCATCTTGGAGTAATGGAAGAAGTCAATGGGATTCGCGCTCGAGTAATAAATTTGGAGAATATGGTGCAAAACTTACCAGATTCAACAACACCACCAGCACCAACATTACCACCAACATCGACACCAGTACCATCAACAATCCATGCCTCAACATCTCATTCTGTACCTTGAGTATTATCATCGTTCTACGTATCGTTCTACATCAATTATCTTCGTTCTTCATGGCGATTAAGTAATCTCTAAATGTTTTAGAGATTATGTATTCTAGTTCTAACGGTAAACCAAATGAGTTTAATATCATATTAACTCAATGAATCCGTGATTACATCTGAAGAAAATATATATGTAGATATGTTTTCATAAAGATTGTAATTAAAAATTCTTTCGTAAAAAGTGTTAATTGTGAAAATATTTTAACGGGTATGTAATACCCGAGGAATATTCAGATTTCACATTAATAAGTTACATTGTACATTCTTCGAAGCTGATTCAACAGTCGTTTACTATCCTACTTACATCCACCAATATACAAATCCATTCACCGCAGAATAACCATATTCATCCAATTTCATATTGGGATTTTGATTTATCAGAATCCAACAAGTGGCATATGAAGAAAACATATGACAAAATAAAATTTGTTAGAAACAAACGAACTAACTAATTGAAATATTGTTAAGAATCCACGCTAACTGTTCATAGCTAACTATTCCTGGCTAACTGTTCCTAGCTAACTGGTTACATTTTATTTATCGCAATTTAATTATCGCAATTTACATTCTCCCAATTTACATTCTCGCAATTTTATTTATCGTCATTTAATTTCTGTATTTATTTTACGCACTTTAAATAACGGGACACGTATACAAGGTTTCGACCTATCATATCGACCCATCTATATATATATTTCGGAATAACCATAGACACTCTATATGTGAATGTTGGAGTTGGCTATACAGGGTTGAGGTTGATTCCAAAATATATATATGGTTTGAGTTGTGATCAATACTGAGACCAGTACACGGGTCACGATACGTATTAATTAATTCGAAAATTATATATTAAATTATATATGAATTTATTGGACTATTGGACAATTGGACTATTGGACTGCTAACTTTGGACAATTAATGAATTAAAATATTAAATATAACATATGAAACTAAACAATTCTTCAAGTTTGCCACTTGATTTTCATCTTAAACCTCATTCGTATCTTGACGATTACAATTTGCATTCAAACCTTTCATGATTCTTGAAAACACCTCAATCGAGAAGATGAACCAACTGTACTTCATCTACGGAAGAAAGGATTTATGCATATAGTTATGCACCTAAAAAAAAAAAAACTCTTGGAACCTGAGTAAAGGTTTAACACGTATATGTGCTAGCTCCTTTGGCGATGTTACTACCGAAAATCACTTTGCAATCCCTTTCCAAAGTAGCCAATTTTGTCACAGCTCCAGCAAGTCAACTTCGACTTTTCGTTCGAATCAACCTTATTATAACTTTGATATATACGTTTGCCACTGTTATTGTTACCGAGAAACCTTTAAACGAATATCATGTTCCTTACTTATTCTAAATCCTTGCAGAAACATTTTCTTCATCATCTTTCGAACTTAGAAATTTCAAAATATCGTCATAAATATCTTCAATATTTCTGAAGATATCTTCATAAATATCTCCGTCCGAAATTATCTATCTTCTCGTGCTACCTATGTTACCTCATAAAAGAAACTGTTTCAGTTTCTATCCTTCTATAAAATTTGAGTTTAAATTATGGAAGATTTTTGGAGAAGTGTAGGGAATTGAAGCATGAGTTAGTATAATATAATGATGCCGGGCCAACGTGATTATATTACAGTAAGTCATGCTAAGTTTCTAATGAAACATGGTGATTCACAGTACCATCATTATGTGCCATGTTACACAACTCTTTCATTCTATTTAACCTCTAAAGATATCAAGAAAATATTCTTTTGATATCTCCGTTCTTCCGTAATTCCAACAGTTTACTAATAAATCGTGCTACTTCACTTTCTTTCTGAAGATTTTCTTTAAATCCCTTGAAATCTGAAATTCAAACATGACTACGTCAAAAGTTAAGGCGAAACTTTTCACTCTTTTGTGATAGCTTCACTCGTACGCTTCACATGATCGAATCATTTTATCTATATTAAACAATAATGATAAAACTCTAATTATCATCTCATATTCATCATGAAAACATTTTTATTGTTAGCCATGACGACCTCACTCAAATTTCGGGACGAAATTTCTTTAACGGGTAGGTACTGTCACGACCCGAAAAATTTCGACTAATTTTGAACCAAACTCTCGATACGATTTAATATTTTGACACAATAAGCAAGGTCTGTTAGGTTGAGTCTCAAAAATTGTGAACTGTTCATATATTCAATTGACCTTCGACTGTTCTCGTCGATTCACGAACAACTATTTGTAAATAGATACATATATATTTAAATATATATATATAATGTATTTTAAAAATAAATATTAAATGATTGTAATAGACGTTGAACGTTTCGATTATTATTTAGAGAAGTTTAATTCGAACTTATATGATTTAATATAAACGTTGATCCAAAATTTAACTATATAAGTTATAGTTTTTTTATTAAAAATATATTTAGAAACTATTTGATAAATTTTAATACTCCGAACGCTTTTACTTGGGGTTGAGTGCTAATAATCAATCCACTTTTTATGATTAATTTTGCACATTAAAAGATCGAAATAAATAAATATATATTTAATATAAAAATATGGAAATTTTTTTTTATGTACTTTTATCCGTCACTGATTTACAACGGAGTACAACATACTCTCTGTGTTAAACTTGTCTGCAAATAAATCAAAGATTTAAGTTACTGAACTGTTTTCTTTCATTTTATCACATGCATTATTAGATTAGATTATAATATAATTATAATTATAATAATTATTAAATGAATATCATTAATTATTAATTTTAAAATATTACATACATATATGATTAAATACATTAGTTACTAGTCTCTGTCTCCTGTTCCATTCACCACTACTTGCCATATTTTCTTATTACTGATCGTACACCTTTTGCCATAGAATCAATTGAAATATTATTGTATTCACTTTATCTTCACAGGAGTTATATGAGTTATTGTTTTCTTTTTAGCTAATCCCCACATCGCAATTCATCAACTTTCTATATATATTACAAGCTTATATTTGAGAATAGATATATACCCACTTCATCTCCTTCTCTTCCTCCTGCATAACATTCGACACCATGACCATCGTCGGCCAATATCACCCAAACCTTCACCACTAACTCAATCACCTTCGCCATCAACCACCCTCACCGGCCACTACCGTGAACCCATCAAACCTCCACCATATTCGCCACCACCTTCCTTGATCATCAGTTTCATGCAACCACCTTGGAAACCCATCACCATCGCAGGTCACCACCAAGAATCACCACACCACCTTGAAACCAAACCCACTACCCTTAGTTCATTGTTGTTCCCCTTCTCTTTCCGAACCCCACAAAGCAACCGTCACCATGGTTCCACCGACACCTTCACCATCGTTGAACCACCATATCTCTCTCACCCATCCTCTCTCTCAACACCAAACTTATATATATATATATATATATATATATATATATATATATATATATATATATATATATATATATATATATATATATATATATATATATATATATATATATATATATTTATTTATTTATTTATTTTTTTTCTTCCTTCTTTTCTTTTTCGCTGTTAAGGTGTTCGAATATAACAACCCTCACTTTTCGACTTCCGATTTTACTAAAATACCTAGAGTTGTTATATACGAATAAATTTAACGTTGACCGAATAAACGTACGCTTAAAATAAATAATATAATTATAAATATTATAAATAAGATTATGATATATAATATAACATAATTACATCAATGAATATATATATAATATTTATATTACTTTTGTTATTTAGTTAATAGTTTATATAATTAACTAAATAATAAATAATATTATAACATTTATAAAACTAATAAAAACTATAAATTAATAATCATAAATTTTAATTTTTATAAAAACTAAATATAATAATAATTTTTATATAAAATTCGTATTTAATAATTAAACAAATATAGAAATAAAATGTTAAATGTTCTTAGAAATATAAAACAATTTTTTTTTTTAGAATTTTATACAAAAAAAAATCAAAACTATATCTACTTTTAATAAATAAATACAAAAATACAAACTACTTTTTCTTTTAAGATTTACTTTTAATAAAAATACAAACTACTTTTCTTTTAAGATTTACTTTTAATAAAAATACAAATTACTTTTTCTTATTTTAACTTTTAAGATTTACTTTTAATAAAAATACAAACTACTTTTTCTTATTTTAACTTTTAAGATTTACTTTTAATAAAAATACAAACTACTTTTTCTTATTTTAACTTTTAAGATTTACTTTTAATAAAAATACAAACTACTTTTTCTTATTTTAACTTTTAAGATTTACTTTTAATAAAAATACAAAATACTTTTTCTTATTTTAACTTTTAAGATTTTACTTTTAATAAAAATACAAACTATTTTTTCTTATTTTAACTTTTAAGATTTACTTTTAATAAAAATACAAAATACTTTTTCTTATTTTAACTTTTAAGATTTACTTATTTTATTTTAAATTTTTTTTACCTAACATTTTCAACTATATATACCACAAACATTTCTCATTTCAAACTTACACCTTAATCTCTCATTTCTCTCTTAAAGAACTACTTCTAGTTGATATCTCGGTCACTTACTTGCTTTACTTTCCTTTCTTGCGTGGAATACTTCAACTGCTATTTAAGGTGAGTTTCATTTGCTCCCTTTTTAATTGCTTTGCAATTTACATTTTTGGGCTGAGAATACATGCGCTGTTTTATAACTGTTTTATGAAATGAATACAAACACTAAAACTGATTTTGCGTGAGTTTCATTTGCTCCCCTTTTACTCTTTACATTTTTGGGGCTGAGAATACATGCAAATGTTTTATTAACTGTTTTACAATAATTATATGCGTGAGTTTCATTACTCCCTTTTTATATATATTTTTTGGGCTGAGAATACATGCGATGTTTTATAAATGTTTTACGAAATAGGCACAAGTACTAAAACTAATTCTACGTGGGTTAGAATCAAAAATCCCCTAGCTTGGTAACTTTAACTATTGGTTTATGAACTGGTAGGCGCGAATCCTAGAGATAGATCTATCGGGTCTTACACCCCCACCCAGATGTTGTTCTAGTCACTACTAAACTAGAAGAACGGGTGTTTAGTACTTCGAGGTTAACGTAACGCACTTGATTCGGTGCAAATATTATTATAACTCAGGGGTACACACTCTTGTTAAGGCTAGTTACCGGGTGTCCACAACTTATAGAATGCTTTTATACACTTGCTAGTGTACGGATATTTATGAAACTGAAATCTTGTGGCCTATTATTATAAAGGAAATGATTGATTTTGATAAACTAATGAACTCACCAACCTTTTTGGTTGACACTTTAAGCATGTTTTGTCTCAGGTGACGAATAAGATGATTGCCATGATTGCTACCTGATGAATTGAATGCTGCTACATGGAGTCTTCATTTCATTACATTTACTTTGCATTAAGACTATTATTATTATTTCAGTTTAAATTTGATGTAAAACTTTTAATGCTTCCGCTGTTTTATTAATAAATGTTTTATTCAAAACGTCTAATATAGAGTCGTTCTCGTTTATACAACTGTGATTTGATATAATTAGTCACAAATACCCTAGGCCCTATTTTGGGGGTGTGACATCGAACGTCACCACTGCAACTAGACTCCACCGGCTACAACTTTCACTGCAAACCACCGCCATCAACCACCTTTACAACCCCATAACCTATAATCAACTTATTTTTCTGTTTGAACCTACTGCTACCCCTTGAACCTACGAATTGGTTTTCATTTTTGCAGCTGTAAACAAAACCTCGAAATCACCATCTTAAACAACGTAAACTACCATGAACACCCCAACGAATCAACCACCTGTGATATTATTATTATTTTTTTTCTTTTCGAAAGTACAAACACCGAATATCACTGTTATTGTTCCGAAACACTTTATAACCATCGACACCTGCTGCAATTAGAATTGCTGTTGTCGTAACCTTTTATTTATTTATTTATTTATTTTATTTATTTATTTTTTTTTTCGGTCAGACTTCCTAAAAGATGGGGAGATGAGAAACTAGAAACATTGGGAAATTATTTTTCTGGTTCATGGTATGATCTGACGAAAGTGGAGAGGGTCACGATTGGGGCCCGGTTAATAACGTGTTTTTTTTTGGGAATCCTAAGTTCCATGTACAGAAACATATTGTGTTAAATTAATATGGATGTTGAATTGGGCCTTGAACTTGATTTAATTAATTGGGCTACGGATATGTTGTTGGGCCGTGAGTGGATAGTAGGCCATATGATAATTACCTGTTGGGCCGAGACTAATTAACTGTTGGGCCAGAAACTTGATTGGAAAAGGTGAGACGGGTTATAATAAATTAAGGGAGGTTATGGAACAGATAAATGGGCGACAGCCCAATGAATAAGAGTGTTGTCGGGTGTTCGTGAGGTTATGGGTTCGAATCTCCAATGGGACAATTTATTTTTAGAAAACTCTCCAAGGGTATACACTCTTATATTTTTATTTATTTATTATCATTATTATTATTATTATTATTATTATTATTATTATTATTATTATTATTATTATTATTATTAAAAGTAGCACTTTTATTAAAAATTATTATTTTTAGTACTATTAGGATTACTTCTATTATTATTATTATTAACAATTGTATTATTTTTAGAGACATTATTATTATTTTTTATCACTATTATTATTATTATAAAAATTATTATTATCAATATCAATAATAGTATTATTATCACTATTTTAGTACTATCCTAATTATTAATTTAACAAATAAAATATATTTATATAAGAAAATATAGTTATTACATATATCATAACTATATATAATTTACTATTTCAATACAAAAACAACATATATATATATATATATATATATATATATATATATATATATATATATATATATATATATATATATATATATATATATAATTATATGTAGCATTTGAAATAATAAATACATGACTATTTTAAATAAGTAATATATTATATGATTAATAAATATAAACCGAGTTGAATACCATTATATGTTCATTATACGTGTTAATATATATATATATATATACTTGATATAGGTTCGTAAATCCAAGGTCAACCCTACACTTGTTAAATAACGTCATATGTATTTTTACTACAAAATACAGTATGGTGAGTTTCATTTGCTCCCTTTTTAATTGCTTTTGCAATATATATTTTTTGGGCTGAGAGTACATGCGCTGCTTTTATAAATGTTTACGAAATAGACAAAAGTACTTAAAAATATATTCTACGTTGAGTTGTACCACTGGCATACTTCCCTGTAGCTTGGTAACTACTATTTACATGTGGTATTGTAAACGCGAATTCTGTTGATAGATCTATCGGGCCTGACAACCCCAACCTGACTGGACGACCAGTATTCAACGGTTGCACAGTACTTCGTTTCGGTGACTACACTTGATACGGTGTAGTGAGATTTCATAATAAAGGGAATATGCGACGTTGATTAAATGTTAAGTATGGTTACCAAGTGCTCAACCATTTAGAATGTTTTACATACACTTGCGGGTGTATTATGTTTATGATTATGAAATCTTGTGGTCTATTAATATATTGAAATGATTGTTATGATAAACCTATGAACTCACCAACCTTTTGGTTGACACTTTTAAGCATGTTTATTCTCAGGTACGAATTAAGTCTTCCGCTGTGCATTTGCTCATTTTAAGGACATCACTTGGAGTAGATCATCGCAATGGGACCTAATGTTGATGACTTCGTCCAGGTGGATAAGGACGGGTTATGACATTAAGAGTAGTCAATAGTATTCCGTAGCATAATATGAACTCATTTATAAAAGCTTTTTCTTCATATTAGTGTTTTATAAGTTTTAATTCGGGTAATACCTACCCGTTAAGTTCATACTTAGTAGCTAACATATAATTCAACTACTACAATTCTATATGAAAAACTGATTATAATAATATTTCACATTCAAACTTTTATACAATATTTTGCAAACTTACAATACCGCTATTTTACATATAGCATGAAATATAGCACATAAAAACTCTGATACAAAATAGTTGCGAAGACAATTCTAGTTAATATGCAAGTCGTTCAACAAAGGCAATAAAGACACGTAATTCATACGTCCAGAAACAAGTCATGCATTCTGGTTTTACTAAGACTACCTCCCATCCTTGGTCTTGTGGAACATAACCGTTGTGACCGTTGACAAGACAGCATGTTGTAATGTCGTCAAAAGGACGACGGTTTCGTAATGTCCAACAGCCCCGTAATAATCTAAAAACCTTGTTTCTCACCCCAACTACTGAATCCGTCACTTGTGGGAAGGTTTTATTTAAAAGTTGCAATCCGATGTTCTTTTTCTCACTTTGGTAAGAAGCGAACATCACTAACCCGTAAGCATAACATGCTTCTTTATGTTGCATGTTAGAAGCTCTTTCAAATTCATGAAATCCTATGTTGGGATATGTTGAGTCAAAATAGGTTCTTAACCCGTAGCATAAAATTGTATTTGGGTTCCCCACATTTAACGCTTTAAAGAAAACACGGCGTAACTTACGGTCTCTGATAATGCTAAAAACGAACATATATTTCATAGCATTATTCCTCAAGAAAGACAAGCTTTTAGTTGCAATTGTTCTATTTACAAGTGATATTCGTTTAAATAATAAAAGGTGAAGACAAAAGACAGATTCGACGAATTGAAGACGCAAACGACCAAAAAGCTCAAAAGTACAAAAGACAATCAAAAAGGTTCCAATTATTGATAAGGAACGTCTCGAAATCACAAGAGTACAAGATTCAAAACGCAAAGTACAAGATATTAAATTGTACGCGAGGACGTTCGAAAATCCGGAACCGGGACCAGAGTCAACTCTTAACGCTCGACGCAACGGACTAAAAATTACAAGTTAACTATGTATATAAATATAATATAATATATAATTAATTATATTAATTATATATATATTATATATATATATTAAAAACCGTCGGCAGAGAAAACTCCAAGGACTGGGCTGTAAATACTATCTCCGCGACTCGCGGAGTTTGAAGAGCATTTTGCCGCGAGTCGCGGAGCCCCAAAATTCAACTCTGGCTATAAAGCAAACCGAATTCTGATCAAATTTCATATCATCTTTTTCTTCCTCTTCATACGTAAAATTTATATTTATATTTATAATTTATATTTTAATTTTAATTATAATTCTAATAATAAGGGTATGTTAGCGAATGTTGTAAGGGTGTAAGTCGAAATTCTGTCCGTGTAACGCTACGCTATTTTTAATCATTGTAAGTTATGTTCAACCTTTTTATATTAATGTCTCGTAGCTAAGTTATTATTATGCTTATTTAAAACGAAGTAATCGTGATGTTGGGCTAATTACTAAAATTGGGTAATTGGGCTTTGTACCATAATTGGGGTTTGGACAAAAGAACGACACTTGTGGAAATTAGACTATGGGCTATTAATGGGCTTTATATTTGTTTAACTAAATGAAAGTTTGTTAATGTTAATATAAAGATTTACAATTGGGCGTCCCTATAAATTACCATATACACTCGATCGGACACGATGGGCGGGGTATTTATATGTACGAATAATCGTTCATTTAACCGGACACGGGAATGGATTAATAGCCACTAGAATAATTAAAACAGGGGTGAAATTACATTCAAGGGTAATTGGTGTAATTGTTAACAAAGTAGTAAAACCTTGGTTTACACGCAGTCGATAACCTGGTGTATTCATTAAACAAAGTATTAAAACCTTGTTACAATTCGAATCCCCAATTAGTTGGAATATTTAACTTCGGGTATAATAATAATTTGATGAGGACACTCGCACTTTATATTTATGGCTGATGGACTGTTATGGACAAAAACCAGACGGACATATTGAATAATCCAGGACAAAGGACAATTAACCCATGGGCATAAAACTAAAATCAACACGTCGAACATCATGATTACGGAAGTTTAAATAAGCATAATTCTTTTATTTCATATTTAATTTCCTTTATTTTATATTTAATTGCACTTCTAATTATCGCACTTTTATTTATTGTTATTTAATCGCACTTTTAATTATCGTACTTTTTAATTATCGCAATTTTATTTTATCGCACTTTTATTATTCGCAATTTCATTATCGTTATTTACTTTACGATTTAATTTAAGTCTTGTATTTATTTTATATTTTACATTAGGTTTTAACTGCGACTAAAGTCTTAAAATCGACAAACCGGTCATTAAACGGTAAAAACCCCCCTTTATAATAATAATATTACTTATATATATATTTGTATTTTTATAAAAGTAAACTAATATAGCGTTGAGCTTTGTTTAAAGATTTCCCTGTGGAACGAACCGGACTTACTAAAAACTACACTACTGTACGATTAGGTACACTACCTATAAGTGTTGTAGCAAGGTTTAAGTATATCCATTCTATAAATAAATAAATATCTTGTGTAAAATTGTATCGTATTTAATAGTATTTTCCTAGTAAAATATAAACTATTTTATATACTACCCCGCTGCACATCAAGTATTTTTGGCGCCGCTGCCGGGGAACACTCTTAAAAGCCGAAAGCGCAACGCTAATATAAAAAAAAAAAAGATTTTTTGTTTACTTTTATTAAAATTCGCTTTTGTAAAAATACGTTTTAAATATTCGAAAATATAAAAAGAAAAACAAAAATATAAGTATTTTTAAGATTTTGTTAAATATTTAAGTTTTATAAGTTTCTTTATTTCTATTTTAGTTTATAAAAATATAAGTTTTATTTTAAAATCTTTTATTTATATAAAAATTAAAAACAGAAAACATAAAATAAAAAAAATAAAAAAAAATAAAAAAAAATAAAGAAAAACGCGTAAAAATTGAAAGCTGTCAACTGAAATTTCTGAACCCCGCGACTTGCGGGGTTTTCTTCTTTAATTGCCGCGACTCGCGGAGCTACTCTGACACGCGAACAGAAACCCTAAATCTGCATTAATTACGGGATTTAATTAATTATTATTATTATTTAAACCTAATTATTTTTATTATTATTATTAGTTTTATTTTTACTTTTACTTTTTATTTATATATTTTAGTTAAATTAGTTTTATTAAATTGTAAAATTAGTAGTTTTATAAAATAAATAATATAAAAATAATATTTTTATAAAAATTGTACTTTTTACAACTTTTTGTATATTTTTATATTTTGTACCTTTTTAATCGTTGTAGCGTAATATTTGTATTTTTAGCTCATATTTAATTTTAAACTTAGTTTTTGCTATAGTTATTTTTACTCCTAGATTTTTAGGCTTTGCCGTAGAATTCCTTAAGTGCTTTTTCTTTAGACTAAGATTTAGGTGCTTTAGAATTTTGCGACGCCTTTTTAAGTTTTAGTTTCTTTTTAAGTTATTTCCATTTGGGATTTAGTTTTACCTGTAAGCTTTAATATTTTTACACCTTTTACTATGTATCAATTATCATTCCAATTAGTAATTTCAATTTGCGATTATAATTTTAAGTTAGTTATAGTAATAAGGTTAGGTTAGTTAAGTATTTTTAAGTTTTTATAAGTTTCTTTTATTTTTCCGTCACCTTTTATTTTTCAACCATTTTTTTCTTTTTTGACCTTTTTCGACGAACTCTTTTTCTTTCTTATTTCTCGCTATTCTAGTTTTTAGGAATTAGAATTTTTTCTACTTCTTATCTAAATTTCTTAAAATTACGAAAATTTATTTTAAGTGGTTAAATTGATAGACATCAAAATTTTCTGGTTCGTAGTAATAGTTGGATTTGTACGTGGACCGGGTTATTGGAGCCAAACAGTCCTCAATTATATTGAGACCAAACGAATCCTGCCCCTCTGCTGCATCTTTTGGCTATTCGAAACGTGGGCAAAATCAGAAAAGTCTATTGATTGGATAACTTATTATAATTTTTCTTTCCTTTTTAAAAACTAATAGGATATTCAGTGAATGCACCGAGCAAGACGTTCATCACCTTTTGTACGTTCACCACTTGTAACTCGATCAAGACATCGTTTAACAAATATAACCGCCGTTGATTTTTCTTTAGAATCGTCATCCAGTCGACCAAGTACTTCAGTTCAAATTTCCGATAATCCATTTTTTGAACCCAACCTCACAATTGAGAATCCGGAAAATATTCAGGAACGGTTCATAGATCCTGAACCATTAAACTTTCCTCCGGAGCCACCAATCATTCAAACAGAGATTGTTGAGGAACGAACCATTAAATCAGAATCATCTAGTGATACAGATTCAACAAATTCAATTATGGAGAATCTAGAACCTTTAAGTATGGAAGACCGAATGAGAGCTAAACGCACTGGCCAAGGTCACGCAATTACTCATCCAGACATTAATGCGCCAGATTATGAAATCAAAGGACAAATTCTACACATGGTGACTAATCAATGCCAATTTAGTGGTACGCCGAAGGAAGATCCAAATGAACATCTACGTACCTTTAATAGAATCTGCACACTATTTAAAATCCGAGAAGTGGAGGATGAACAGATATATCTCATGTTATTTCCCTGGACTTTAAAGGGAGAAGCCAAAGATTGGTTGGAATCGTTACCTGAAGGGGCGATCGATACATGGGACGTTTTAATTGACAAATTTCTTAAACAATTCTTTCCTGCATCTAAAGCCGTAAGACTTCAAGCAGAAATTGTTACGTTCACACAGAAACCAAATGAAACTCTATATGAGGCGTGGACAAGATATGGAAAGTTGTTAAGAGGATGTCCGCAACATGGTTTAGACACCTGTCAAATAGTACAAATATTCTACCGAGGATGCGACATCACTACAAGGAAAGACATAGATATAGCAGCTGGTGGTTCTATTATGAAGAAAACCGAAACTGATGCTTACAAAATTATTGATAATACTGCTTCCCACTCGCATGAGTGGCACCAAGAAAAAGACATCGTTAGATCATCTAAAGCAGCTAGAGCCGATTCTAGCCATGACTTAGATTCCATTTCGGCAAAGATAGATGCTTTCGAGAGACGAATGGAAAAGATGACTAAAGATATTCACTCAATACGAATTAGTTGTGAGCAGTGTGGAGGACCACATTTGACAAAAGATTGTCTCAGTATTGAATTAACAATGGAACAAAGAGAGAATATTTCATACATAAACCAAAGGCCTGAAAATAATTATCAGAATAATTATCAACCGCCAAGACCGATTTACAATCAAAACCAGAATTATAACCGAAATATTCCATACAACAACCAACAAGGTCCTAGCAATCAACAAGTATCTAATAATACTTACAATCAGCAAAGACCTAATTTTCAAAACAAACCACCACAACAAACCGATGATAAAAAGCCGAATTTAGAAGATATGATGACGAAGCTAGTTGAGACTCAAACGCAGTTTTTCACATCTCAGAAACAAACAAATGAACAAAATGCTCAAGCATTTAGAAATCAACAAGCTTCTATTCAAAATCTGGAACAAGAAGTAAGTAACCTAGCAAGGTTAATAGGTGAAAGAAAACCGGGAAGTCTACCTAGTGATACAAATGCTAACCCCCGGAATGAAACAGCTAAAGCTATTACCACAAGAAGTGGTACAACACTTAAACCACCTGAAATACCTGTAACTTCTGATGAAACCATTCCTACTCCACAAGAACCACAACCTGATCAAGATAAGGAAAAAGAACCGGTAGTTGAAAAGGTTAATGAAGATAACACAGTTAAGGATAAACCTTATGTTAAACCATACCAACCACCACTTCCTTACCCGAGTAAAATGAAGAAAGAAAAACTTGAAGCCGAGCAATCCAAATTCTTGGATATGTTTAAACAGATAAATGTAAATCTTCCTTTCATTGATGTGATTTCAGGAATGCCTAGATATGCTAAATTCTTGAAAGATCTGGTCACGAATAGAAAGAAAATGGAAGAACTCTCGGCTGTTACTATGAATGCTAATTGTTCAGCAGTGCTGTTGAATAAGATACCAGAAAAATTATCTGATCCAGGAAGTTTCACAATTCCATGTTTTCTGGGTAGTCTTAGTTCAATAGAAGCATTGGCAGACTTAGGTGCTAGTATAAATCTAATGCCGTATTCACTATACGCTAAACTAGACCTTGGAGAATTGAAACCAACCAGAATAAGCATACAACTAGCCGATAGATCAATAAAATATCCTAGAGGGATAATGGAGAACATGCTAGTTAAAGTTGGTACTTTAGTATTTCCAGTAGATTTTGTTGTTTTGGACATGGAAGAAGATTCTCAAGTTCCTCTCATATTAGGAAGACCATTCTTAAACACGGCTACAGCAATGATAGACGTGTTCGGTAAGAAACTGACCCTAAGTATAGAGGATGAGAGTGTTACCTTTTCAGTTGATAGAGCAATGCAACAACCACAATCTGCAGATGATACATGTTATTATATTCAAACTATAGATGCACATGCAGAATTATTAGAAGAATTTCCAGAATTACAAGGAACAGGAGAATGTTCTTTAGGAGAAGGTAATGAACCAATTGATGAAGCTGAAATGTTAGCTACACTTATAGCTAATGGATATGAACCAACAACAGAAGAAATTCAAATGCTAAAAGAAGAAGACAGATATCGATATAAATCATCGATAGAAGAACCTCCGAAATTAGAGTTAAAGCCACTTCCAAACCATTTGAAATACGCTTATTTACATGGTGAATCTGAATTACCTGTAATAATATCGTCTTCTCTTACTGAAAATGAGAAATCACAACTCATTTCTGTGTTGAAAGCTCATAAACCAGCCATTGCATGGAAGATTCATGATATTAAAGGAATAAGTCCTTCGTATTGCACACATAAAATCCTTATGGAAGAAGGTCATAAAACGTATGTGCAACGCCAACGAAGACTAAATCCTAATATGCAAGATGTAGTTAAGAAAGAGATTATTAAACTGCTAGATGCAGGTTTAATATATCCAATTTCTGATAGTCCATGGGTAAGCCCAGTTCAATGCGTGCCTAAGAAGGGTGGTATGACTGTCATTACAAATGAGAAAAATGAGCTTATTCCTACTAGGACTGTAACAGGATGGCGTGTATGTATTGATTATAGAAAATTAAATGACGCCACCAGAAAAGATCACTTTCCCTTACCTTTCATAGATCAAATGTTGGAAAGATTAGCCGGAAATAGTTACTATTGTTTTCTAGATGGATTTTCCGGATATTTTCAAATTCCAATAGCACCCGAAGATCAAGAGAAAACCACATTCACGTGCCCTTATGGTACTTTTGCTTACAAACGCATGCCATTTGGACTTTGCAACGCCCCTGCAACCTTTCAAAGGTGTATGATGGCGATTTTTCACGACATGATAGAAGAATGCATGGAAGTATTTATGGATGACTTTTCAGTCTTCGGTGATACATTTAAATCATGTCTAGTTAATTTGGAACGAATGCTAATTAGATGCGAAAAATCAAATCTAGTACTTAATTGGGAGAAATGCCATTTCATGGTTAAAGAAGGCATCGTTCTTGGACATAAAATTTCAAAAGAAGGAATTGAAGTGGATAGAGCTAAAGTAGATGTAATTGCTAAACTTCCACATCCCACCAATGTTAGAGGAGTTAGGAGTTTTCTAGGGCATGCCGGTTTTTACCGACGTTTCATAAAAGATTTTTCTAAAATTGCCACTCCTATGAATAAACTCCTAGAAAAGGATGCGCCATTCATCTTTTCAGATAAGTGTATCAAATCTTTTAATATTCTTAAAGAAAAACTCACTAATGCACCGATCATGATAACACCAAATTGGAATCTACCATTTGAACTAATGTGCGATGCAAGTGATTTTGCAATGGGAGCCGTTTTAGGACAAAGGATTGAAAAACGATTTCAACCTATATATTATGCTAGTAAGACATTACAAGGAGCACAAACGAACTATACAACTACTGAAAAAGAACTCGTTGCTATTGTCTTTGCTTTTGACAAATTTCGATCATATCTCGTTCTAGCAAAAACGGTGGTCTATACCGACCATTCTGCTCTTAGATACCTATTTTCAAAACAAGATGCTAAATCAAGATTAATCCGTTGGATCTTACTCTTACAAGAGTTTGATATTGAAATCCGAGATAAAAGAGGAGCAGAAAATCTCGCCGCTGATCATCTTTCTCGTCTTGAAAATCCCGAATTAGAAGTTCTAAATGAATCGGCCATACAAGACAACTTTCCTGATGAATATCTATTGAAGATAGATTATAAAGAAATCCCATGGTTTGCAGACTATGCAAACTACTTAGTTTGTGGATTCCTTGAAAAAGGATTATCGTACCAAAGACGAAAGAAATTCTTCAGTGATATAAAACACTATTTCTGGGAAGATCCACATCTGTTTAAAAGTTGTCCCGATGGAATAATACGCCGATGTGTATTTGGAGATGAAGCTAGTAAAATTTTAAACCATTGTCACACAGGACCAACAGGAGGGCATTATGGGCCTCAACTAACAGCAAGAAAAATTTATGAAGCTGGATTCTATTGGCCTACAATTTACAAAGACGCACACCTTCTTTGCAAATCCTGTGATGCATGTCAAAGGGTCGGAAAAATAAGTCAACGTGATGAAATGCCACAAAATGTCATCCAAGTATGTGAAGTATTTGACATTTGGGGTATTGACTTTATGGGTCCATTTCCAAAATCTCATAATAATCTATATATACTCGTAGCCATTGATTATGTATCTAAATGGGCGGAAGCACAAGCTCTCCCAACTAACGATGCACGAGTTGTAGTCAACTTTTTAAAACATCTTTTTGCAAGGTTTGGAACACCGAAAGCTTTAATAAGTGATCGGGGTACTCATTTCTGTAATAATCAACTTGAGAAAGTTCTTAAAAGATATGGAGTAACTCATAAAATCTCCACCGCATATCATCCACAAACAAGTGGACAA
The DNA here is from genome assembly GCF_046630445.1 of Rutidosis leptorrhynchoides. NCBI lineage: Eukaryota > Viridiplantae > Streptophyta > Magnoliopsida > Asterales > Asteraceae > Rutidosis > Rutidosis leptorrhynchoides. The sequence continues at coordinate 189,608,671 of NC_092333.1, forward strand.
GTTGAAAATACCAACCGAGCTTTAAAATGTATTCTAGAGAAAACCGTAGGATCAAATTCGAAGGAATGGTCCATTAAATTGGAGGATGCACTCTGGGCTTTTAGAACAGCCTACAAAACTCCAATTGGAACCACACCTTTTAGACTTGTTTATGGAAAAGCATGTCATCTTCCAGTAGAAATTGAACACAAAGCATTTTGGGCTTTGAAGACATGTAATCTTGATTTACATGAAGCCGGACGTCTTCGATTAAGTCAACTAAACAAATTAGAAGAATTAAGACATGAAGCATACGAAAATTCATTAATCTATAAAGAAAGAACGAAGAAATGGCATGATAAAAGAATCAGAAGTTCAAAAGAATTTAAAGAAGGAGACAGAGTTCTTCTTTTCAATTCACGATTCAAGCTATTTCCTGGAAAATTGAAATCAAGATGGTCTGGACCATTCATAGTCAAAAGAGTTTTCCCATACGGAACGATAGAATTGATAAATTCAAATGGGATTGAATTTAAAGTTAATGGTCACAGAGTTAAACATTACATACATGGTCCGATGGAAGTCGACAACGAAGTTAATCACAATTTCGACACCACAGCTAACTAAGTGTGGGGAGAATCAAGTCTTTAAAGGATAATATGTATTTCTGTTAGAGTTAGATTATCTGTTTTTGTGTAGTTCTCGAAAATGGAACACGTATGGTCTTTCCCTAGCAGACCCTAAAGAACTAGTCTTCTCCCCCCATTCTGAATTTTTATTTTTTTTAGGTTTTTACAAAATGAAGACTGCCTGTGAACTAAACCATGGTCTAATGCTACACGCTTTGATCACTAAACGTAATAATGACATACTACCGAGCGAATTAGTATCAGTAATCAGAGAAAGAATGGACGAAGTTAGAAAAGAATCCAGATGCGAAGATAATAAGTTACAATTTGGTAAAGGAAAATCAAAATCCGCAGCGAAAAGAAGAGCACGACACCTAGAAAGATGTCACAAATGCGGAAAATGGTCACATGGAGGTAAATGTTCAAATAATCAAACCTATTCAAATACCGAATTTGTTACTTTATGCAGAGACGGACCGTTCATATGTTTAGAAGAAAAGACACTGAATGCTCGAGGTTACGCCTATGTAGCCATGGAAAACCAATTAAACCGACTATCTTATGAATGGAATAGATCATATAACTAAGAAATCTATTTCACAGGTATGTCTGTACAGTTTTTATTTTTATTTTTATTTTTAACCTTTTGATAATAAACGCTAATTTGTTCGCTAAAAAGTATTAAATTGGTATTGAATAAAATTAGGTTTGGCGACCGAAATTATTGATATCATTCAAAAATTTATTACATCACTGCGAAATTTAACGTTTATTCTTAAGGTATAAATATCTTTAATCAATCAACCCAAAATATTTCAAAAATTCGTCATGAGTTAAATTAGGTCTTGGAACCGAAATTTCTTTACCGAAAAGAGGGGCGCATATTTTTGATAATATTTGATTGATTAAAGTGGGATAAAAAGACAAAAAGATTTTTAATTTTATTTTTACCATGTTTTTAAAATAAATATTTAAATCTTAAATTAATAGTGTAAACTTTGTAAAAACAATATTTTTTTTAAAATTGTAAATATTTGAATTTTTAAATTAAGTCTGGTGTGAATTTTTAATTTTTAAAATATGAATTTTTAATTTTATGCATTTCAAATTTTAAGTTTGGTGTGAATTTTTAATTTTTAATTTTGAATTTTATATTTAAGTTGTGTGAATTTAAAAACAAAAATTTACTTTATCTCATTAAGTTAAGAATATGATTTTTAAAATTCGTCGTAAGTTGAAGACTAGGTCTTTGAACCGAAATTGCTTTACCCGAGGGAGGGACGAGAACTTTTATTATCATTATTTTTAATCTTATTGAATTAGAGTATGCCAAAAACATTGAAAAAACCCAAAAATCTTAGCTTTTAAAACAATCGCTACAAAAAGACAAATTTTAAAATTTTGTCGAAGGACGGACTAGGACATCGATCCGAAACGACCTAGTCCTAAATAACAAGGGAAACAAAATTTTAAAATTAATTACTTAATTGTTTCAAAAGTTAATGATTATAAAAAAAAAATAAAAAATACCAAACTCCGCGACTCGCGGAGTTTGGAGCCTAAATCTCCGCGACTCGCGGAGGGACCAAAAATCAGAAAAAAAAATAAAAGAGCTGCACGATCAGTTTCACTCCCCACACATAAACACCCGAATTCTGCACGCGAAAAACCCCGAAAATACACCCAAAAATACCCCAAAAATCCCAATTTTTAACCGTTAATCACCAAATTTTTTGCTAAAATCATGTTGAGAAGGATGCTATCTAAGAATTACTCAAGAAAAACGGTAAATTTCTACACCTAAACACCATTTAATTCGAAATTTGGTGTTCTTGAGCTATTTTTTCCCCAATTTGATTTTGATGCTTTTTAGTGTAATTAAGCTTAAATTGTTTATGTATTATGCTTGTATAACCTAGATTGATGCTGTTTAACATGATTAGAAACCTTAAACTTCAAATTTTGAATAATCTAGGGTTTGTGTTCTTGAGCAATTTGGGGCTTTTTGATATAAACAGGTTATGGCCGATTTTTGTCATCAATTGTTGCTAAATTGAGTAGTGTAACATGTCTAGGTAGTTAAATGATCCAAACTTTGAGCCTAAACATGATTTTGAGAATTAAAGTGGACTTTTTCAAGTCTAAAATTCATGAACTTGATTTTTGAAAGATAATGCCATTTGAGACTTGTTTGATTGCTAGTAATGATTATTTTGACATGTTATTTGAGTTGAATGCTTATGAACTTGGCGAAAATTTTCGTATATGCTTATTTGAAAAAGTGTAGATTTGATAAAAATGTGAAAATAAGCTTAAGTTTGATATAAATTGATAATGTCATTGTAATTATTTTGATTGATGATTTTACTGACACTAATGCATATTTGGATGCACAAAAATTGTGTTTGATGTGTTTTGCAGAATGAAAGGGGTGAATCTTCATCTCAAGCCCGCAATGCTCCTGCTGAGAATTTGGAACAACAGGAGGTGGATAACTACTACAAGCAGGATGTACCTCATCCAGTCATGACCTTTTCCGATATGCATTTGGAAGAGTTGCACCCGAACCTGAGATTTGACAGACTTTGGATAGATTATCCAAAATATCAACGGGGTTTGCATACTCTTCACTCTAAGGTTGTTGAGGTACCAAGGGTCATAGAATGGGGACCCTTAGAAGCTGTAGAATTGGCCGGGCCAATTAGGGAATTACTTGTACAGAGGTATGGTAATTCTTCTTTTAATGACTGGATATGTTTATTCACCATACGCAGACCTGTATATAAAGTATGGTGTGAAGAGTTGTTATGTAGTATAGAGTTGAATGATCGGGTAGCTAGTTTAACCGATCGTTCTTTTATTAGATTTTTGTTAGGCGGTTCGATGCGCCACATGTCTTTACTGGACATGGCTCAGGCTTTACGTATATATACGCCTGAGGAGTTAGCATCTGCCGATTGTAGAGGATTGATACTAAACGGTAGAAAGATAGATGAAAATTTTGATACACACGGTGTGTGGAGTCAAATGACAAGCCATCACCGTTTCAAAGGGGGAAACTACTCTTATTTGGATATAGATAGAGCCGAATTAAGAGTGATACATAGGTTTTTAGCTAATTCGATTACACAAAGGGGTAAAAACAAGGAAAAAGTAAATGAACAGGATTTGTTTTACCATATGTGTATTCGAGACCCACAGAGCGCTGTAAGTATACCATATTGTGTGGGTTATTATTTATCAGCTATGGTTCGGGGGATGCGACCACATAGCATAATAGGAGGTGGTATTTTTATTACTTTGATTGGTGAATATCTCGGTGTGGATATAAGTCGGGGGGGATTATTACTAGAAGAGCCGGAACCCCGCGATACTATAGGTTTAAATGTATACCATGGTGCGAAAGTTTTGAAGAGGCGGAATAACGCCGCAGTACGATACCATGGTAGACATCCACAGGTGGAGAGAAACCAGGAGCAAGGTAATGTAGGAGGGGGGAATGAGATGCAAGAAATGCATAGGTTTATAGCTTCTCAGGAATACGAAAATGCTAGACAGAGAGCATTTGAAGATTGGCAAGTTCATCAGAACCAGATCATAGCGCATTGCCAACATATAGGTAGAAACTATATTCCTACACCGAAACCCGTCTTCCCTCCTTGGTCGATAGAGATGCAGCCACCATATCCTACGTATGACCCTGCCGAAGCATTCTATAGCACTTATGGTTATGCCTGGAACCCCTATTGGTACCAATATCATCCTTAGTTTACTTATTATTTTTTTATTTTGTAATTTGTAATTATTGATACGTTTAATATTTTTGTTAATATTGTAATCATTTTTATAATTATCTAACTTTTATTCTTAGATTTTAATAATTTTTGAATGTGGGGTAATATACCAAACTTCAAAAATATGTATATATGTTTGCAGTTTATCTTATGTACACAACAGGGTAAAACAACGCATTTTCAAAGACTGGCATTAAGTTCAGCAAAAGCAACTAATTTTGACGACAAGATGCAAAATATATGTGAAATAACAACAAGACGGAATGAACAAATGATGTGCACCATTTATCATTCAGCAAACAAACGCCAATATATTTGGAAACTTTGGTAAAAATTTAATCATTTTCACACAAATCAACCTCAATAATTTAAATTGTTACTGATTTCTTGCAAATGAGGGCATTGCAAGATCTTAAGTGTGGGAAGGGGTTAAATTCTTTCGGATTTTAACATTTTTTACTTTATACACTTGGTTACCATTAAAAATACTAGTAAAGCAGTAGTTGTATTAGAATCTAGTGCTCTCTGATAAAAAAGAACAGCCCTAGTCTTATATACTGACTACCCAATTCTAGTAAAATTTTTCAAAATTTTCAATTAAATGAATTCAAAATCATGTTTATACATATTTATGAACGATAAAACTAGGTTTTAACACCGAAATTATTGTTACCTCGGAAAGGACATAAATTGAGAAACAAACTAAAATGTTAAAAATCATTTAAAATGGAATAGAGGACGATAAAAAGGAAAATAAAAGCCAAGTGTGGGAAAATTTACCAAGTTATTTTAAACATATGTCACATATATCTGTAACAAATAACCGAAAATACTTTTGCTTTGAACTAAACTAAACTGTTTTACCCAATGAAAGAAAAGAAGAGATGGATCTACACGATGAATCAATTCCATCATTAAAAGGAAGTAAAGTCTTCTGAAAAAGACACGCGCTTCTTGATTTAGGTCATGAAGTTGTCGTCCAGACCAGCTGTAGGTTGACGAAAAATCTAGAAAAGTTATCACTAAAATCAGCAGGAAATCCACGGACCTCAGCATAAAACAGGGTCGCCAAGTGGTCAGATTTATCCTAACCATGAGAAGGATTTATCTCGTACAATGGGGGGGCACCATGCAAATTAGCTGGATAAGACTAATGAATCAGATCCCCAGAAAGGATAATCTCCTTAAAGATTAAAAATCAGCTTTTAAGACTGATATTACTCAATCCTAGAGATTGACCTTAAAGATTGAGAATTACAAACTCATGGAATTCGATGATATCTAAACTCGAGCTTAAACGAGAAAATATTTTGATCAAAATTACAAACCGATTTGTTTTCTGAAAACCCTATTTTCAATGCGTTCATTACCATTGAACGTAAAATCCTAGGAATTCACCTGGAATTCATTAGGTCACCTGAACTAAATCGGGTGTCAACCGTAAGAACGGTGGTTGCATAGCATGGTCAAAGACAGGACCTTGTGTCAAACCGATAAATTATAAGGGTGAGCTTTACTATTGCTCCTACCAAGGATAGTAATTGCGTCCGACACGTTATAGACCATAATCAAAAGCATGTCACGGGACATTGCCTTAACAGTTGCTTGTTCAACGCTTTCCTTTACAACCGGACGGTAGTTTGCCGAAAGGTAATATACGGAACAAGTAAACTGGACGTGTTGCTTTCCAAATACAAGGTTAGCAAGTGGGTGACACAAAACCGCAAGTTTGAGCTAAAATTTTCAAATCTGAAACCCACCAAACCCACAAAAATATTTTGCAAACACCGGTAAAGGGTTATTCCGGAAAACTTATCTAGGGTAAAAACTAGATTTCAAAAGATCAAATGTTTTCATAAAGATCCAATTTCCTTAATGGATCTAAATTTTTATAGTCATGTGGGACTGTAAACCATATCGTTACTACCATTGTTTATACCGCCATATAGAAATCACTGATGTACAAAGTGTGAAGAATAAAGAAGTGATTCTAGTATTTCAAGACGATATTGCTTGAGGACAAGCAACGCTCAAGTGTGGGAATATTTGATAATGCTAAAAACGAACATATATTTCATAGCATTATTCCTCAAGAAAGACAAGCTTTTAGTTGCAATTGTTCTATTTACAAGTGATATTCGTTTAAATAATAAAAGGTGAAGACAAAAGACAGATTCGACGAATTGAAGACGCAAGCGACCAAAAAGCTCAAAAGTACAAAAGACAATCAAAAAGGTTCCAATTATTGATAAGGAACGTCTCGAAATCACAAGAGTACAAGATTCAAAACGCAAAGTACAAGATATTAAATTGTACGCGAGGACGTTCGAAAATCCGGAACCGGGACCAGAGTCAACTCTTAACGCTCGACGCAACGGACTAAAAATTACAAGTTAACTATGTATATAAATATAATATAATATATAATTAATTATATTAATTATATATATATTATATATATATATTAAAAACCGTCGGCAGAGAAAACTCCAAGGACTGGGCTGTAAATACTATCTCCGCGACTCGCGGAGTTTGAAGAGCATTTTGCCGCGAGTCGCGGAGCCCCAAAATTCAACTCTGGCTATAAAGCAAACCGAATTCTGATCAAATTTCATATCATCTTTTTCTTCCTCTTCATACGTAAAATTTATATTTATATTTATAATTTATATTTTAATTTTAATTATAATTCTAATAATAAGGGTATGTTAGCGAATGTTGTAAGGGTGTAAGTCGAAATTCTGTCCGTGTAACGCTACGCTATTTTTAATCATTGTAAGTTATGTTCATCCTTTTTATATTAATGTCTCGTAGCTAAGTTATTATTATGCTTATTTAAAACGAAGTAATCGTGATGTTGGACTAATTACTAAAATTGGGTAATTGGGCTTTGTACCATAATTGGGGTTTGGACAAAAGAACGACACTTGTGGAAATTAGACTATGGGCTATTAATGGGCTTTATATTTGTTTAACTAAATGAAAGTTTGTTAATGTTAATATAAAGATTTACAATTGGGCGTCCCTATAAATTACCATATACACTCGATCGGACACGATGGGCGGGGTATTTATATGTACGAATAATCGTTCATTTAACCGGACACGGGAATGGATTAATAGCCACTAGAATAATTAAAACAGGGGTGAAATTACATTCAAGGGTAATTGGTGTAATTGTTAACAAAGTAGTAAAACCTTGGTTTACACGCAGTCGATAACCTGGTGTATTCATTAAACAAAGTATTAAAACCTTGTTACAATTCGAATCCCCAATTAGTTGGAATATTTAACTTCGGGTATAATAATAATTTGATGAGGACACTCGCACTTTATATTTATGACTGATGGACTGTTATGGACAAAAACCAGACGGACATATTGAATAATCCAGGACAAAGGACAATTAACCCATGGGCATAAAACTAAAATCAACACGTCGAACATCATGATTACGGAAGTTTAAATAAGCATAATTCTTTTATTTCATATTTAATTTCCTTTATTTTATATTTAATTGCACTTCTAATTATCGCACTTTTATTTATTGTTATTTAATCGCACTTTTAATTATCGTACTTTTTAATTATCGCAATTTTATTTTATCGCACTTTTATTATTCGCAATTTCATTATCGTTATTTACTTTACGATTTAATTTAAGTCTTGTATTTATTTTATATTTTACATTAGGTTTTAACTGCGACTAAAGTCTTAAAATCGACAAACCGGTCATTAAACGGTAAAAACCCCCCTTTATAATAATAATATTACTTATATATATATTTGTATTTTTATAAAAGTAAACTAATATAGCGTTGAGCTTTGTTTAAAGATTTCCCTGTGGAACGAACCGGACTTACTAAAAACTACACTACTGTACGATTAGGTACACTGCCTATAAGTGTTGTAGCAAGGTTTAAGTATATCCATTCTATAAATAAATAAATATCTTGTGTAAAATTGTATCGTATTTAATAGTATTTTCCTAGTAAAATATAAACTATTTTATATACACCTCGCACTTCATCAGTCTCTCCAATGTGATATACCCCACCTATCAAAGGAAAGCCTTTTATAAACTAAGGTATTTCTGGAAAGTCTTTCAAATGTTTGACAAGTTAATTTTGCCATAACTAATTGTGCTGATGAATTCTGACCGACTCTAGACAAGATTTCATCAATCATATCCTCTGGTAGGTCTTCTAAAATATTCGGTTGTCTACCCTTAACATCCATTTTGTGTTTTTATACTGTAAAAATAGGCGAGGGTTAGATTCATAAAAGATAATTAACAAACAATACAAGCAATTTTTACATAGAACATAAAAGTACAAGAACACTACAATACATATAATACACAACATGATTACAACCCTCTAATCTGAATCACTGGTTTCTTCTTCTTCGGACTTGGTTCGTTTTCCTAATTTTCTAGGAATATATGGTGTTCCTCTAATATGAGCCGTCATTTTCCGCAATGGTTTAGAAAAACCTGATGGTTTAGAGGTTCTCGGGTCATTGTTACATTTTAGGAAATACGGATGTTGCCGATACATATAAAGTTCATCGAGGTTGGAATCAGATTTCTCTATTTTTATACCTTTTCCCTTATTATTTTCTTTCGCTTTATTAAATTGGGTCGAGGTAATTTCTATAACATCATCGGAATCCTCATCGGGATCCGATTCATTGAAAAATTGGTAATCTTCCCAATATTTTGCTTCCTCGGTGGAAACACCATTGACCATTATTAACTTTGTTCCGTTGGTTGAGAATTTTCTTTTATTTAATCGATTTACTATAGGTATCATATTTCTTCCTCCGGAACCTCTTCCTCTTCCGGTTCATCCTCTTCCGATTCCTCCTCTTTCGGTTCCTCTTCTTCCGGTTCTCTTCGGAAATTTGTGAATCTTCCCAAAATATATTTGACTCTTCATTATTATTAGGTGAATCGATGAGATTTGTACTAGTGGTAGACATCTATCACACAATATCAAATACATTATGAGGTTAATATATCACATAATATTTACATGTTAATAATATATAGTTTCCAACAAAAGTGTTAAGCAATCGTTTTTAAAGAAAATAAGGTCGAAGTCCAGACTCACTAATGTATCCTAACAAACTCGATAAGACACACTAATGCAAATTTCTGGTTCTCTAAGACCAACGCTCGGATACCAACTGAAATGTCCCGTTCATATTGATTATAAATGTTCCATATTAATTGATTTCGTTGCGAGGTTTTGACCTCCATATGAGACGTTTTTCAAAGACTGCATTCGATTTTAGAACAAACCATAACCTTTAAAATATTACGACGATTATCAAATAATGATAATCTAAAATATAGTGTTTTTCATACGACCATTACATAATGGTTTACAATAATATTACACATCAACATAAGTCTTCGAATGCAGTTTTTAAACAATATTATACAAGCATGGACTCCAAATCTTGTCCTTAATTTAGTATGAAATAGCGGAAGCTCTTAATAATCACCTGAGAATAATCATGCTTAAAACGTCAACAAAATTATTGGTGAGTTATAGGTTTAACCTACATATTATCAAATCATAATAATAGACCACAAGATTTCATTTTTATAACACATCTCATATATCAGGCATTTCGCAAACTGCATAGAGATAAAAATCATTCATATGTTGAACACCTGGTAACCGACCTTAACAAAATGCATATAGAATATCCCCATCATTCCGGGACTCTCATCGGATATGATAAATCGAAGTACTAAAGCATCCGTAACTCGGATGAGGCTTGTTGGGCCAAATAGATCTATCTTTAGGATTCACGTCAATTAGGGGCCATTTCCCTAATTCTTAGGCTACCAAGCTAAAAAGGGGCATATTTGGTTCGATAATCCATAATAGAAAGTATTTTCGATTACTTGTGTCTATTTTGTAAAACATTTATAAAATCGCATGTATTCTCATCCCAAAAAAAATAATAGATTTTAAAAGTGGGACTATAACTCACTTTCACAGATTTTTACTTCGTCGGGAAGTAAGACTTGGCCACTGGTCAATTCACGAACCTATAACAAATATGTACATATATATATCAAAGTATGTTCAAAATATATTTACAACATTTTTAATACGTTTTAATGTTTTAAGTTTATTAAGTCAGCTGTCTTCGTTAGTAACCTACAACTAGTTGTCCATAGTTAGATGTACAGAAATAAATCGATATATGTTATCTTGGATCAATCCACGACCCAATGTATACATGTCTCAGGCTAGATCACAACTCAAAGTATATATATATTTGGAATCAACCTCAACCCTGTATAGCTAACTCTAACATTACTGCATATAGAGTGTCTATGGTTGTTCCAAATAATATATATACATGGGTCGATATGATATGTCAAAACATTTGCATACGTGTCTATGGTATCCCAAGATTACATAATATATTAGAATACATGTAATACAATATAAGTTAGCTAGGATATGATTAATATAAATTTGTTACCAATTTTCACGTAGCTACAACAAGAAAAATTATCCAATCTTGTTTTACCCATAACTTCTTCGTTTTAAATTCGTTTTGAGTGTTTCAAGTTTCTATGGTTTCATATTGAACTTAAGTTTATTAATCTAAACAGAAAAAGTATAAGTTTATAGTTGGAAGTACAAGTTACAAGTAGTTTTTGTAAAGGTAGTCATTTCAGTCGAAAGAACGACGTCTAGATGACCATTTTGGAAAACATACTTCTACTTTGAGTTTAACCATGATTTTTGGATATAGTTTCATGTTCATAAGAAAAATAGTTTAACCATGATTTTTGGATATAGTTTCATGTTCATAAGAAAAATTATTTTCCCAGAAGAACAACTTTTAAATCAAAGTTTATCATAGTTTTTAATTAACTAACCCAAAACAGCCTGCGGTGTTACTACGACGGAGTATATTCAGTTTTACGGTGTTTTTCGTGTTTCCCAATTTTAAATCATTAAGTTAGCATATCATATAGATATATAACATGTGAAATATATATATATATATATATATATATATATATATATATATATATATATTTGATTTTAAAAGTCAAGTTAGAAGGATTAACTTTTGTTTGCGATCAAGTTTAGAATTAACTAAACTATGTTCTAGTGATTTCAAGTTTAAACATTCGAATAAGGTAGTTTTATATATATGAATCGAATGATGTTATGAACATCATTACTACCTCAAGTTTAGTAGGTAAACCTACTGGAAGTGATAAGAAATGATCTAGCTTCAAAGGATCTTGGATGGCTTGAAAGTTCTTGAAGCAGAATCATGACACGAAAACAATTTCAAGTAAGATTATCACTCGAATTAAGATAGTTATAGTTATAGGAATTGAATCAAAGTTTGTATATGAGTATTACCTTGATTTAGAATGATATCTTACTTTAAACAACAAGGATTTCTTGAGGTTGAATGATCACTTTACAAGATTGGAAGTGAGCTAGTAAACTTGGAAGTATTCTTGATTTTATGAAACTAGAACTTGTAGAATTTATGAAGAACACTTAGAACTTGAAGATAGAACTTAAGAGAGATCACTTAGATGAAGAAAATTGAAGAATGAAAGTGTTTGTAGGTATTTTTGGTCTTTGGTATATGGATTAGATATAAAGGATGTGTAATTTTGTTTACATGTAAATAAGTCATGAATGATTACTAATATTTTTGTAATTTTATGAGATATTTCATGCTAGTTGCCAAATGATGGTTCCCACATGTGTTAGGTGACTCATATGGGCTGCTAAGAGTTGATCATTGGAGTGTATATACCAATAGTACGTACATCTAAAAGCTGTGTATTGTACGAGTACGAATACGGGTGCATACGAGTAGAATTGTTGATGAAACTGAACGAGGATGTAATTGTAAGCATTTTTGTTAAGTAGAAGTATTTTGATAAGTGTCTTGAAGTCTTCCAAAAATGTATGCATACATATTAAAACACTACATGTATATACATTTTAACTGAGTCGTTAAGTCATCGTTAGTCGTTACATGTAAATGTTGTTTTGAAACCTTTAGGTTAACGATCTTATTAAATGTTGTTAACCCATTGTTTATTATATCTAAAGAGATGTTAAATTATTACATTATCATGATATTATGATATATTAATATATCTTAGTATGATATATATACAGTTAAATGTTGTTACAACGATAATCGTTACATATATGCCTCGTTTCGAAATTCTTAAGTTAGTAGTCATGTTTTACATATGTAGTTCATTGTTAACACACTTAATGATATACTTAATTATCATTTTATCATGTTAAACATAGTGTATCAATATCTTAATATGATTCATATGTATTTAGTAAGAAGTTGTTATAACGATAATCGTTATATATATCATATTACATTACATTATAGTTTAAATAGATATAGATATACTTCTCACCTTTTAGAAATACGTTTTGATTTATCAACATCAACAATTATACAATACAATACAATAAAATTTACTAGAATAATGAAAATAATACTCCAATTTGCATCAATAAAGAAGGATCAACAAATCAAAAATACTGAAAGCTTTTAAAATTCTTGTAATCTTGAGGCTATATAATTTTTTTGTATGTTAAAAATTTCATTAGGGGCATATTTTTATGTTTCGCACCGGGCATCACAAAATACAGGCCCGGCCCTGGTTGTTGGGTTGACATTACACATATATTCTAAAACTAAACATGGGTTTGTTCATTTTGACCAAATAGTCTTTGTATTTGTGTTAACGATTGTATTTGATACTACTTACATCTCCCAACATTTTTTGAGTAAGCATCATAAAAAAAAAGTTTAATAAAGAGGCTATGATGATGAATAGTATTGAGCACGGTCGAGCAATGGGAAAAAAAAGTTTTGTATGTTGGCGGGGCAAACTAAAACTGGTAGCAAGTGTTTGGTGACTTTTTTTGTTTTTTGAGTTTTTTTTTTTTTTTTTTTTTTTTGCAGCAATCACCTTGATTTTAATTGCAGGTGCGGTTTTGAGAATGAAGAATTTTTACGCATATATGTTGTTTGTTCCCCTCTGGCTAACATATTCGTACACCTTCAGCGCATTCACCATATGTTTGTTACATTATCCGTTTATCTTCAGGAGTTGCCGGTACACTACTACTTACTCGGTATTTACCAATTTCTTGATACTTGCAATGTGTTCGATATTTAGTAAGGGTAGTAAAATGGACGAGTCAGACGAGTTTGGGAATAGGTTGTGGCATCCTGAACCTCACAAAACTTCAGTTTCCATTATTTATAATTTACAAATATTTTAAGATTATAAATTGTGTAAAGGAACAATTAGAAGGTTTTAATAATTTAGCTACAATTTGTTCCACTTTATGTTTTCTTTCAATAATTTATGTTGCCTTTGTTCGTATGGCTGTTTGTTTGTGTTTGGATTGTATAAAGTTTCAAGCCAACAATCGAAGTTTACGAGATCAGTCTCCTGCCTTCGCTGACTTACCTTGCATATCAACACTGAGGTATAAAGACCAGCCTGGCTTTGTGTTTTCATTCTGATAATAATAATAATAACATCTAATAGGTAATTTGAGTTCTACTTTTTTTGTGTTATTCAAATTTTGTATTTTATATGATGGCTTTTGGTGTTCTGTTTCTTTTTGTATTGTCAACTGATGATAACTAAAGGAACAAACCATTTCTTAGTGCAAAGGAACATATTTGTTGCTTATCTGACTTTATAGTGGAAACGACTTATCATAGATCTTTCTTGTATTTGGTTTTCATCAGTGACAAATTTATTAGGGTTCGAATTGTGATTACCGTATTACAGTATATTGTCAACGACTTAGTGTATTGTCAACTATTACAGTTTTAGATATTAACAAATTTTGGTTTTGAACCTTTTATGTTACCTTCTTTAATCATTGTTTCTTTTGTGTTTATTAAGGTGTGACAATGGGAAAATATACAGATATAATAAGAAGTGACGGTCAATGAAGTTATCATAGTATATTTTAATCCTTTTTATGATAATTTAATTACTATGCTATTGTGTTTAGTAAACAGTACTAAATTTGCGCTACATAGAAGCTTCTAATGGTTTTCTTATAATCGTTGTACCAGTTTTTTTTCTTGACAGCAAATCATGGGAAAATTAAAGTGTGGTTATTTGACAATATGGGTTCATGAGTTGACTATGATGCCCCTGGTCAAGCATCCACTACAATGGCATGTAGTGCTGACGGAACAAGGTTTACAAACTTGAATCTCTACGCCTTCTTAATTTTTGTATGTTATAAGTGGATGTTTTAACCCATTAGAGTAAATGGGTTGTTAAGTAGCTCAAATTTTAAATTTATGTCACAAATATCCTGTTTAATTATTATGCTATTGTGTTCTATGATGTATGATGTGTATGATGATTTTTGCACAACTGATAGGTTATTCTCATGTGGAACAAATAAAGGAGACTCGTACATTGTTGAATGGAATGAAAGTGATGGAGCTGTGAAACGTACATATAACGGGCTTGCAAACGATCAATTGAGGTTGTGCACTTTGCTACTGTTGGTCATGTATTTTGTGTTTTGCTAATCTCAGAATTAGTAGCCTTAATCTATGTATTTTATAAAGCAAAAAAACTTAAACCATATTATGTTTATTTCATCCACAAGAATACTTGTGATACTCTCTTTATTATACCGTTAATTGATATAACATATACGTTTCTAGTTTGTTTGATTAAGAGTTGTCGTGCAACACACATGCTCTTAAAGGCTAGTTAGATATATAAAGGCCAAAAAGGCATACACCAAAGGCCACCGGCAGGAGGCACAAAACATCACATACATGAAACTCCAAACTCTCTAAACACCGTTACATACAAACAACACAATACACCATAACAAACTGAGCTAATTATCTATGCTTGATTTTAACTGCTCACATTGGGTTTGATCTCCATTTCACTAAGTCTTCATCTGATCAAGCATATTTTCACAGGGTTAGGGTGAACCTACGCTTGAATGCAATAGTAAGATTTAAGGACAAATGACGTTCGAATCTCCGACAGTAAGTCGTGGATAACCCGCACCGGAAACAGTATGATCTGGCAGGGTGGCCGATCGAGAGTCCACCAAAAATCTAACATACAAGGTTGAGCAGCCCTAAGACATGAAGTTTCATAGTTCGAAGAATATACTTGAAAGCTGTAACACCGGCCCTTTTTTTTTTTTTAAACACACAGCGGAAGACTTTATTTACAAACACTATATATGTCACGTCATTACATTAATCCGTGTAATTACGCTTAAGTTTACACAACGGTGTTACGTTATTACAAAACATTATTTATACAAAAGTCCACATCAGAGTTGGGTTGTCAAACATGTCTTCTGCAACAGCACCCATCCCGACTAGCAGTACCTAAACCTGCAAGGGGAGAATATGTGGGGGATTAGCGCACCGCTAAGTGAATGGAATCTATCTAACAGATATAGCTTAAGCCACACACAAGCTATATACTAGCAACAACACTTGATAACTACTAACTAGCATACAATAAGACAATACGAGGATCGGCGGCTTGTACGAGTACACGACTCCCAGCTGATCGGGCCTGAGTCTATCGATAGTCCCTGCTACTCAATTCACAGTATAGTTATCCAGATGCAGGGGATGCATCATTCACACTATACTCCACAATCAGTAGCCTATGGACCCAACCTCCTCTAGGCACGGTTGACCTCATACGGACTCTAACCTCTCCTAGGAACGGTCTCGAGTCACCAGTCTCCCTAGGCCCGACTGGTGCCATTCACACAGTGTACACATAATTCACATACAACATCAGACAAATGATAGTATTCTATCATGGCAATTCCTACACTATGCATGGTAAAAGAGTCAACCACTGTAGCATTATATCCTACTTAAACTCTATCCGTAGATTGATCCACTCACCAATTACCAGCAACTGCTCAGTTATTATTTCTGAGCTTCCTCCTTGTCCTTATCTCCTGAGAACAGCAAAAACCAAGTTAGAATAGTGTTCCCATCAAGATTAGGCACACTGACAGCGAATTATAGCAAATTATGCACTTTCAAAATTTACATCCTGAACACCAAAATACAAACGGGCAGCATAACGGCTAGAAAAAGGCACTTTGGTAAAGCATTCTGCCCTGGACACACAGTCGGTCGACAGTCTCCTCAATCGGTCGACTAACGTAGACAGTCGGTCGACTGTTGACACAACTGGTCGACTGACTTTCCCAATCGGTCGACTTATTTGGTACTTCCACAATCGGCCGAAAGTCAAACACAGTCGGTCGGTTCACTCACCAGTAGGTCGACTGTCGATCGACAGTCGGCCGACTGTGTTCATCATTTGCAGATTCTGAACACAACCTACGGACTTCAAGCTAAATTCACCAAAACTCGATCTAGAGCTCATTTTCGACACCAAAACTTACCACAACTCAATTACTACATGTTATAGACTATAAACCCACAAAGTTTTGAACATAACAACATCAAATCCATGGATTTTGACACAAAATCAAGCTTTTGAACAAATACACTTAAAAACACCATTTTAACACTAAATTGATCATGAAAGCTCATGATTCATACCTTAAAAGAATCAGTAGAGTGCAAAGAACGTGATTTCAAGATCAATTCGAGCTCAAGATCAACAATGGAGAATTAGGGTTTGGTTAGGTGGGAGGGATGAAGGTACGGGTGTGTTTGGGAAAATTCTAGAAATGGAAAGAAGAAGGCAGTACACTAGTCACTTAAGGCTGCTATTTTCCCCACCTCACAACACACGGGTATTTACCAGTTATCTGATATCATTCACACAAGATTAGGTAACCCAAACGAGGTCTAATTGAAAAAAACAAACCTGTTTTGGGACCCTTGTCACAAACCGGACACAACACAAATATAATAAAACACTAATTAAATAATTAAAATAAAAGCACTTAAGACTAAGCACAAACCCTAAGGGCAAAAATAGTCCACTTACAACTAGCCCGGGTTTCAGTCTGTTACAAATCCACCCCCTTAAGGAGATTCCGTCCTCGGAATCAGGTCTTGGTCAAACAAATGAGGGTAGCGGTTTCTCATCAACTCTCCCGTTTCCCACGTAAGATTAGAAACCAAACTGTGTTTCCACTTGATCAACACCATCGGTATCTCTTTATTTCTCAACTTAGTCACTTTTCGGTCAACTACACGGACCGGCTCTTCCACCAATTTCTTATTCAAATCGACCCTTAAATCTTCTAAAGAAAGGAGTTGCGTTTCATCATCGACTTTACACTTACGAAGATAACACACGTTAAATGTATTATGAATACCGGCTAACTCTGGCGGAAGATCTAACACCACAGTCTGATCATTCAACACTTCACTGATCGAAAACGGACCAATAAATCTCGGTGCTAACTTACCACGTTTACCGAATCTGATAACCCCTTTCCACGGCGAAACTTTTAGATACACTCGTTCACCCACATTAAAGGTTACCGGACGTCTACGCGAATCAACATACATTTTCTGTCTATCTCTAGCGGCTTTCAACTTTTCTCGCGCAATAGCAACTTTTTCGGCTGTCAATTGAACAATTTCGGGACTTGCAAACTGTTTCTCCCCTACTTCTAACCAACAAGTCGGAGTTCTGCAACGACGACCGTACAACATTTCATAGGGCGGCATCCCTATACTCGAATGATATGAATTATTATACGCGAATTCGACCAACGGCAAATGTGTATCCCAAGAACCACCGTATTCTAACACGCAAGCCCTTAACATATCCTCTAAGGTTTGTATCGTTCTTTCACTCTGACCTTCTGTTTAAGGATGATAAGCTGTACTTAAATTTACACGTGTACCTAGATTCTATTGAAGACTATTCCAAAAATTCGACACAAATCTGGAATCCCTGTCTGAAACGATCGATAACGGCACACCATGTCGACTAACTATTTCTTTCACATATAATTCGGCTAACTCACTTAACGAAGCTGTCTCACGAGTAGCAAGAAAATGAGCACTTTTAGTTAGACGATCCACTATTACCCAAATCATATCATGTCTTTTCTGAGTTCTTGGTAGTTTGGTCACAAAATCCATTGTTATATGTTCCAATTTCCACTCTGGAATCTGTAACTGACGTAGCGAACCATAAGGTTTCTGATGTTCTGCCTTCACTTGAGCACAAATATGACACTTTTTGACATAACTGGCGATATCTGTTTTCATTGTTGGCCACCAATACACTGTTTTCAAATCATGATACATCTTATTACTACGCGGATGTACTGTCAATCTGGATTTGTGAGCTTCTGTCATAATTAAATCCCTCAAATCTCTAAGCTTAGGCACCCAAATACGATTGTTTAAGGTCTTTAGTCCACGTGAGTCATCTATTAAGTCCACTTTTCGTTTGATCATTTGTTCAGATTTAATATGTTCGTCCTCCAAAGCACATGCCTAAACGGTTCTTAAGTTGTTAATCAAATCTGAAGTTATATTCAAACGAAGGAAATCACATTTTCACTTGACATTTTATGACTTAGTGCATCTGCAACCACATTTGCCTTACCCGGATGGTATTTAATTTCACAATCATAATCTTTGATCAACTCTTGCCACCGTCTCTGACGCATATTCAATTCTTTCTGTGAGAAGATATATTGCAAACTCTTATGATCTGTACAAATAACACAATGAGTTCCATACAAATAATGTCTCCACAGTTTCAAAGCAAACACTACTGCAGCCATTTCAAGATCATGCACTGGATAATTCTTCTCATGAACTTTCAACTATCGTGAGGCGTAGGCGATTACTTTATCTCTCTGCATTAAGACACAACCCAACCCAGTAAATGACGCATCACAGTATACCACGAAGTTGTCTGAACCTTCTGGTAAAGCTAATACTGGTGCCTGACACAGTAACTGTTTCAAAATCTGAAAAGCCTTTTCCTGTTCATCAGTCCATTGAAAGGCTACATCTTTACGAGTCAACTTAGTCAACGGACCTGCTATTTTAGAAAAATCTTTGATAAACCTGCGATAATAACCAGCCAATCCCAGAAAACTCTTAATCTCAGTCGGAGTCTTCGGAGAATTCCAATTCATTACCGCTTCTATCTTTGTCGGATCAACTTTTATACCTTCAGCACAAATCACATGACCCAAAAACTGCACTTCACGTAACCAAAATTCACATTTCAAAAATTTTGCAAATAGCTGCTCACGTTTCAGCAAATTCAAAACCTGTCTTAGGTGTTCAGCATGTTCACTCTCTGTCTTTGAATACACTAGTATATCGTCTATGAACACAATCACAAACTTATCTAAGAACGAACGACACACTCTATTCATTAGATCCATGAAGACTGCTGGCGCATTCGTCAACCCAAACGGCATGACAAGAAATTCATAATGACCATATCTTGTTCTGAACGCTGTTTTCGGTATATCTGATTCAGCAACACGAACCTGATGATATCCGGATCGTAAGTCTATCTTAGAAAAGAATGAAGCACCCTGTAACTGATCGAACAAATCGTCTATTCGAGGTAACAGATACTTATTCTTCACAGTTCTTTTGTTCAATTCACGATAATCAATACACATACGCATTGACCCATATTTCTTTTTAACAAACAATACTGGAGCACCCCACGGTGAAGAACTCGGTCAGATAAACCCACGATCTAATAACTCTTGAATCTGTGACATCATTTCACGGATTTCAGATGGCGCTAATCGGTAAGGAGCTTTTACAACAAGAGTTGTTCCAGGAACCAACTCAATCTTATATTCGACTTCCCTTACCGGCGGCAGACCTGGTAACTCATCTGGGAACACTTCGGGAAATTCTGATACTACTGGAATATCGGCCACTGTTCTCTTTTCTTTCTTCGTATCAATCACATATGTAAGAAACGAATCACAACCCTTTGCCATCGACTTTTTCGCTTTCATCATGGTTATCAACGGAAAATTATACCCGCCCCGCTCCCCTCAGGCCACAACACGGGTTCCATTGGTGGAACGAAAGGTAATCATTTTCCTATCGCACTTAATATTAGCCCTAAGCGAGCTCAGCCAATCCATTTCTAATACTACATCAAAGCTAGGAATAGGTAACACTAAACAAGTCACTGGAAAAGACTTCCCTTCGATCTCTATACAAACCCCAGACACATATGTTGTGATGGGTGTGGTCTTACCATCGGCTACTTCTACACTAACCGGCTTGGGTAACACAGTAGCTGGTAAATTCAACTTAGTACAAAAATCTAGGGACATAAAACACCTATTGGCACCACAATCAAATAATACGCGAGCAGGTATTGAGTTGATTAGAAACATACCGGTGATCAGTTCGTCGGTTGCCACAGCATTCTCAACTGACATCTGAAAAGCTCTAGCCTCTGTTGTTGAAGGGTTCTTCCTCTTCTGCCCACTCGAGGCAGTTGACCCTCCGGCTGATGCCGAACGCGCCCCTGACCCTGCCCCGGAACTACCACTCTTCGACGGACAACTAACCGCACGATGCCCTGGTTTGTGACAACTCCAACACACACTATTTCGATACGGACATGCTGAAGACTCATGCCCAACAACACCACACTTTAAGCATCTTCTTGTAGTCTCAGAACACTGACCAATATGAGAAGATCGACACGTGTGATACCAATTCCCTTTACCTGACCCAGACCCAGAACTACTCTGACCACTTTTACCCTTCGATTTAAACCCACTAGACTTCTTGGATTTAGATCCTGATTGACCAGATACTTGCCCACCTTGTTGTAGCACATTACCAAACATTCTGTTTCTGGCGGCCTGAAAATCACTTTCTACCATCTTAGCCATCACAACCGCTTGAGACAATGACGTAGCCGTTCTAACAAAAGTTCGTTACTCTGGCAAAATGATATTAACAAAATGTTGTATACGAGACACTTCGTCTGGCACCCACTGTTGTACAAACCTCAGTTTATCCATATACTTCTCTACTACCTCGCCGATCGTCATTTGAGGTGTCATCTTCATTTCAAGAAACTCAGTCTTGATTCAGTTCATATCAAACGGATTACAGTACTGTTCACACACCTTCCCATGAAACTGCTCCCAAGTGATCATACTCACTTGTTCTTTCGGTATACTGGAAATCAAGGAATCCCACCAAATCATAGCCCTACCTTTCAACATTCGACTAGCATATGTCACTTTCAGCTCAGGTTCACACTGGCATGCTTCAAATACCCTTTCAATTTCTCGCAACCAATTGAGAGTTACAGTCGGATCAGTACTTCCAGAGAACTCAGAGGGTTTGCAATCACGGAAGTTCTTATAAGTACACCTTTTGGGTGGTTGCATATAATGTTGTTGGAACATTTGCATTTGGTATGGATTCATCATCATGGGATTTTGGTAAGTAAAGGTGTTTTGTGGTGGCATATAGTATTGGTTAGGTATTTGATTCTGAAACTGGTTCTGGTGCACATTAGGTATCGTTTGGGATTGTGTGGTTGGGAATCCAGGTGGTGTATCATCATTACCAGAATGCCTTGCCAATTCAAGCTCATTAATTTTTTCTTCAGCCTCTTTTAGCTTGCTTTCTAATTGAAGGATATAACTATTCTGATCATCATCTGACTCAACACCTTCTTCTGGTGCTCTGAATGTTCTGGGGTTTGATGGGCCAGTTGCGTTTCTATCAGCCATACATGTGCTACAAAACAGCTTACACAAAAGCTTAGTGGATAACAGTTAGTTCAATCACAACTAACACACGTATATCCTATTTTCACTTAGCCCCCACTCCCACAGACATGTTTGACTTGCATCAGGGTTTGAGAACAAAGTACACGCATGTATTTTTGCCAAACCATGCTCTGATACCAACTTGTAACACCGACCCTTTTTTTTAAACACACAGCGGAAGACTTTATTTACAAACACTATATATGTCACGTCATTACATTAATCCGTGTAATTACGCTTAAGTTTACACAACGGTGTTACGTTATTACAAAACATTATTTATACAAAAGTCCACATCAGAGTTGGGTTGTCAAAGATGTCTTCTGCAACAGCACCCATCCCGACTAGCAGTACCTAAACCTGCAAGGGGAGAATATGTAGGGGATTAGCGCACCGCTAAGTGAATGGAATCTATCTAACAGATATAGCTTAAGCCACACACAAGCTATATACTAGCAACAACACTTGCTAACTACTAACTAGCATACAATAAGACAATACGAGGATCGGCGACTTGTACGAGCACACGACTCCCAGCTGATCGGGCCTGAGTCTACCGATAGTCCCTGCTACTCAATTCACAGTATAGTTATCCAGATGCAGGGGATGCATCATTCTCACTATACTCCACAATCAGTAGCCTATGGACCCAACCTCCCCTAGGCACGGTTGACCTCATACGGACTCTAACCTCTCCTAGGCACGGTCTCGAGTCCCCAGTCTCCCTAGGCCCGACTGGTGCCATTCACACAGTGTACACATAATTCACATACAACATCAGTCAAACGATAGTATTCTATCATGGCAATTCCTACACTATGCATGGTAAAAGAGTCAACCACTGTAGCATGATATGCTAATTAAACTCTATCCGTAGATAGACCCACTCACCAATTACCAGCAACTACTCAGTTATTATTTCTGAGCTTCCTCCTTGTCCTTATCTCCTGAGAACAGCAAAAACCAAGTTAGAATAGTGTTCCCATCAAGATTAGGCACACTGACAGCGAATTATAGCAAATTATACACTTTTAAAATTTACATCCTGAACACCAAAATACAAGCAGGCAGCATAACGGCTAGAAAAAGGCACTTTGGTAAAGCATTCTGCCCTGGACACACAGTCGGTCGACTGTCTCCTCAATCGGTCGACTAACGTGGACAGTCGGTCGACTGTTGACACAACCGGTCGACTGACTTTCCCAATCGGTCGACTTATTTGGTACTTCCACAATCGGCCAAAAGTCAAACACAGTCGGTCAGTTCACTCGCCAGTCGGTCGACTGTCGACCGACAGTCGGCCGACTGTGTTCATCATCTGCAGATTCTGAACACAACCTACGGACTTCAAGCTAAATTCACCAAAACTCGATCTAGAGCTCGTTTTCGACACCAAAACTTACCACAACTCAATTACTACATGTTATATACTATTGGGTCAAAACGTGTAAGTTGGCAGGGACACGCTAACCCTGTGTGCCGTAGCACCCACCAATCCCACCCCGAAAGGGACCTGTGCCGGCAAAGTACCTCCTCCCAGTACCCACAGTGACGGCAAGGCAATTTTTACCCCAGCTAGCTAGACCCCCGAAAACACTTCACAAATTTCCCCCCGGAGGGAGAAATAATTCCATGCGGGGCGCCCAGACTGAGAATCGAACTTGCGCCTCTCTTGGGTCAAAGCTTCCCCCACTGTGGGCCCAGGGATCAAAGGCATCGGGTACCACTGAGCTATAAGCTCGTTGGTACATGTTATAAACCCACAAAGTTTTGAACATAACATCATCAAATCCATGGATTTTGACACGAAATCAAGCTTTTGAACAAATACACTTAAAAACACCATTTTAACACTAAATTGATCATGAAAGCTCATGATTCATACCTTAAAAGAATCAGTAGAGTGTAAAGAACGTGATTTCAAGATCAATTCGAGCTCAAGATCAACAATGGAGAATTAGGGTTTGGTTAGGTGGGAGGGATGAAGGTACGGGTGTGTTTGGGAAAATTCTAGAAATGGAAAGAAGAATGCAGTACACTAGTCACTTAAGGCTGCTATTTTCCCCACCTCACAACACACGGGTATTTATCAGTTATCTGATATCTTTCGCACAAGATTAGGTAACCCAAACGAGGTCCAATTGAAATAAACAAACCTGTTCTGGGACCCTTGTCACAAAATGGACACAACATAAATATAATAAAACACTAATTAAATAATTAAAATAAAAGCACTTAAGACTAAGCACAAACCCTAAGGGCAAAAATAGTCCACTTACAACTAGTCCTGGTTTCAGTCTGTTACAAAAGCCTTAGATGATGTAGAAGATCGTATGAATGTAATTCATAGGTGAGTATGCTTTGTATTACGTAAAACCGTAATGTTGTATATGTTAGGGTTTTAGAGCTATCTATTAATAGGTTAGCAATTATAGTTTGAATAGGATTCTATTCCCCTTTACCCGTGATCTTTTCCATAACCAATTTACATTAATCAAGGAAATCAAATAAAGGTTTGTCTTATCGTTTAACTTATCGTGCAAGGTAAACATTTGACCAAGTCAATAAAGATCGCATCCAATGGTATAGGCGCATAGGAAGTGCGGCTATACCCTTGACTTATTTATGGTGTACTTAAATGGTGGCATTTAGTACGCAGTTTAGGACTAGTATGCGTATTCCGCATATGCATGCGGAAATGCTTATCATTAAGTCCCCTCAGTTTGATGTCATATACTGTGACAACAAGTGTATGGGTCGAACTCTAAAGTTAAAAAATAAAAATAGTCAATCCATTCGAATGCTTCTATGAAACCAAGTGGTACTCGGAACGAGACCAAAGTTTAAATATTTGAAAATTTAATGCGTGGCTATTCGAGTGGTGCATTTAATGCGATGTATGCGGGCAGTCGCAAAACCGTCATTTCGGTTATGCTCCCTGCTCCCGAGATGACAATTGTCACTATTACCAAAAAGGCATTGATTATAATCATGTAACTGTCAGTCTTTTTGCTATCGTGCACTGTGCCTCTAATCAAAAGAGATTAGCACAAGATTGTGCCACGTGTACGCTCACAAAATTACCCTGGATAGCATTCTACCCATTTGCTTCGACTATAAATATTTTTTTGCCTTTTTCTTCTCCTTAATCTTTTTCCATTTAAAGTTATTACACTTAATATTCACCTGAGTTTGGCAACTGTTGACCATCACTTTCACCTTTACTTGATTAAGGTCTGCTAATTTGCTTACAATTCTCTTGCTTTTTCTTTAATATCATGAGTTTTCTAAAAAATATTCGCTTTTCGAGTTGACTCTTTATTTTCCTCGTCCTCCTTTTTTTAGTTGCATTTCGTTGATGCTCGTTTGTTATGCAGATTCCCTTCATTCCTTCAAATGAAGCTAGATTCTTGATTACCAAAAGGGGGCATTAAAGGTCTTGAGGATGATGATGCCTCTTCTCCCTTTGATATCGATGAAACTGGCGCTTACATTCATTTGAAGGTTTTTGCAGACATCTTGGAAGAAGGTATGTGTTTGATTTTCATTTTCCAACTATACCTTTAATAATCGTGTGTGTAAAAACATATTCCTCTATTCCATAGGACCGTCTCAGGCACCAAAAGGAGCGTTAGATCCACGACAACTTCCTCCGGTTGATACTCATGATTCGTATTTTGAATCGAATCCCAATAAGCGCCAGCGCACTCATATCCCTGACATTGATGATATTTTGAAAACGTCTTCCGCCGCCTTTTCCGGGCAGTTTTCTCGCTTACAAGGTTGTACTCCCCCGCAATTACTTCAAAAATTTCAAGGACTTTCTTCAGAGGAAGATCTTTTTGTCCGTACGTAAGCGACGTTTTTCAACCTTGTCAAAGATTGTTATTACCTTCAATTAAAATCTGAGTCATTAGCTTCGCCTCGTGAACAACCTGCTTCTAGCAGAGAAAAAATCACCAAACTTGAAGGTGAAAAGGCCATTTTCAATGACCAACTTGCTGTTACTATCGCCGCACATAGGCGTGCCGAAGATCGTGCCAATAGTTTGGCTAGTGAAAAGCAATAGTCCGAAGCTGACTTTGATAACAAGCGCCACATATTGGAGGGCAAGTTAAATTGATGTCTGCGAAGTTGGAGCGCATTGAATCTGAGTACCACATACTCCGCCATAAATACCAAAGATTGTTCAACATGCAATGGACTCTAAGGTGGTTGGAAAGTGTTTTGGAAAGGCGAAGTTAGCAGAGCGCGCAAGTGAGCGTGCAATTTTCTGGGATATTGTTTGACATAACCTGCATGTGCCGAAAGGTAATTCCTCAAGAAATATCAAAACTGTTGGTTGGTGATGCGCAAGAGAGACGCGAGTTAGCCTGTGCGGCTTTAGCAAGAATCCCTATTCCTCGTTTAGAGGAAATGGTGAACAACAGGGACTACACGTCCCAAGATATTGTAAATGACAAGTTCAATTGAACTTTTCGTGCGGCTTGGGCTGGAGGGACAGTGTTTCTCTACTCCCTTGTCATATTTTTGTTGGAGTGAGGGATAGGCCCCGTAAATTGAGGGTTTCGCATCCCTACTATTACGTATATATTTTTATTTTATGTAAAGCGGAATATGCGTCTGATCGTTGCGGGCGAGGATTGCACATTCTGCTTAGTGTAAGGCACCGTACCAGCCAAGCCACCCTTAGCGTAATGTAGCCGTAGAAGTTTTGTTTACCTACTTGCTGTAGTTGAGGGTAAACTTTTACTCTTTGGGTAGTGTCATAGTTTTTATTCGGGCATCAACCGCTTATTTTGTAAGGTCGCGCGTAGTTATAAGTGTTAGACCTATCTTTTATATTACGCAATTATTTTGAACACATGTAATCATTACTTAATGAAATTTTGAATATTTATGTTCTGTTACTTGTTATGTGTGTTTTATTTATGAATCAATCAAGGCGGTTGTGATGACTCGTGTTTTTATTTACACCATAACTGAGAATACAATGCTATGTTGCATGACGGTAGTGACCCCTCTATGTACTCATAATCTTTTTATTCCTACGACAACAAACCAATGATGTCCGCAAAAAAGCAAACCAATGCTTATAATTTATACTCTTGACTTTTATAAAAAAAAAATTATAAGTATTTACGCATGGATAATCCAATGTCACTATCCGTACTATATGCAAACCAATGCCTTTACTCAAGAGTCTTCCGGCCAAAACCAATGTACGTGTATTTTAAACAAGTAATCTAATACTTGTGCGTTTATAGTCATGACTTTGTAGGTCTCTTCCCTACGCGGCGTTCAAGCGTATGAAACAAACCAATGTTCTACTACTGTAAGCATTATATATAGTTTTAGTAACCAAACTAAACTATGCCACTTGAGATCTGGAGTGTAACTCTGTGCAGCTGGGGCTTGCAATCAACAAGTATATTTAAGATACAAATGTTATTGGCTAAAATTGACTGACTCAATTTATTTAAAATTTATGATCAACTCATAGAGTTGTTTTATTACAATGGAAGAATAAAAACATGAAACAAATAGATAGGGTGATCATTCCTTCTATTGCTTTTTTACATGTAGCACCTCTTCAGTGTTTGCGCATGTCAGGTGCATTTTATTGGTTTTTCATTTAATTCAGCAAGTCGATACGCCCCTGTATCGCGTATTCCAATAACTTTATATGGCCCTTCCCTCTTTGGGCCTAACTTTCCAGTATCCTCCGCTCTACTTGCTTCATTCTTTCTCCAAACCAAATCATCCAACTGGAAGGATAATGGTTGCACACTTTTATTATAGTAGCTTGCAATTTTTTGCTTGTTGATTGCTTCTTTAACAGTCGTCATTTCTCTGCGCTCTTCAACAAAGTTGAGATTTTCACGCAATTCTTCGCTATTGCTACTTTCATCAAATGAGGCTACGCTCCTCATTGGCACATTAATTTCCGCAGGTATAACTGACTCCGAACCGTATACCAGACTAAAAGGTGTCTTCTTGTTTAATCCCTTTGGTGTTGTGCGGTGTGCCCAAAGCACATTGGGCAGTTCATCCATCCACCCTTTGCGACATAAGCCAAGTCTTGCCTTAATGCCTAACACATATCACGATTTGTGACTTCGCACTGGCCATTGGCCTGAGGGTGCGCTACTAACGTGAATGTTTGTTTTATATTCAGCTCTTGACACCAATCTCTAAAGGGATTTCTGATAGTGCTCTAAATGAACACATATTTAGGCTCAATATCCTTCCAATATATAAAGCTTTTAGTTGCAAGTGTTCTATTTTCAAGTAATAATCGTTTAAATAAATAAGTGCGAAGACAAATAAAGAAAATGACGATTTGAAGACACAAATGACCAAAAAGCTCAAATGTACAATATACAATCCAAGTGGTTCAATTTATTGATGAGAAATGTCTAAAAAAGACAAGAGTACAAGTCGCGGGACGCAAAGTACAAGATTTCTCAGCGTACGAAAGGACGCTCGAAATCCGGAACCGAGACATAAATCAAGCATCAACGCGCAGGTCAACGAACCTAAAATTACAAGTCTACTATGCACATGAATATAATATAATATATATACAATTATATAAAATTATATATATTATTAAATAAAACGTCAGAAAACTAGAAAACAAACTGATGGGAGCATGCCAGCCTGGCTCTACGATCGCATGGGAATAACACTGAGAAGCCATGCGATCGCATGGCCCTCAGGATCAGTTCACATCTATAAAAGCCAGAGAATTCTGCTCGAATGATGCACCTCTTCACACTCTTCTTTCTTTATTTCTGTAAACTATAGTTATATTTATTATTTATAATATTAAGTTTAAGTTAAGATTAATAATAATTGGGTTATTGTAAGAAATATTTTACGGGTTTTAAAGTCAGAACTCTGTCCGTGTAACGCTACGCGATAAATAATCACTGTAAGCTATGTTCTTCCTTTTTAAATTAATGTATCGTAACTAAGTTATTATTATGCTTATTTGAGCCGAAGTAATCGTGATGTTAGACTAAATATTAAGATGGGGTTATTGGATTTTGTACCATAATTAAGGTTTGGATAAAAGACCGAAACTTGTGGACATTGGACTATGGACTATTAATAGATGGGGGGTATTGTCTAATTGAATGACAATTCATTGGAATCTGTCGAACCTATCTTAAAATTAGTTAATCTAATAATTATTAAATGATTATGCATGTCCTATTTAGTGACGTTTAGATGACATCTTTTACGATCATTTAATTAATCAATTGGATTGGGTAATTGATTATTCATTATGGCCAAGTGAATAAATTAATGTATCATGGACTAATTAAAACAGGGGTGGATTACATACAAGGATAATTGGTGTAATTGTTAACAAAGTATTAAAACCTTGGATTACACGCCGTCGATAACCTGGTGTAATTATTAACAAAGTATTAAAACCTTGTTACAGTTCGAATCCCTAATTAGTTGGAATATTTAACTCCGGGAATAAGGTTAATTTGACGAGCATATTATAATTATGACCGATGGACTATTATGGGCAAAACCCAGATAGGTATCAAATAAGCCAGGACAAAGGACAATTAACCCAGAGTAATAAATTAAAATCAAAACGTCAAACATCATGATTACGAAAGTTTAAATAAGCATAATACTTTTATTTCATATTTCATCGTACCTTTATTTACTGTCATTTTAATTACTGCAATTTACATTATCGCAATTTAAATTCTATCATTTATATTATCATCATTTATCTTTAGCGTTTATTTAAAATCGACAAATCGGTCATTAAACGGTAAAAACCCCCTTTTATATATTATTATTACGATATATAATTATATATATTTTATATAAATATAGTTGTTAAAAATATAGCGTTAAACTCAGCTAGCTCCCTGTGGAATGAACCGGACTTACTAAAAACAATACTACTCTATGATTAGGTACACTGCCTATAAGTGTTGTAGCAAGGTTTAAGTATATCCCATCTATATAAATAAATAAAACTTGTGTAAATTGTATCGTATTTCATAATAAAAATAATAGTATTTCGTACTACGCCTCGCACACATCAAGTATTTTTGGCGCCGCTGCTGGGGAAGCGAAAGCGAAACGCTATATTCTAAAAAAAAAAGATTTTTATTAAGTTTTAAACTATTTTTGTAAAAATATATGTTTATAAATTTTAAATATTAAAAACAAAAATATAATATATATATATATATATATATATATATATATATATATATATATATATATATATATATATATATATATATATATATATATATATATACATACATATATATATATATACATATATATATATACATATATATATATATACATATATATATATATATATACATATATATATATATATATATATATATATATATATATATATATATATATATATATATATATATATATATCTATTTAAGTGTTCAAATAAAAAAATATATTTTATATAAAGTATAAAAGTATTTTTATTAAGTTCTTAAAAAATATAATTCTAAATATTACTTATATTTTAATTTTGTAAAAATTATAAATTAAATACATAAAAAAAACAGAAAACTGAAGCTGCAATTTTTGAACCTGCATATAAATTGAACCTGCACACCATGCGATCGCATGGCTGCAGTACTTTAATCCCATGCGAACGCATGGAGTAGTCTGACAGTTCTGAAACCTTGTACGACACAATTAGGGTTACGGTTTTAATTATTATTATTATTAATTAATTATAATTAGGGTTTAATTTAATAATAATTAGTTTTAAGTTTTAATTAATTTTGTATTTTAAGTTTTAATTAGTTTTATTAATTATAAAATTAGTACTTTTATAAAATATAATATAAAAATAATATTTTTATAAAATTTGTATTTTTATCATTTTAGTTATAATTTGTATTTTTATCGTTTAATCGTAATTTGTATATTTTTCATTCGTAATTAGTTTTAAGTTAGTTTTTGCCGTAGTTATTTTATATATCTAGATTTTTAGGCTTTGCCGTAAAATTCCTAAAGTGCTTTTTCTTTAGATTAAGATTTAGACGCTTTAGAATTTTACGACGTCGCATATCGCTTTAGTTTTAATAAATTTTAGTGTCTTTTAAGTTGTTGCCGTTTTCCGTATAGAATTCATTTTAAGCTTTAATACCTTTAGACGCAAGTTTTAATTTTTAGTTTTTAGACTTTTAAGTTTCGACGCTTTACTTTCTTATTTTTCGACGCGTGTTTTCTTTCTCATTTCTACGCTCTAGTTTTTAGGACATAGAATTTTCTTTATTTTCTTTAAATTTCGACTAAAAAATTATTTTAAGCGGTTAAATTGATAGACATCCAAAATTTTCTGCTTCGTAGTAATAGTTGAATTTGTTAGTGGCTGAGTTGTGGTTTTCCGACTTAAAGGATCCTGGCTCCCTGCTGCATCTTTTGGCTATTCGAAACGTGGGCAAAAGCAGAAAAGTCTATTAATTTAATAACTTATATAATTTTTATTTTTATAACTAATAGGATATTCAGTGAATGCACCGAGCAAAACGTTCACCACCTTTCATACGTTCACCACCTAATACTCGATCAAGATATCTAGCTAATATTGCCGCTGTTGATTTTTCTTTAGAATTATCATCAAGTCGACCAAGTACTCCGATTCAAATTTTCGATAATCCATTTTTTGAACCCGACCTCACAATTGAGAACCCGGAGGATATTCAAGGACAATTCCAAGATCCGGAACCACTAATCATTCCTCCTGAACCACAAACCGTTAAATCAGAATCTTCTAGTAATTCGGATTCAACAATTTCAAATATGGAAATAACGGAACCTCTAAGTATGGAAGATTGAATGATGGAACAACGAGAGATTGTTACATTGAGCAAACGATGGAACAACGAGAGAATGTTTCCTACATGAACCAAAAGCCGGGAAATAATTATCCAAATAATTATCAACCGCCAAGGCAAACTTCAATCGAAATCAAAACATTCTTTACAATTCAAATGGACCCAACAATAACTCGTATAACCAACAAGGTCCGAATAACCAACCAACTCAAAACAACACTTTCAATCAACAAAGACCTGGCTTGTATAAACCACCATAACAAACCGAAGAGAAAAAGTCAAATCTAGAAGAAGTGGTAAAAAGCTAGTTGAATCTCAAACATAATTTATTACATCTCAAACCCAAACAAATGAGAGGTTTGATCAGTCATTAAGAACTCAACAAGCTTCCATTTTGAATCTAGAAAAACACGTAGGTACTCTTGCTAGCTTGATGAGTAAGAGGGAACAAGGAAAGCTACCGAGTGATACTGAAGCAAATCCTCGGAATGAGAATGTTAATATGGTATCAACGAATTCTGAAAAACCATCATCAGAAGATGGGAAGGTTTTCGATGTGAGTAACAATGAAGAAGTTACAACACCACCACCACCACCCGAGTATGTAAAGCCAGCGGTGGCACCATATGAAATGTCCCATTCTTATTGATTAAAAACGTTCCATATTAATTGATTTCGTTGCGAGGTTTTGACCTCTATATGAGACATTTTTCAAAGACTGCATTCATTTTTAAAACAAACCATAACCTTTATTTCACAAATAAAGGTTTAAAAAGCTTTACGTAGATTATCAAATAATGATAATCTAAAATATCCTGTTTACACACGACCATTACATAATGATTTACAATACAAATATGTTACATCGAAATCAGTTTCTTGAATGCAGTTTTTACACAATGTCATACAAATATGGACTCCAAATCTTGTCCTTATTTTAGTATGCAACAGCGGAAGCTCTTAGTATTCACCTGAGAATAAACATGCTTTAAACGTCAACAAAAATGTTGGTGAATTATAGGTTTAACCTATATATATCAAATGGTAACAATAGACCACAAGATTTCATATTTCAATACACATCCCATACATAGAGATAAAAATTATTCATATGGTGAATACCTGGTAACCGACATTAACAAGATGCATATATAAGAATATCCCCATCATTCCGGGACACCCTTCGGA
The DNA here is from genome assembly GCF_046630445.1 of Rutidosis leptorrhynchoides. Classification (NCBI taxonomy): domain Eukaryota; kingdom Viridiplantae; phylum Streptophyta; class Magnoliopsida; order Asterales; family Asteraceae; genus Rutidosis; species Rutidosis leptorrhynchoides. Next base: position 189,641,942 of record NC_092333.1, read on the forward strand.
TATGATATAAATTTCGAAGTACTAAAGCATCTGGTACTTTGGATGGGGTTTGTTAGGCCCAATAGATCTATCTTTAGGATTCGCGTCAATTAGGGTGTCTGTTCCCTAATTCTTAGATTACCAGACTTAATAAAAAGGGGCATATTCAATTTCGATAATTCAACCATAGAATGTAGTTTCACGTACTTGTGTCTATTTTGTAAATCATTTATAAAACCTGCATGTATTCTCATCCCAAAAATATTAGATTTTAAAAGTGGGACTATAACTCACTTTCACAGATTTTTACTTCGTCGGGAAGTAAGACTTGGCCACTGGTTGATTCAAGAACCTATAACAATATATACATATATATCAAAGTATGTTCAAAATATATTTACAACACTTTTAATATATTTTGATGTTTTAAGTTTATTAAGTCAACTGTCCTCGTTAGTAACCTACAACTAGTTGTCCACAGTTAGATGTACAGAAATAAATCGATAAATATTATCTTGAATCAATCCACGACCCAGTGTATACGTATCTCAGTATTGATCACAACTCAAACTATATATATTTTGGAATCAACCTCAACCCTGTATAGCTAACTCCAACATTCACATATAGAGTGTCTATGGTTGTTCCGAAATATATATAGATGTGTCGACATGATAGGTCGAAACATTGTATAAGTGTCTATGGTATCTCAAGATTACATAATATACAATACAAGTTGATTAAGTTATGGTTGGAATAGATTTGTTACCAATTTTCACGTAGCTAAAATGAGAAAAATTATCCAATCTTATTTTACCCATAACTTCTTCATTTTAAATCCGTTTTGAGTGAATCAAATTGCTATGGTTTCATATTGAACTCTATTTTATGAATCTAAACATAAAAAGTATATGTTTATAGTCAGAAAAATAAGTTACAAGTCGTTTTTGTAAAGGTAGTCATTTCAGTCGAAAGAACGACGTGTAGATGACCATTTTAGAAAACATACTTCCACTTTGAGTTTAACCATAATTTTTAGATATAGTTTCATGTTCATAATAAAAATCATTTTCCCAGAATAATAACTTTTAAATCAAAGTTTATCATAGTTTTTAATTAACTAACCCAAAACAGCCCGCGGTGTTACTACGATGGCGTAAATCCGGTTTTACGGTGTTTTTCGTGTTTCCAGGTTTTAAATCATTAATTTAGCATATCATATAGATATAGAACATGTGTTTAGTTGATTTTACAAGTCAAGTTAGAAGGATTAACTTTTATTTGCGAACAAGTTTAGAATTACCTAAACTATGTTCTAGTGATTACAAGTTTAAACCTTCGAATAAGATAGCTTTATATGTATGAATCGAATGATGTTATGAACATCATTACTACCTTAAGTTCCTTGGATAAACCTACTAGAAAAGATAAAAATAGATCTAGCTTCAACGGATCCTTGGATGGCTCGAAGTTCTTGAAGCAGAATCATGACACGAAAACAAGTTCAAGTAAGATCATCACTTGAAATAAGATTGTTATAGTTATAGAAATTAAACCAAAGTTTGAATATGATTATTACCTTGTATTATAATGATAACCTACTGTAAGAAACAAAGTTTTCTTGAGGTTGGATGATCACCTTACAAGATTGGAAGTGAGCTAGCAAACTTGAAAGTATTCTTGATTTTATGAAACTAGAACTTTTGGAATTTATGAAGAACACTTAGAACTTGAAGATAGAACTTAAGAGAGATCAATTAGATGAAGAAAATTGAAGAATGAAAGTGTTTTTAGGTGTTTTTGGTCGTTGGTGTATGGATTAGATATAAAGGATATGTAATTTTGTTTTCATGCTAGTTGCCAAATGATGGTTCCCACATGTGTTAGGTGACTCACATGGGCTGATAAGAGCTGATCATTGGAGTGTATATACCAATAGTACATACATCTAAAAGCTGTGTATTGTACGAGTACGAATACGGGTGCATACGAGTAGAATTGTTGATGAAACTGAACGAGGATGTAATTGTAAGTATTTTTGTTAAGTAGAAGTATTTTGATAAGTGTCTTGAAGTCTTTCAAAAGTGTATGAATACATATTAAGACACAACATGTATATACATTTTAACTGAGTCGTTAAGTCATCGTTAGTCGTTACATGTAAGTGTTGTTTTGAAACCTTTAGGTTAACGATCTTGTTAAATGTTGTTAACCCAATGTTTATAATATCAAATGAGATTTTAAATTATTATATTATCATGATATTATGATATATTAATATATCTTAATATGATATATACATTTAAATGTCGTTACAACGATAATCGTTACATATATGTCTCGTTTCGAAATCCTTAAGTTAGTAGTCTTGTTTTTACTTATGTAGTTCATTGTTAATACACTTAATGATATATTTAATTATCATATTATAATGTTATATATAATATAACAATGTATTAATATGCTTCATATATATTTAGTAAGACGTGGTTATAACGATAATCGTTATATGTATCGTTTCGAGTTTCATACGTCAATAGTCTCCTTTTTAAGTATATAACTTATTGTTACTAATTTTAATGAGATACTTGATGATCATTATATCATGTTAAACATATATATTTATTCATTTATGTATCATCATGTCATATACAACTTATAGCATTCGTGAATCATTGGTCAAACTGGGTAATCAGACGTTTACAAAATTTCCGTTTCAATTAACCAAGTCTTAACAAGTTTGATTTCTTAACATGTTGGAAATATTTAATCATGTAAATATAGTTTTCATTAAACATATAATCATAGAAAGGTTCGGAAAAGTTCGGGTCACTACAGTACCTACCCGTTTAATAAATTTCGTCCCGAAATTTTAAGCGATTGGAGGTGTTGGCTCATCTTCTGGAAATAAGTGCGGGTACTTCTTCTTCATCTGATCTTCTCGTTCCCAGGTGAACTCGGGTCCTCTACGAGCATTCCATCGAACCTTAACAATCGGTATCTTGTTTTGTTTAAGTCTCTTAACCTCACGATCCATTATTTCAACGGGTTCTTCAATGAATTGAAGTTTTTCATTGATTTGGATTTCGTCCAACTGAATAGTGAGATCTTCTTTAGCAAAACATTTCTTCAAATTCGAGACGTGGAAAGTGTTATGTACAGCCACGAGTTGTTGAGGTAACTCAAGTCGGTAAGCTACTGGTCCGACACGATCAATAATCTTGAATGGTCCAATATACCTTGGATTTAATTTCCCTCGTTTACCAAATCGAACAACACCTTTCCAAGGTGCAACCTTAAGCATGACCATCTCTCCAATTTCAAATTCTATATCTTTTCTTTTAATGTCGGCGTAGCTCTTTTGTCGACTTTGGGCGGTTTTCAACCGTTGTTGAATTTGGATGATCTTCTCAGTAGTTTCTTGTATTATCTCCGGACCCGTAATCTGTCTATCCCCCACTTCACTCCAACAAATTGGAGACCTGCACTTTCTACCATAAAGTGCTTCAAACGACGCCATCTCAATGCTTGAATGGTAGCTGTTGTTGTAGGAAAATTATGCTAACGGTAGATGTCGATCCCAACTGTTTCCGAAATCAATAACACAAGCTCGTAGCATGTCTTCAAGCGTTTGTATCGTCCTTTCGCTCTGCCCATCAGTTTGTGGATGATAGGCAGTACTCATGTCTAGACGAGTTCCCAATGCTTGCTGTAATGTCTGCCAGAATCTTGAAATAAATCTGCCATCCCTATCAGAGATAATAGAGATTGGTATTCCATGTCTGGAGACGACTTCCTTCAAATACAGTCGTGCTAACTTCTCCATCTTGTCATCTACTCTTATTGGCAGGAAGTGTGCTGAATTGGTGAGATGATCAACTATTACCCATATAGTATCATAACCACTTGCAGTCCTTGGCAATTTAGTAATGAAATCCATGGTAATGTTTTCCCATTTCCATTCCGGGATTTCAGGTTGTTGTAGTAGACCTGATGGTTTCTGATATTCAGCTTTGACCTTAGAACACGTCAAACATTCTCCTACATATTTAGCAATATCAGCTTTCATACCTGGCCACCAAAAATATTTCTTAAGATCCTTGTACATCTTCCCCTTTCCAGGATGTATTGAGTATCTAGTTTTATGAGCTTCTCTAAGTACCATTTCTCTCATATCTCCAAATTTTGGTACCCAAATCCTTTCAGCCCTATACCGGGTTCCATCTTCCCGAATATTAAGATGCTTCTCTGATCCTTTGGGTATTTCATCCTTTAAATTTCCCTCTTTTAAACTCCTTGTTGCGCCTCCTTTATTTGAGTAGTAAGGTTATTGTGAATCATTATATTCATAGATTTTACTCGAATGGGTTCTCTGTCCTTCTTGCTCAAGGCGTCGGCTACCACATTTGCCTTCCCCGGGTGGTAACGAATTTCAAAGTCGTAATCATTCAACAATTCAATCCACCTACGCTGCCTCATATTCAGTTGTTTCTGATTAAATATGTGTTGAAGACTTTTGTGGTCGGTATATATAATACTTTTGACCCCATATAAGTAGTGCCTCCAAGTCTTTAATACAAAAACAACCGCGCCTAATTCCAAATCATGCGTCGTATAATTTTGCTCGTGAATTTTCAATTGTCTAGACGCATAAGCAATCACCTTCGTCCGTTGCATTAATACACAACCGAGACCTTGCTTTGATGCGTCACAATAAATCACAAAATCATCATTCCCTTCAGGCAATGACAATATAGGTGCCGTAGTTAGCTTTTTCTTCAATAATTGAAACGCCTTCTCTTGTTCATCCTTCCATTCAAATTTCTTCCCTTTATGCGTTAATGCAGTCAAGGGTTTTGCTATTTTGGAGAAATCTTGGATGAATCTTCTGTAGTAACCAGCCAATCCTAAAAATTGACGTATATGCTTCGGAGTTTTTGGGGTTTCCCACTTTTCAACGGTTTCGATCTTTGTCGGGTCCACCTGGATACCTTCTTTGTTCACTATGTGACCGAGGAATTGAACTTCTTCCAACCAAAATGCACACTTTGAAAACTTAGCGTACAGTTTTTCTTTCCTCAATACTTCTAGCACTTTTCTCAAATGTTCTTCGTGCTCTTGATCATTCTTTGAGTAAATAAGTATGTCATCGATAAAAAAAATGACAAACTTGTCAAGATATGGTCCACACACTCGGTTCATAAGGTCCATGAACACAGCTGGTGCATTAGTCAATCCAAACGGCATGACCATAAACTCGTAATGACCGTAACGTGTTCTGAAAGCAGTCTTTGAAATATCATCTTCTTTCACCCGCATTTGATGATACCCGGAACGTAAGTCAATCTTTGAATAAACAGATGAGCCTTGTAGTTGATCAAATAAGTCGTCGATTCTCGGTAGTGGGTAGCGGTTCTTGATGGTAAGTTTGTTCAACTCTCGGTAGTCGATACACAACCTGAATGTACCATCTTTTTTCTTGACAAACAAAACAGGAGCTCCCCACGGTGATGTGCTTGGTCAAATGAAACCACGCTCTAAAAGTTCTTGTAATTGGCTTTGCAGTTCTTTCATCTCGCTGGGTGCGAGTCTGTAAGGAGCACGAGCTATTGGTGCAGCTCCTGGTACAAGAACTATTTGAAATTCAACGGATCGATGTGGGGGTAATCCCGGTAATTCTTTCGGAAATACATCGGGAAATTCTTTTGCGACGGGAACATCATTGATGCTCTTTTCTTCAGTTTATACTTTCTCGACGTGTGCTAGAACAGCATAGCAACCTTTTCTTATTAGTTTTTGTGCCTTCAAATTACTAATAAGATGTAGCTTCGTGTTGCCCTTTTCTCCGTACACCATTAAGGGTTCTCCTTCTTCTCGTACAATGCGAATTGCATTTTTATAACATACGATCTCTGCTTTCACCTTTTTCAGCCAGTCCATGCCAACTATTACATCAAAACTCCCTAACTCTACTGGTATCAAATCAATCTTAAATATTTCGCTACCCAGTTTAATTTCTCGATTCCGGCATATATTATCTGCTGAAATTAATTTACCGTTTGCTAATTCGAGTAAAAATTTACTATCCAACGGCGTCAATGGACAACTTAATTTAGCACAAAAATCTCTACTCATATAGCTTCTATACACACCCGAATCAAATAAAACGTAAGCAGATTTATTGTCAATAAGAAACGTACCCGTAACAAGCTCCGGGTCATCCTGTGCCTCTGCCGCATTAATATTGAAAACTCTTCCGCGGCCTTGTCCATTCGTGTTCTCCTGGTTCGGGCAATTTCTAATAATGTGGCCCGGTGTAACAACCCTACCCGTTAACCAACCAAAAACGCGGAATAAAAAAAAATTTAAAACTGATCTGGAGGGTGCGCGGCGCGCACCACTGCCTGTGCGCGGCGCGCACAAGGCCGGAGACAGTTCTGATCAAAATGTCCATTTTTCGCGAAAAGATCTTCGACTTCCCGACACTTTTAGACCGAACGCTTTTCACAACAAACTTATATATGTAAAACTAACACGAATCAAACATAAAAATGATGTTTTACAAGCGGGGCCCACACGACCCAAAATACAAGTTTAATACAAGTTTAGAGTTTCGACCACCAAAAAGTTTAAGTTCCAAACTACACAATGAGCATGGCGTTTGGGATTAAACTACCCAACTACAGGTCAAACTCCAAGAGCTACTAAAGCCAAAAGCGTCCCCTAGTATCAAGCGGGATCTCTAGTCCAATACGATGCCCTTACCCTTGTCCAAAACCGAACCTATAAAATGGTAAACAACGAGAGGGTAAGCAAGGCTTAGTGAATGCAATAATTATACGAATACATATATAATTATACCTACTTGCATACACTTACACAAACCGCAAACATGCTAGCAACACAATTAGCTTATCGTCACATTAACAAGCTATAATCTCCAATACCACAAGCTAGCAACAACCGCATAATAATATAACTCGAAATGATATAATATGCTTACAACACAAGTAACCATGGTCGACCAATAGTACAAGGGAACGGCGCTCGCGAAAACGCCATCGGTGTTCATAACATCCATTAGGGCACTTAACACCTCGCACCACTAACCCCTAGGGTGGCACCTTAACACCTCAGCACATCACCCCGAGTGGCATCTTAACACCTCGATGCAACACTCATTATTTTACGGAGTGGTGTCTTAACTCCTCGACACTACACTCCTAGGTGGCATCTTAACACCTCGATGCTACACCCGAGTGGCATCTTAACACCTCGATGCTACACCCTTCACGTGAAACGTGGTGTCTTAACACCTCGACACTACACCTTTCACGCTACAACAAATAGATACATTATATACATACGCATATAATTATTCCACTCACCTTAACAATTAGATGACGATTTCAACCTCCACAAGCTTCAAATCAAAGTACCTAATATAATAAGTACTTGATCAACACACAAGCTAAGTGGACTCAATACTAACACTTACACATGAGCATTTAATGACTTAATGTATTAAATCGCCCATTTATACCAAAACCGCCCAATTAAAGTCAAGACCACCACTAATCACTTAAAAGCTAGTGATTAAGGTCCAACAACACCAACTAATACATAATTAGGGTAATTCATACCCATCTTTCCAAACTAGGTCAATTTATTACCCAAATAACCATTTTAAGACAACACACCCATTTCGGGTCATCCACTAACTAACCAACACCCATTTACTAAATAACTAGGTGTGTTAGCAATTAACTCACCAATTAGGGTTCATAAACATCATTTAATACTTTGAAACCCTAGACTAGTCACCAATTAGTATTCAAGACTCAATTTTACCCAAGAACACCCAAAATCACCAATAATGGGTTTTGTGTTCATCATTTACTCAAACCCTAACCCTTACACTAAATCAAAGTAAGGAAAATAAAATTAGAACATACCACAACCACCACAACGAAGCTAGAGATAAGATGAACGACTTTAATGCTTGAATTTTAACCCAAAACAAGCTCCTTCCTCTTGGATTTAAGCTTTCTCTCTCAAAAATCACAATCTCTCCTTAAAGTTAAAGTGATAAGGCTGTTGATAATGGAGTAATGGTGCTCCCCAAACTGACCTATCTGTCTTTAACCCGTCCATAAGTGAATTTACCAAAATGCCCATCAAAATATCTGATTTAAAAAGCTGGAACCCGGCTACAGTAAGGGGTGCGTGGCGCGCTCCCTTTAGTGTGCGCGGCGCGCACTAGGCTCAGCTCACTCAGTGACTTCTGTTTAACTGCACAACATCACCCACACTCTATGTAACATATTTACACTGCTGTACTAACTGATTAGGGTCTTACAACTCTCCCCCACTTATTCGGAGCGCGTCCTCGCGATCCAAGCCGCATGACAAGAGGGAAGATAAACCAACACGAATTCTTCGGGCTCCCAAGTAAACTCAGAACCCTTACTATGACGCCATTGAACTTTAAAAGTCCTAACCTCTTTATGCCTCAACCTTTTGACCTTCTCATCGAGTATGGAAATCGGCTCCTCAATATACTCTAACTTATTGTTTAGCTCAATTTCGTCTAACGGCACCCATGATGAATCATCTGCAAGACACTTACGGAGATGGGAAACATGAAATGTATTATGAATCCCCGCAAGCTCTTCGGGTAATTCCAAATGATACGCGACTTCACCAACACGAGCTAAAACTTTAAAGGGACCAATAAACCGAGGAGCTAACTTTCCCCGTTTTCGAAATCGAATAATACCCTTCCATGGCGAAACCTTAAGCATCACCATATCGCCTTCTTGAAATTCGATCGTTCATCTACGTTTGTCGGCATACGACTTTTGTCTATCTTGAGCCTTTCTCAAATGTTTCCGAATAATATCAATTGATAAAGCTAAAAACGAACATATATTTCATAGCATTATTCCTCAAGAAAGACAAGCTTTTAGTTGCAATTGTTCTATTTACAAGTGATATTCGTTTAAATAATAAAAGGTGAAGACAAAAGACAGATTCAACGAATTGAAGACGCAAATGACCAAAAAGCTCAAAAGTACAAAAGACAATAAAAAAGGTTCCAATTATTGACAAGAAACGTCTCGAAATTACAAGAGTACAAGATTCAAAACGCAAAGTACAAGATATTAAATTATACGCAAGGACGTTCGAAAATCCGGAACCGGGACCAGAGTCAACTCTCAACGCTTGACGCAACGGACTAAAAATTACAAGTCAACTATGCACATAAATATAATATAATATTTAAATAATTCTTATAATTATTTATATATTATATAAATATTTAAATCCGTCGGTAAACAAAGAGCCAAACTTGTGTGAGCTGTAAAAGCAAACTCCGCGACTCGCGAAGTTTGAAGGCAAAAAATGCCGCGAGTCGCGGAGCCCCAAGTTTTGAAAGTCCCTATAAAGCCAACCGAATTCTGATCATTTTTCATAACATATATCATCCATCTCTCTATCTATATCGTAATATTTTTATTTATAATTTATATTTTAATTTTAATTTTAATTTTAATCCTAATAATAAGGGTATGTTAGCAAATATTGTAAGGGTGTAAGTCGAAATTCTGTCCGTGTAAAGCTACGCTATTTTTAATCATTGTAAGTTATGTTCAACCTTTTTACATTAATGTCTCGTAGCTAAGTTATTATTATGCTTATTTAATCCGAAGTAATCATGATGTTGGGCTAATTACTAAAATTGGGTAATTGGGCTTTGTACCATAATTGGGGTTTGGATAAAAGAACGACACTTGTGGAAATTAGACTATGGGTTATTAATGGGTTTTATATTAATTAAACAATACCTTGTTAATTTAATATACAAACTTATAATTCGACGTATTTATATATAACCATATACGCTTTACTGGGTACGGTGGGCGGGATATCTATAAATACCAATAATTATTCATTTTACCGGATACGGAACTGGATTAATAGTTAATAGACTTGTTGAAACAGGGGTGAATTACATTCAAGGGTAATTGGTGTAATTGTTAACATAGTAGTAAAACCTTGGTTTACACGCAGTCGATAACCTGGTGTATTCATTAAACAAAGTATTAAAACCTTGTTACAATTCGAATCCCCAACTAGTTGGAATATTTGACTTCGGGAATAAGAATAATTTGACGAGGGCTTTCGCTCTTTATATTTATGACTGATGGACTATTATGGACAAATCCGTATGGACATATTAAATAATCCAGGACAAAGGACAATTAACCCATGGGCATAAAACTAAAATCAACACGTCAAACATCATGATTACGGAAGTTTAAATAAGCATAATTCTTTTATTTCATATTTAATTTCCTTTATTTTATATTTAATTGCACTTCTAATTATCGTATTTTTATTTTTATTGTATTTAATTGCACTTTTAATTATCGTACTTTTTAATTATCGCAAGTTTATTTTATCGCACTTTTATTATTCACAATTTTATTATCGTTATTTACTTTACGCTTTAAATTAAGTCTTGCATTTATTTATTATTTTACATTTGGTTTTAACTGCGACTAAAATTTTAAATCGACAAACCGGTCATTAAACGGTAAAAACCCCCCTTTATAATAATAATATTACTTATATATATATTTGTACTTTTATAAAAGTAAACTAATATAGCGTTAAGCTTTGTTTAAAGATTTCCCTGTGGAACGAACCGGACTTACTAAAAACTACACTACTGTACGATTAGGTACACTGCCTATAAGTGTTGTAGCAAGGTTTAAGTATATCCATTCTCTAAATAAATAAATATCTTGTGTAAAATTGTATCGTATTTAATAGTATTTCTTGTAAAATTTAGTAGTATTTTATATACACCTCGCGAAACATCAAGTATATTTTTGGCGCCGCTGCCGGGGAAACTCTTAAAAGCCGGAAGCGCAACGCTAATATAAAATATAAAAAAAATAAAAATTTAGTTTACTTTTATTAAAATTCGTCTTTATAAAAATACGTTTTAAATATTCAAAAATATAAAAAGAAAAACAAAAATATAAATATTTTTAGGAGTTTGATAAATATTTAAGTTTTATAAAGTTTCTTTAGTTTGTAAAAATATAAGTTTTATTTAATTTATTTTATAAATATATTTTATAAATATAAAAAACCGAAAAAATATATATATATATATATAAATCTAGTTTTACGATTTTTATTTATAAAAGTATAAAGTAATTCTATTTTTATTTTAGTTTTTAAATATAAGTTTTTTTTATATATACAAATATTTAGATTTTAAAACAGAAAAATATAAAAACAGAAAATATAAAAAAAAAACGCGTCAAATAAAAAACTGTACCTGAGTTGAATTCTGGATCCCCGCGACTCGCGGAGTTTTCTTCTTGGAATACCGCAACTCGCGGAGCTAACCTGACACGCCGACAGAACCCTAATCAGGCATTAATTACGAATTATTATTATTATTATAATTATTATTATAAAACCCTAATTAGGTTTTAATTAAATATTTATTTTAGTTTTTATTAATATTTTGCTTAATTAGTTTAATTAAATTGTAAAATTAATAGTTTTAATAAATAAATAATATAAAAATAATATTTTTATAAAATTTGTACTTTTTATAACTTTTTGTATATTTTTATATTTTGTCCCTTTTTAATTGTTTTAGCGTAATATTTGTATTTTTAGCTCATATTTAGTTTTAAACTTAGTTTTTGCCATAGTTATTTTTACTTCTAGATTTTTAGGCTTTGCCGTAGAATTCCTTAAGTGTTTCTTTTTCTTTAGACTAAGATTTAGGTGCTTTAGAATTTTGCGACGCCTTTTTAAGTTTTAGTTTCTTTTTAAGTTATTTCCATTTGTGATTTAGTTTTTCCTGTAAGCTTTAATATTTTTAGACGACTTTTACCTATGTATCAATTATCATTCCAATTAGTAATCTCAATTTGCGATTATAATTTTAAGTTAGTTGTAGTAATAAGGTTAGGTTAGTCAAGTATTTTAAGTTTTATAAGTTTCTTTTATTTTTCCGTCACCTTTTATTTTTCAACCATTTTTCTTTTTCGACCTTTTTCGACGAACTCTTTTTCCTTCTTATTTCTCGCTATTCTAGTTTTAGGACATAGATTTTTATTCTACTTCTTATCTAAATTTCTTAAAATTACGAAAATTTATTTTAAGTAGTTAAATTAATAGACATCAAAATTTTCTGGTTCGTAGTAATAGTTGGATTTGTACGTGGACCGGGTTATTGGAGCCAAACAGTCCTCAATTATATTGAGACAAACGAATCCTGCCCCTCTGCTGCATCTTTTGGCTATTCGAAACGTGAGCAAAATCAGAAAAGTCTATTGATTGGATAACTTATTATAACTTTTCTTTCCTTTTAAAAACTAATAGGATATTCAGTGAATGCACCGAGCAAGACGTTCATCACCTTTTGTACGTTCACCACCTGTGACTAGATCAAGACATTTAGCAAATATTACTGCCGTTGATTTTTCTTTAGAATCGTCATCCAGTCGACCAAGTACTCCAGTTCAAATTTCCGATAATCCATTTTTTGAACCCGACCTCACAATTGAGAATCTGGAGAATATTCAGGAACGATTCGTAGATCCTGAACCACTAAACTTTCCTACGGAACCACCAATCATTCAAACAGAGATTGTTGAGGAACGAACCATTAAATCAGAATCCTCTAGTGATTCCGATTCAACAAATTCAATTATGGAGAATCTGGAACCTTTAAGTATGGAAGACCGAATGAGAGCTAAACGCACTGGCCAAGGTCACGCAATTACTCATCCAGACATTAATGCGCCAGATTATGAAATCAAAGGACAAATTCTACATATGGTGACTAATCAATGTCAATTTAGTGGTGCGCCGAAGGAAGATCCAAATGAACATCTACGTACCTTTAATAGGATCTGCACACTATTTAAAATCCGAGAAGTTGAGGATGAACAGATATATCTCATGTTATTTCCTTGGACTTTAAAGGGAGAAGCCAAAGATTGGTTGGAATCGTTACCTGAAGGGGCGATTGATACATGGGACGTTTTAGTTGAAAAATTTCTTAAACAATTCTTTCCTGCATCTAAAGCCGTAAGACTTCAAGCAGAAATTGTTACGTTTACACAGAAGCCGAATGAAACTCTATATGAGGCGTGGACTAGATATGGAAAGTTATTAAGAGGATGTCCGCAACATGGTTTAGACACCTGTCAAATAGTACAAATATTCTATCAAGGATGCGACATCACTACAAGGAAAGACATAGATATAGCAGCTGGTGGTTCTATTATGAAGAAAACCGAAACTGATGCTTACAAAATTATTGATAACACTGCTTCCCACTCACATGAGTGGCACCAAGAAAAAGATATCGTTAGATCATCTAAAGCAGCTAGAGCCGATTCTAGCCATGACTTAGATTCCATTTCCGCAAAGATAGATGCTGTCGAGAGACGAATGGAAAAGATGACTAAATATATTCACTCAATACGAATTAGTTGTGAGCAGTGTGGAGGACCACATTTGACAAAAGATTGTCTAAGTATTGAATTAACAATGGAACAAAGAGAGAATATTTCATACATAAACCAAAGGCCTGGAAATAATTATCAGAATAATTATCAACCGCCAAGACCGATTTACAATCAAAACCAGAATTATAACCGAAATATTCCATACAACAACCAACAAGGTCCTAGCAATCAACAAGTATCCAATAATAATTACAATCAGCAAAGACCTAATTTTCAAAACAAACCACCACAACAAATCGATGATAAAAAGCCGAATTTAGAGTATATGATGACGAAGCTAGTTGAAACTCAAACGCAGTTTTTCACATCTCAAAAACAAACTAATGAACAAAATGCTCAAGCATTTAGAAATCAACAAGCTTCTATTCAAAATCTGGAACACGAAGTAAGTAACCTAGCAAGGTTAATAGGTGAAAGAAAACCGGGAAGTCTACCTAGTGATACAAATGCTAACCCCCGGAATGAAACAGCTAAAGCCATTACCACAAGAAGTGGTACAACACTTAAACCACCTGAAATACCTGTAACTTCTGATGAAGCTATTCCTACTCCACAAGAACCACAACCTGATCAAGATAAGGAAAAAGAATCGGTAGTTGAAAAGGTTAATGAAGATAACACAGTTAAGGCTAAACCTTATGTTAAACCATACCAACCACCACTTCCTTACCCGAGTAAAATGAAGAAAGAGAAACTTGAAGCCGAGCAATCCAAATTCTTGGATATGTTTAAACAGATAAATGTAAATCTTCCTTTCATTGATGTGATTTCAGGAATGCCTAGATATGCTAAATTCTTGAAAGATCTAATCTCAAATAGAAAGAAAATGGAAGAACTCTCAGCTGTTACTATGAATGCTAATTGTTCTGCAGTGCTGTTGAATAAGATACCAGAAAAACTATCTGATCCAGGAAGTTTCACAATTCCATGTTTTCTGGGTAGTCTTAGTTCAATAGAAGCATTGGCAGACTTAGGTACTAGTATAAATCTAATGCTATATTCACTATACGCTAAACTAGACCTTGAAGAATTGAAACCAACCAGAATAAGCATACAACTAGCCGATAGATCAATAAAATATCCTAGAGGGATAATGGAGAACATGCTAGTTAAAGTTGGTACTTTAGTATTTCCAGTAGATTTTGTTGTTTTGGACATGGAAGAAGATTCTCAAGTTCCTCTCATATTAGGAAGACCATTCTTAAACACGGCTAAAGCAATGATAGACGTGTTCGGTAAGAAACTGACCCTAAGTATAGAGGACGAGAGTGTTACCTTTTCAGTTGATAGAGCAATGCAACAACCACAATCTGCAGATGATACATGTTATTATATTCAAACTATAGATGCACATGCAGAATTATTAGAAGAATTTCCAGAATTACAAGGAACAGGAGAATGTTCTTTAGGAGAAGGTAATGAACCAATTGATGAAGCTAAAATGTTAGCTACACTTATAGCTAATGGATATGAACCAACAACAGAAGAAATTCAAATGCTAAAAGAAGAAGACAGATATCGATATAAATCATCGATAGAAGAACCACCGAAATTAGAGTTAAAACCACTTCCAAACCATTTGGAATACGCTTATTTACATGGTGAATCTGAATTACCTGTAATAATATCGTCTTCTCTTACTGAAAATGAGAAATCACAACTCATTTCTGTGTTGAAAGCTCATAAACCAGCCATTGCATGGAAGATTCATGATATTAAAGGAATAAGTCCTTCGTATTGCACACATAAAATTCTTATGGAAGAAGGTCATAAAACGTATGTGCAACGCCAACCAATACTAAATCCTAATATGCAAGATATAGTTAAGAAAGAGATTATTAAACTGCTAGACGCAGGTTTAATTTATCCAATCTCTGATAGTCCATGGGTAAGCCCAGTTCAATGCGTGCCTAAGAAGGGTTGCATGACTGTCATTACAAATGAGAAAAATGAGCTTATTCCTACTAGGACTGTAACAGGATGGCGTGTATGTATTGATTATAGAAAATTAAATGACGCCACCAGAAAAGATCACTTTCCCTTACCTTTCATAGATCAAATGTTGGAAAGATTAGCCAGAAATAGTTACTATTATTTCCTAGATGGATTTTCCGGATATTTTCAAATTCCAATAGCACCCGAGGACCAAGAGAAAACCACATTCACGTGCCCTTATGGTACTTTTGCTTACAAACGCATGCCATTTGGACTTTGCAACGCCCCTGCAACCTTTCAAAGGTGCATGATGGCGATTTTTCACGACATGATAGAAGAATGCATGGAAGTTTTCATGGATGACTTTTCAGTCTTCGGTGACACATTTGAATCATGTCTAGCTAATCTTGAACGAATGCTTATTAGATGCGAACAATCAAATCTAGTTCTTAATTGGGAGAAATGCCATTTCATGGTTAAAGAAGGCATCGTTCTTGGTCATAAAATTTCAAAAGAAGGAATTGAAGTGGATAGAGCTAAAGTAGATGCAATTGCTAAACTTCCACATCCCACCAATGTTAGAGGAGTTAGGAGTTTTCTAGGGCATGCCGGTTTTTACCGACGTTTCATAAAAGATTTTTCTAAAATTGCCACTCCTATGAATAAACTCCTAGAAAAGGATGCTCCATTCATCTTTTCCGATGAGTGTATCAAATCTTTTAATATTCTTAAAGAGAAACTCACTAATGCGCCGATCATGATAACACCAAATTGGAATCTACCGTTTGAACTAATGTGCGATGCAAGTGATTTTGCAATGGGAGCCGTTTTAGGACAAAGGATTGAAAAACGATTTCAACCTATATATTATGCTAGTAAAACGTTACAAGGAGCACAAACTGAAATGTCCCGTTCTTATTGATTAAAAACGTTCCATATTAATTGATTTCGTTGCGAGGTTTTGACCTCTATATGAGACGTTTTTCAAAGACTGCATTCATTTTTAAAACAAACCATAACCTTTATTTCATAGATAAAGGTTTTAAAAAGCTTTACCTAGATTATCAAATAATGATAATCTAAAACATCCTGTTTACACACGACTATTACATAATGGTTTACAATACAAATATGTTACAACAAAATAAGTTTCTTGAATGCAGTTTTTACACAATATCATACAAGCATGGACTCCAAATCTCGTCCTTATTTAAGTATGCGACAGCGGAAGCTCTTAATAATCACCTGAGAATAAACATGCTTAAAACGTCAACAAAAATGTTGGTGAGTTATAGGTTTAACCTATATATATCAAATCATAATAATAGACCACAAGATTTCATATTTCAATACACATCCCATACATAGAGATAAAAATCATTCATATGGTGAACACCTGGTAATCGACATTAACAAGATGCATATATAAGAATATCCCCATCATTCCGGGACACCCTTCGGATATGATATAAATTTCGAAGTACTAAAGCATCCGGTACTTTGGATGGGGTTTGTTAGGCCCAATAGATCTATCTTTAGGATTCGCGTCAATTAGGGTGTCTGTTCCCTACTTCTTAAATTACCAGACTTAATAAAAAGGGGCATATTCGATTTCGATAATTCAACCATAGAATGTAGTTTCACGTACTTGTGTCTATTTTGTAAATCATTTATAAAACCTGCATGTATTCTCATCCCAAAAATATTAGATTTTAAAAGTGGGACTATAACTCACTTTCACAGATTTTTACTTCATCGGGAAGTAAGACTTGGCCACTGGTTGATTCACGAACCTATAACAATATATACATATATATCAAAGTATGTTCAAAATATATTTACAACACTTTTAATATATTTTGATGTTTTAAGTTTATTAAGTCAGCTGTCCTCGTTAGTAACCTACAACTAGTTGTCCACAGTTAGATGTACAGAAATAAATCGATAAATATTATCTTGAATCAATCCACGACCCAGTGTATACGTATCTCAGTATTGATCACAACTCAAACTATATATATTTTGGAATCAACCTCAACCCTGTATAGCTAACTCCAACATTCACATATAGAGTGTCTATGGTTGTTCCGAAATATATATAGATGTGTCGACATGATAGGTCGAAACATTGTATACGTGTCTATGGTATCGCAAGATTACATAATATACAATACAAGTTGATTAAGTTATGGTTGGAATAGATTTGTTACCAATTTTCACGTAGCTAAAATGAGAAAAATTATCCAATCTTGTTTTACCCATAACTTCTTCATTTTAAATCCGTTTTGAGTGAATCAAATTGCTACGGTTTCATATTGAACTCTATTTTATGAATCTAAACAGAAAAAGTATAGGTTTATAGTTGGAAAAATAAGTTACAAGTTGTTTTTGTAAAGGTAGTCATTTCAGTCGAAAGAACGACGTCTAGATGACCATTTTAGAAAACATACTTCCACTTTGAGTTTAACCATAATTTTTGGATATAGTTTCATGTTCATAATAAAAATCATTTTCTCAGAATAACAACTTTTAAATCAAAGTTTATCATAGTTTTTAATTAACTAACCCAAAACAGCCCGCGGTGTTACTACGACGGCGTAAATCCGGTTTTACGGTGTTTTTCGTGTTTCCAGGTTTTAAATCATTAAGTTAGCATATCATATAGATATAGAACATGTGTTTAGTTGATTTTAAAAGTCAAGTTAGAAGGATTAACTTTTGTTTGCGAACAAGTTTAGAATTAACTAAACTATGTTCTAGTGATTACAAGTTTAAACCTTCGAATAAGATAGCTTTATATGTATGAATCGAATGATGTTATGAACATCATTACTACCTTAAGTTCCTTGGATAAACCTACTGAAAAATAAAAAAATGGATCTAGCTTCAACGGATCCTTGGATGGCTCGAAGTTCTTGAAGCAGAATCATGACACGAAAATAAGTTCAAGTAAGATCATCACTTGAAATAAGATTGTTATAGTTATAGAAATTGAACTAAAGTTTGAATATGATTATTACCTTGTATTAGAATGATAACCTACTGTAAGAAACAAAGATTTCTTGAGGTTGGATGATCACCTTACAAGATTGGAAGTGAGCTAGCAAACTTGAAAGTATTCTTGATTTTATGTAACTAGAACTTGTAGAATATATGAAGAACACTTAGAACTTGAAGATAAAACTTGAGAGAGATCAATTAGATGAAGAAAATTGAAGAATGAAAGTGTTTGTAGGTGTTTTTGGTCGTTGGTGTATGGATTAGATATAAAGGATATGTAATTTTATTTTCATGTAAATAAGTCATGAATGATTACTCATATTTTTGTAATTTTATGAGATATTTCATGCTAGTTGCCAAATGATGGTTCCTACATGTGTTAGGTGACTCACATGGGCTGCTAAGAGCTGATCATTTGAGTGTATATACTAATAGTACATACATCTAAAAGCTGTGTATTGTACGAGTACGAATACGGGTGCATACGAGTAGAATTGTTGATGAAACTGAACGAGGATGTAATTGTAAGCATTTTTGTTAAGTAGAAGTATTTTGATAAGTGTATTGAAGTCTTTCAAAAGTGTATAAATACATATTAAAACACTACATGTATATACATTTTAACTGAGTCGTTAAGTCATCGTTAGTCGTTACATGTAAGTGTTGTTTTGAAACCTTTAGGTTAACGATCTTGTTAAATGTTGTTAACCCAATGTTTATAATATCAAATGAGATTTTAAATTATTATATTATCATGATATTATCATGTATGAATATCTCTTAATATGATATATATACATTAAATGTCTTTACAACGATAATCGTTACATATATGTCTCGTTTAAAAATCATTAAGTTAGTAGTCTTGTTTTTATATATGTAGTTCATTGTTAATATACTTAATGATATGTTTACTTATCATAGTATCATGTTAACTATATATATATATATATCTATATATATGTCATCATATAGTTTTTACAAGTTTTAACGTTCGTGAATCACCGGTCAACTTGGGTGGTCAATTGTCTATATGAAACATATTTCAATTAATAAAGTCTTAACAAGTTTGATTGCTTAACATGTTGGAAACATTTAATCATGTAAATATCAATCTCAATTAATATATATAAACATGGAAAAGTTCGGGTCACTACAGTACCTACCCGTTAAATAAATTTCGTCCCGAAATTTTAAGCTGTTGAAAGTGTTGACGAATCTTCTGGAAATAGATGCGGGTATTTCTTCTTCATCTGATCTTCACGCTCCCAGGTGAACTCGGGTCCTCTACGAGCATTCCATCGAACCTTAACAATTGGTATCTTGTTTTGCTTAAGTCTTTTAACCTCACGATCCATTATTTCGACGGGTTCTTCGATGAATTGAAGTTTTTCGTTGATTTGGATTTCATCTAATGGAATAGTGAGATCTTCTTTAGCAAAACATTTCTTCAAATTCGAGACGTGGAAAGTGTTATGTACAGCCGCGAGTTGTTGAGGTAACTCAAGTCGGTAAGCTACTGGTCCGACACGATCAATAATCTTGAATGGTCCAATATACCTTGGATTTAATTTCCCTCGTTTACCAAATCGAACAACGCCTTTCCAAGGTGCAACTTTAAGCATGACCATCTCTCCAATTTCAAATTATATATCTTTTCTTTTAATGTCAGCGTAGCTCTTTTGTCGACTTTGGGCGGTTTTCAACCGTTGTTGAATTTGGATGATCTTCTCGGTAGTTTCTTGTATAATCTCCGGACCCGTAATCTGTCTATCCCCCACTTCACTCCAATAAATCAGAGACCTGCACTTTCTACCATAAAGTGCTTCAAACGGCGCCATCTCAATGCTTGAATGGTAGCTGTTGTTGTAGGAAAATTCTGCTAATGGTAGATGTCGATCCCAACTGTTTTCGAAATCAATAACACATGCTCGTAGCATGTCTTCAAGCGTTTGTATCGTCCTTTCACTCTGCCCATCAGTTTGTGGATGATAGGCAGTACTCATGTCTAGACGAGTTCCTAATGCTTGCTGTAATGTCTGCCAGAATCTTGAAATAAATCTGCCATCCCTATCAGAGATAATAGAGATTGGTATTCCATGTCTGGAGACGACTTCCTTCAAATACAGTCGTGCTAACTTCTCCATCTTGTCATCTTCTCTTATTGGTAGGAAGTGTGCTGATTTGGTGAGACGATCAACTATTACCCAAATAGTATCAAAACCACTTGCAGTCCTTGGCAATTTAGTGATGAAATCCATGGTAATGTTTTCCCATTTCCATTCCGGGATTTCGGGTTGTTGAAGTAGACCTGATGGTTTCTGATGCTCAGCTTTGACCTTAGAACACGTCAAACATTCTCCTACGTATTTAGCAACATCGGCTTTCATACCCGGCCACCAAAAATGGTTTTTGAGATCCTTGTACATCTTCCCCGTTCCAGGATGTATTGAGTATCTGGTTTTATGAGCTTCTCTAAGTACCATTTCTCTCATATCTCCAAATTTTGGTACCCAAATCCTTTCAGCCCTATACCGGGTTTCGTCTTCCCGAATATTAAGATGCTTTTCCGATCCTTTGGGTATTTCATCCTTTAAATTTTCCTTTTTTAAAACTCCTTGTTGCGCCTCCTTTATTTGAGTAGTAAGGTTATTATGAATCATTATATTCATAGATTTTACTCGAATGGGTTCTCTGTCCTTCCTGCTCAAGGAATCGGCTACCACATTTGCCTTTCCCGGGTGGTAACGAATCTCAAAGTCGTAATCATTCAATAATTCAATCCACCTACGCTGCCTCATATTCAGTTGTTTCTGATTAAATATGTGTTGAAGACTTTTGTGGTCAGTATATATAATACTTTTGACCCCATATAAGTAGTGCCTCCAAGTCTTTAATGCAAAAACAACCGCGCCTAATTCCAAATCATGCGTCGTATAATTTTGTTCGTGAATCTTCAATTGTCTAGACGCATAAGCAATCACCTTCGTTCGTTGCATTAATACACAACCGAGACCTTGCTTTGATGCGTCACAATAAATCACAAAATCATCATTCCCTTCAGGCAATGACAATATAGGTGCCGTAGTTAGCTTTTTCTTCAATAACTGAAACGCTTTCTCTTGTTCATCATTCCATTCAAATTTCTTCCCTTTATGCGTTAATGCAGTCAAGGGTTTTGCTATTCTGGAAAAGTCTTGGATGAACCTTCTATAGTAACCAGCTAGTCCTAAAAACTGGCGTATGTGTTTCGGAGTTTTCGGGGTTTCCCACTTTTCAACAGTTTCTATCTTTGCCGGATCCACCTTAATACCTTCTTTGTTCACTATGTGACCGAGGAATTGAACTTCTTCCAACCAAAATGCACACTTTGAAAACTTAGCGTACAATTCTTCCTTCCTCAATACTTCTAACACCTTTCTCAAATGTTTACCGTGTTCTTGGTCATTCTTTGAGTAAATAAGTATGTCATCAATGAAAACAATGACAAACTTGTCAAGGTATGGTCCACACACTCGGTTCATAAGGTCCATGAACACAGCTGGTGCATTAGTTAACCCAAACGGCATGACCATAAACTCGTAATGACTGTAATGTGTTCTGAAAGTAGTCTTTGGAATATCATCTTCTTTCACCCGCATTTGATGATACCCGGAACGTAAGTCAATCTTTGAATAAACAGACAAGCCTTGTAGTTGATCAAATAAGTCGTCGATTCTCGGTAGTGGGTAGCGGTTCCTGATGGTAAGTTTGTTCAACTCTCGGTAGTCGATACACAACCTGAATGTACCATCTTTCTTCTTGACAAACAAAACAGGAGCTCCCCACGGTGATGTGCTTGGTCGAATGAAACCACGCTCTAAAAGTTCTTGTAATTGGCTTTGTAGTTCTTTCATCTCGCTGGGTGCGAGTCTTTAAGGAGCACGAGCTATTGGTGCAGCTCCTGGTACAAGATCTATTTGAAATTCAACGGATCGATGTGGGGGTAATCCCGGTAATTCTTTCGGAAATACATTGGGAAATTCTTTTGCAATGGGAACATCATTGATGCTCTTTTCTTCAGTTTGTACTTTCTCGACGTGTGCTAGAACAGCATAGCACCCTTTTCTTATTAGTTTTTGTGCCTTCAAATTACTAATAAGATGTAGCTTCGTGTTGCCCTTTTCTCCGTACACCATTAAGGGTTTTCCTTTTTCTCGTATAATGCGAATTGCATTTTTGTAACAAACGATCTCTGCTTTCACTTCTTTCAACTAGTCCATACCGATTATCACATCAAAACTCCCTAACTCTACTGGTATCAAATCAATCTTAAATGTTTCGCTAACCAGTTTAATTTCTCGATTCCGACATATATTATCTGCTGAAATTAATTTACCATTTGCTAATTCGAGTAAAAATTTACGATCCAAAGGCATCAATGGACAACTTAATTTAGCACAAAAATCTCTACTCATATAGCTTCTATCCGCACCCGAATCAAATAAAACGTAAGCAGATTTATTGTCAATAAGAAACGTACCCGTAACAAGCTCCGGGTCTTCCTGTGCCTCTGCCGCATTAATATTGAAAACTCTTCCGCGGCCTTGTCCATTCGTGTTCTCCTGGTTCGGGTAATTTCTAATAATGTGGCCCGGTTTTCCACATTTATAACAAACTACATTGGCATAACTTGCTCCGACACTACTTGCTCCGCCATTACTCGTTCCGACACCATTTGTTCCTTTCGTTCTATTAACCCCTGGTCCGTAGACCTCACACTTCATCGCGCTATGACCATTTCTTTTACACTTGTTGCAAAATTTGGTGCAGAACCCCGAGTGATACTTTTCACACCTTTGGCATAGATGCTTCTGATTGTTGTTGTTGTTGCGGTTATTATTGTTGTTGGGATGATTGTTGTAGTTGTTGTTGTTGTTGTTGTTGTTGTTGTTGTTGTTGGGCCATTTGTTATAGTTGCGATTGATGTTGCGATTGTTGGGATAATTGTTGCGATTATTGTTGTAATTGCTGTTGTTGTTGTATTGGTGATTCTTATCACCGTTTTCCTCCCACTTTCTTTTGACTTGCTTCACATTGGCCTCTTCAGCAGTCTGTTCTTTAATTCTTTCTTCAATCTGGTTCACTAGTTTGTGAGCCATTCTACATGCCTGTTGTATGGAGGCGGGCTCGTGTGAACTTATATCTTCTTGGATTCTTTCCGGTAATCCTTTCACAAACGCGTCGATCTTCTCTTCCTCATCTTCGAATGCTCCCGGACACAATAGGCACAATTCTGTGAATCGTCTTTCGTACGTGGTAATATCAAATCCTTGGGTTCGTAACCCTCTAAGTTCTGTCTTGAGCTTATTCACCTCGGTTCTGGGACGGTACTTCTCGTTCATCAAGTGCTTGAATGCTGACCACGGTAGTGCGTACGCATCGTCTTGTCCCACTTGCTCTAGATAGGTATTCCACCATGTTAACGCAGAACCTGTGAAGGTATGCGTAGCGTACTTCACTTTGTCCTCTTCAGTACACTTACTTATGGCAAACACAGATTTGACCTTCTCGGTCCACCGTTTCAATCCGATTGGTCCTTCGGTTCCATCAAATTCCAAAGGTTTGCAGGCAGTGAATTCTTTGTAGGTGCATCCTACACGATTTCCTGTACTGCTAGATCCAAGGTTATTGTTGGTATGTAGCGCAGCCTGTACTGCGGCTATGTTTGAAGCTAGAAAAGTACGGAATTCCTCTTCATTCATATTCATGGTGTGTCGAGTAGTCGGTGCCATTTCCTTCAAAATAGTCAAATGGAACAAGTTAATCATACAGAATATTAAGAGTAGTTAATAGTATTTCGTAGCATAATATGAACTCATTTATAAAAGCTTTTTCTTCATATTAGCGTTTTATAAGTTTAAATTCGGGTAGTACCTACCCGTTAAGTTCATACTTAGTAGCTAATATACAATTCAACTACTACAATTCTATATGAAAAACTGATTATAATAATATTTCGTGTTCAAACTTTTACACAATATTTACAAACTCACAATACCGCTTATTTTACATATAGCATTAAATATAGCACACAATAAATTTGATACAAGATGGTTGTGAAGATAATTCTAGCTAGTACACAAGTCGTTCAGCAAAGGAAATAAAGACACGTAATTCATACGTTCAGAAACAAATCATGCATTCTGGTTTTACTAGGATTACTTCTCATCCTTGGTCTTGTGGAACATAACCATTATGGCCGTTGATAAGACAGCGTGTTGTAACGTCGTTAAAGGGACGAGGGTTACGTAATATCCAACAGTCCCGTAACAATCTAAAAACCTCATTTCTTACCCCAATTACCGACTCCGTCACTTGTGGAAACGTTTTGTTTAATAGTTGTAGCCCGATGTTCTTGTTCTCACTTTGGTGAGAAGCGAACATTACTAATCCGTAAGCATAACATGCTTCTTTATGTTGCATGTTAGCCGCTTTTTCTAAATCACGAAGTCCAATATTCGGATATATTGAGTCAAAATAATTTCTTAACCCATTGCGTAAAATAGCATTTGGGTTCCCCGCAATATATGCGTCAAAGTAAACACATCGTAACTTATGGATTTCCCAATGTGATATCCCCCATCTTTCGAACAAAAGCCTTTTATAAACCAAGGCATTCTTAGAACGTTCTTCGAATGTCTTACAAACTGATCTCGCCTTAAATAGTTGTGCCGAAGAATTCTGACCGACTCTAGACAAGATTTCATCAATCAGGTCTCCGGGTAGGTCTCTTAAAATATTGGGTTGTCTATCCATTTTGTGTTTTTATACTGTAAAATAGACAAGAGTTAGATTCATAATAAAAAAATACTTATTAATACAAGCAATTTTTACATATATCATAAAGCATAAGCACACTATATTACATATATTACACCACACGAATACAACTATCTTATTCCGACTCGCTTGTTTCTTCTTCTTCGGTTTTGATTCGTTTTGCCAAGTTTCTAGGGATATATGATGTTCCCCTAATACGAGACGTCCTTTTCCACATTGGTTTAGAAAAACCTGGTGGTTTAGAGGTTCCCGGGTCATTGTTACAACTTAAGGACTTCGGGGGTTGACGATACATATAAAGTTCATCGGGGTTGGAATTAGATTTCTCTATTTTTATGCCATTTCCCTTATTATTTTCTTTTGCCTTTTTAAATTCAGTTGGGGTAATTTCTATAACATCATCGGAATTCTCGTCGAAATCCGATTCATCGGAGAATTGGTAATCCTCCCAATATTTTGCTTCCTTGGCGGAAACACCATTGACCATAATTAACCTTGGTCGGTTGGTTGAGGATTTTCTTTTACTTAACCGTTTTATTATTTCCCCCACCGGTTCTATTTCTTCATCCGGTTCCGATTCTTCTTCCGGTTTCGATTCTTCTTCCGGTTCCGACTCTTCTTCCGGTTCCTCTTCGGGAACTTGTGAATCAGTCCACGAATCATTCCAATTTATATTTGACTCTTCATTATTATTAGGTGAGTCAATGGGACTTGTTCTAGAGGTAGACATCTATCACATAATATCAAACGCGTTAAGAGATTAATATATCACATAATATTCACATGTTAAAAAATATATAGTTTCCAACAAAATTTGTTAAGCAATCATTTTTCAAGTAAACACGGTCGAAGTCCAGACTCACTAATGCATCCTAACAAACTCGATAAGACACACTAATGCAAAATTCTGGTTCTCTAAGACCAACGCTCGGATACCAACTGAAATGTCCCGTTCTTATTGATTAAAAACGTTCCATATTAATTGATTTCGTTGCGAGGTTTTGACCTCTATATGAGACGTTTTTCAAAGACTGCATTCATTTTTAAAACAAACCATAACCTTTATTTCATAGATAAAGGTTTTAAAAAGCTTTACCTAGATTATCAAATAATGATAATCTAAAATATCCTGTTTACACACGACCATTACATAATGGTTTACAATACAAATATGTTACAACAAAATAAGTTTCTTGAATGCAGTTTTTACACAATATCATACAAGCATGGACTCCAAATATCGTCCTTATTTAAGTATGTGACAGCGGAAGCTCTTAATAATCACCTGAGAATAAACATGCTTAAAACGTCAACAAAAATGTTGGTGAGTTATAGGTTTAACCTATATATATCAAATCATAATAATAGACCACAAGATTTCATATTTCAATACACATCCCATACATAGAGATAAAAATCATTCATATGGTGAACACCTGGTAATCGACATTAACAAGATGCATATATAAGAATATCCCCATCATTCCGGGACACCCTTCGGATATGATATAAATTTCGAAGTACTAAAGCATCCGGTACTTTGGATGGGGTTTGTTAGGCCCAATAGATCTATCTTTAGGATTCGCGTCAATTAGGGTGTCTGTTCCCTAATTCTTAAATTACCAGACTTAATAAAAAGGGGCATATTCGATTTCGATAATTCAACCATAGAATGTAGTTTCACGTACTTGTGTCTATTTTGTAAATCATTTATAAAACCTGCATGTATTCTCATCCCAAAAATATTAGATTTTAAAAGTGGGACTATAACTCACTTTCACAGATTTTTACTTCGTCGGGAAGTAAGACTTGGCCACTGGTTGATTCACGAACCTATAACAATATATACATATATATCAAAGTATGTTCAAAATATATTTACAACACTTTTAATATATTTTGATGTTTTAAGTTTATTAAGTCAGCTGTCCTCGTTAGTAACCTACAACTAGTTGTCCACAGTTAGATGTACAGAAATAAATCGATAAATATTATCTTGAATCAATCCACGACCCAGTGTATACGTATCTCGATATTGATCACAACTCAAACTATATATATTTTGGAATCAACCTCAACCCTGTATAGCTAACTCCAACATTCACATATAGAGTGTCTATGGTTGTTCCGAAATATATATAGATGTGTCGACATGATAGGTCGAAACATTGTATACGTGTCTATGGTATCTCAAGATTACATAATATACAATACAAGTTGATTAAGTTATGGTTGGAATAGATTTGTTGCCAATTTTCACGTAGCTAAAATGAGAAAAATTATCCAATCTTGTTTTACCCATAACTTCTTTATTTTAAATCCGTTTTGAGTGAATCAAATTGCTATGGTTTCATATTGAACTCTATTTTATGAATCTAAACAGAAAAAATATAGGTTTATAGTTGGAAAAATAAGTTACAAGTCGTTTTTGTAAAGGTAGTCATTTCAGTCGAAAGAACGACGTCTAGATGACCATTTTAGAAAACATACTTCCACTTTGAGTTTAACCATAATTTTTGGATATAGTTTCATGTTCATAATAAAAATCATTTTCTCAGAATAACAACTTTTAAATCAAAGTTTATCATAGTTTTTAATTAACTAACCCAAAACAGCCCGCGGTGTTACTACGACGGCGTAAATCCGGTTTTACGGTGTTTTTCGTGTTTCCAGGTTTTAAATCATTAAGTTAGCATATCATATAGATATATAACATGTGTTTAGTTGATTTTAAAAGTCAAGTTAGAAGGATTAACTTTTGTTTGCGAACAAGTTTAGAATTAACTAAACTATGTTCTAGTGATTACAAGTTTAAACCTTCGAATAAGATAGCTTTATATGTATGAATCGAATGATGTTATGAACATCATTACTACCTTAAGTTCCTTGGATAAACCTACTGGAAAAGAGAAAAATAGATCTAGCTTCAACGGATCCTTGGATGGCTTGAAGTTCTTGAAGCAGAATCATGACACGAAAACAAGTTCAAGTAAGATCATCACTTGAAATAAGATTGTTATAGTTATAGAAATTGAACCAAAGTTTGAATATGATTATTACCTTGTATTAGAATGATAACCTACTGTAAGAAACAAAGATTTCTTGAGGTTGGATGATCACCTTACAAGATTGGAAGTGAGCTAGCAAACTTGAAAGTATTCTTGATTTTATGTAACTAGAACTTGTAGAATATATGAAGAACACTTAGAACTTGAAGATAGAACTTGAGAGAGATCAATTAGATGAAGAAAATTGAAGAATGAAAGTGTTTGTAGGTGTTTTTGGTCGTTGGTGTATGGATTAGATATAAAGGATATGTAATTTTGTTTTCATGTAAATAAGTCATGAATGATTACTCATATTTTTGTAATTTTATGAGATATTTCATGCTAGTTGCCAAATGATGGTTCCTAAATGTGTTAGGTGACTCACATAGGCTGCTAAGAGCTGATCATTGGAGTGTATATACTAATAGTACATACATCTAAAAGCTGTGTATTGTACGAGTACGAATACGGGTGCATACGAGTAGAATTGTTGATGAAACTGAACGAGGATGTAATTGTAAGCATTTTTGTTAAGTAGAAGTATTTTGATAAGTGTATTGAAGTCTTTCAAAAGTTTATAAATAAATATTAAAACACTACATGTATATACATTTTAACTGAGTCGTTAAGTCATCGTTAGTCGTTACATGTAAGTGTTGTTTTGAAACCTTTAGGTTAACGATCTTGTTAAATGTTGTTAACCCAATGTTTATAATATCAAATGAGATTTTAAATTATTATATTATCATGATATTATCATGTATGAATATCTCTTAATATGATATATATACATTAAATGTCTTTACAACGATAATCGTTACATATATGTCTCGTTTAAAAATCATTAAGTTAGTAGTCTTGTTTTTACATATGTAGTTCATTGTTAATATACTTAATGATATGTTTACTTATCATAGTATCATGTTAACTATATATATATCTATATATATGTCATCATATAGTTTTTACAAGTTTTAACGTTCGTGAATCACCGGTCAACTTGGGTGGTCAATTGTCTATATGAAACATATTTCAATTAATCAAGTCTTAACAAGTTTGATTGCTTAACATGTTGGAAACATTTAATCATGTAAATATCAATCTCAATTAATATATATAAACATGGAAAAGTTCGGGTCACTACACAAACGAACTATACAACTACTGAAAAAGAACTCCTTGCTATTGTTTTAGCTTTTGACAAATTTCGATCATATCTCGTTCTAGCAAAAACGGTGGTCTATACCGACCATTCTGCTCTTAGATACCTATTTTCAAAACAAGATGCTAAACCAAGATTAATCCGTTGGATCTTACTCTTACAAGAGTTTGATATTGAAATCCGAGATAAAAGAGGAGCAGAAAATCTCGCCGCTGATCATCTTTCTCGTCTTGAAAATCCCGAATTAGAAGTTCTAAATGAATCGGCCATACAAGACAACTTTCCTGATGAATATCTATTGAAGATAGATTATAAAGAAATTCCATGGTTTGCAGACTATGCAAACTATTTAGTATGTGGATTCCTTGAAAAAGGATTATCGTACCAAAGACGAAAGAAATTCTTCAGTGATATAAAACACTATTTTTGGGAAGATCCACATCTGTTTAAAAGTTGTCCCGATGGAATAATACGCCGATGTGTATTTGGAGATGAAGCTAGTAAAATATTAAACCATTGTCACACAGGACCAACAGGAGGGCATTATGGGCCTCAACTAACAGCAAGAAAAATTTATAATGCTGGATTCTATTGGCCTACAATTTACAAAGACGCACACCTTCTTTGCAAATCCTGTGATGCTTGTCAAAGGGCCGGAAAAATAAGTCAACGTGATGAAATGCCACAAAATGTCATCCAAGTATGTGAAGTATTTGACATTTGGGGTATTGACTTTATGGGTCCATTTCCAAAAATCTCATAATAATCTATATATACTCGTAGCCATTGATTATGTATCTAAATGGGCGGAAGCACAAGCTCTCCCAACTAATGATGCATGAGTTGTTGTCAACTTTTTAAAACGTCTTTTTGCAAGGTTTGGAACACCGAAAGCTTTAATAAGTGATCGGGGTACTCATTTCTGTAATAATCAACTTGAGAAAGTTCTTAAAAGATATGGAGTAACTCATAAAATCTCAACCGCATATCATCCACAAACAAGTGGACAAGTTAAAAATACCAACCGAGCTTTAAAACATATTCTAGAGAAAACCGTAGGATCAAATCCGAAGGAATGGTCCATTAAATTAGAGGATGCACTCTGGGCTTTTAGAACAGCCTACAAAACTCCAATTGGAACCACACCTTTTAGACTTGTTTATGGAAAAGCATGTCATCTTCCAATAGAAATTGAACACAAAGCATTTTGGGCTTTGAAGACATGTAATCTTGATTTACATGAAGCCGGACGTCTTCGATTAAGTCAACTAAACGAATTAGAAGAATTAAGACATGAAGCATACGAAAATTCGTTAATCTATAAAGAAAGAATGAAGAAATGGCATGATAAAAGAATCAGAAGTTCAAAAGAATTTAAAGAAGGAGACAGAGTTCTTCTTTTTAATTCACGATTCAAGCTATTTCCTGGAAAATTGAAATCAAGATGGTCTGAACCATTCATAGTCAAAAGAGTTTTCCCATACGGAACGATAGAATTAATAAATTCAAATGGGATTGAATTTAAAGTTAATGGTCACAGAGTTAAACATTACATACATGGTCCGATAGAAGTTGACAATGAAGTTAATCATAATTTCACCACCCAAGAAAACCTTCAAAATGAAAACATAAATATGTTATCAACAACATATGAAAAATCAAAATTGGAATATAGGGAGGATTCAAATTTGAGTGATGAAGAAGAATTCCTATACAAACCTCCCATTCCAAGAAACGAAGAAAAATGTGAACAAGAAATTCAAATAGAAATGAAAGAATCAAGGAAAGAACACCCGAAAAAAGTTTACAAACCAACTCGACTTACTAAAGCAGGAGACCCGGGTGAATTTATCATTTCTTGCTTACTTAATGATGGTGCTGTATATAATGGACTCGTAGATTTAGGAGCAAGTACAAATATTATGCCTCTTTCCTTATACAAAAGATTAGGCATGGGTAAATTAAAACCAACCAAAATAGGTGTTCAATCATTTGACCAAACCATTAAACACCCGGTTGGAATAGCAAATAATTTACATGTTAACGTGGGAAGTTTGACTTTTGTTGCAAACTTCATAGTGATTAATATCGAGGAAAACCTTGATATTCCTCTAATTCTAGGTCGCCCATTTTTAGCAACCACCGAGGCATTCATTGATGTAAGAGAAGGTAGAATGACACTTAGGGATGGTTATACATCGATCACCTTTGTGAACCAAAAGTTTAGATCTACACAAACCAAAACTGTTAGACCAATAAAAACGCATAAGTGTGGGGAAGATGAAGAAACACTAAATGATGATCCAATCACAAAGAATGCCGCTGATGATACGAAATTAGATGAACCCATTTTTAACAGTTCAACGAAGAAACTTTATAAACGGATTCACGATGCTAAGATTAAAGGAAACTTTAAGTTATATAACCGATTAATATCCAATTTATCGTCAAAAGAAAAGGCAATGTTAGTTGAATTTGTGAAAGTTACGGAGGAAATCAATAAATGGATTGAAGAAAAAGTCAAAGATATACAAGTTGTTGAAGATTCAATTGAAAATAATGTTAATCACAATTTCAACTAAGTATAGGGGGTTTATGTATTTCTGTTAGAGTTAGATTGTCTGTTTTCGTGTAGTTCTCGAAAATGGAACCCGAATGGTCTTTCCCTAGCAGACCCTAAAGAACTAGTCTTCTCCCTCCATTCTGAATTTTTATTTTTTTAGGAAATGAAGACTGCCTGTGAACTAAACCATGGTCTAATGCTACACGCTTTGATCACTAAACGTAATAATGACACACTTCCGAGTGAAATAGTATCAGTAATCAGAGAAAGAATGGACGGAGTTAGAAAAGAATCCAGATGCGAAGATAATAAGTTACAATTTGGTAAAGGAAAATCAAAATCCGCAGCGAAAAGAAGAGCACGACACCTAGAAAGATGTCACAAATGCGGAAAATGGTCACATGGAGGTAAATGTTCAAATAATCAAACCTATTCAAATACCGAATTTGTTACTTTATGCAGAGACGGACCGTTCATATGTTTAGAAGAAAAGACACTGAATGCTCGAGGTTACGCCTATGTAGCTATGGAAAACCAATTAAACCGACTATCTTATGAATGGGATAGATCATATAACTAAGAAATCTATTTCACAGGTATGTTTGTACAGTTTTTATTTTTATTTTATTTTTATTTTTAACCTTTTGATAATAAACGCTAATTTGTTCGTTATGAAGTATTAAATTGGTATTGAATAAAATTAGGTTTGGCGACCGAAATTATTGATATCATTCAAAAATTTATTACATCACTGCGAAATTTAACGTTTATTCTTAAGGTATAAATATCTTTAATCAATCAACCCAAAATATTTCAAAACTTCGTCATGAGTTAAATTAGGTCTTGGAACCGAAATTACTTTACCGAAAAGAGGGGAGTATATTTTTGATAATATTTGATTGATTAAAGTGGGATAAAAAGCCAAAAAGATTTTTAATTTTATTTTTACCATGTTTTTAAAATTAATATTTAAATCTTAAATTAATATTGTAAACTTTGTAAAATCAATATATTTAAAATTGTAAATATTTGAAAAATTAATATAAATTTGGTGTGAATTTATAATATGAATTTTTAAATTAAGTTTGGTGTGAATCTTTAATTTTTAAAAATATGAATTTTTAATTTTATGCATTTCAAATTTTAAAAGTTTGGTGTGAATTTTTAATATTAATTTTGAATTTTATATTTAAATTGTGTGAATTTAAAAAAAAAATTACTTTATCTCATTAAGTTAAAAATATGATTTTTAAAATTCGTCGTGAGTTGAAGACTAGGTCTTTAAACCGAAATTGCTTTACCCAAGGGAGGGACGAGAATTTTTATTATCATTATTTTTAATCTTATTGAATTAAAGTATGCCAAAAACATTAAAAAAAAAACTCAAAAATATTAGCTTTTAAAACAATCGCTACAAAAAGACAAATTTTAAAATTTTGTCGAAGGACGGACTAGGACATCGATCCGAAACTACCTCGTCCTAAATAACAAGGGAAACAAAATTTTAAAATTAATTAATTAATTGTTTTAATTAGTATAAGATATATAAATAAAAAATAAAAAAATACCAAACTCCGCGACTCGCGGAGTTTGAAGGGGAAATCTCCGCGACTCGCGGAGGGATCAAATTACAGAAAAAAATAAACCGAGCTAAACAGCTCAGTCCACACACCACAAGGAAAACAATGCGAAGAACACAGCCGAAAAAACCCGAAAATACTCGAAAAAACACCCCCAAAATCTCAATTTTTAACCGTTAATCATCAAATCTTTTACTAAAATCATGTTGAGAAGGATGCTATCAAGGAATTACTTAAGAAAAACGGTAAATTTCTACACCTAAACACCATTTAATCCGAAAATTAGTGTTCTTGAGCAATTTTTTCCCCAATTTGATTTTGATGCTTTTTAGTGTAATTATGCTTAAATTGTTTATGTATTATGCTTGTATAACCTATATTGATGCTATTTAACATGATTAGAAGCCTTAAACTTCAAATTTTGAGTAATCTAGGGTTTGTGTTCTTGAGCAAATTTGGGGCTTTTTGATATAAACAGGTTATGGCCGATTTTTGTCATGAATTGTTCCTAAATTAAGTAGTGTAACATGTTTAGGTAGTTAAATGATCCAAACTTTGAGTCTAAACATGATTTTGAGAATTAAAGTGGACTTTTTCAAGTCTAAAATTCATGAACTTGATTTTTGAGAGATAATGCCATTTGAAACTTGTTTAATTGCTAGTAATGATTATTTTGACATGTTATTTGAGTTAAAAGCTTATGAACTTGGCGAAAATTTTCGTATATGCTTATTTGAAAAAGTGTAGATTTGATAAAAATATGAAAATGAGCTTAAGTTTGATAAAAATTGATCATGTCATTGTAATTATTTTGATTGATGATTTTGCTGACACTAATGCATATTTGGATGCACAAAAATTGTGTTTGATGTGTTTTGCAGACTGAAAGGGGTGAATCTTCATCCCAAGCTCGCAATGCTCCTGCTAAGAATGCGGAACAACAGGAGGTGGATAACTACTACAAGCGAGATATACCTCATCTAGTCATGACATTTTCTGATATGCACTTGGAAGATTTGCATCCGAACCTGAGATTTGACAGACTTTGGATAGATTATCCAAAATACCAAAGGGGTTTGCATACTCTTCATTCTAAAGTTGTTGAGGTACCTAGGGTCATAGAATGGGGACCCTTAGAAGCTGTAGAATTGGCCGGGCCAATTAGGGAGTTACTTGCACAGAGGTATGGTAATTCTACTTTTAATGACTGGGTACGTTTATTCACCATGCGTAGACCTGTATATAAAGTATGGTGTAAAGAATTGTTGTGTAGTATAGAATTAAATGATCGGGTAGCTAGTTTAACCTATCGATCTTTTATTAGATTTTTGTTAGGAGGTTCGATGCGTCACATGTCTTTACTAGACATGGCTCAGGCTTTACGTATATATACGCCTGAGGAGTTAGCATCTGCCGATTGTAGAGGGTTGATACTAAATGGTAGAAAGATAGATGAAAATTTTGATACACACGGTGTATGGAGTCAAATGACAAGCCATCACCGATTCAAAGGGGGAAATTACTCTTATTTGGATATAGATAGAGCTGAATTAAGAGTAATTCATAGGTTTTTAGCTAATTCGATTACACAAAGAGGTAAGAACAAGGAAAAGGTAAATGAACAGGATTTGTTTTACCATATGTGTATTCGAGACCCACAAAGCGCTGTAAGTATACCTTATTGTGTGGCTTATTATTTATCAGCTATGATTAGGGGGATGAGACCGCATAGCATAATAGGAGGTGGTATTTTTATTACTTTGATTGCTGAATATCTCGGTGTGGATATAAGTCGGGGGGGATTATTAGTCGAAGAACCAGAACCCCGCGATACTATAGGTTTAAATGTATACCATGGTGCGAAATTTTTGAAGAGGCGAAATAACGCCGCAGTACAATACCATGGTAGACATCCACAGGTTGAGAGAAACCAACAGCAAGGTAATGTAGGAGGGGGAAATGAGATGCAAGAAATGCAAAGGTTTATAGCTGCACAGGAGTACGAAAATGCTAGACAGGGAGCATTTGAAGATTGGCAAGTTCATCAAAACCAAATCATAGCTTATTACCAACATATAGGTAGAAACTATATTCCTACTCCGAAACCCATATTCCCTCCCTGGTCTATAGAGATGCAACCACCGTATCCTACGTATAACCCTGCCAAAGTATTCTATAGCACCTATGGTTATGCTTGGAACCCCTATTGGTATCAGTATCATCCCTAGTCTACTTAGTTTTATTTATTTTGTAATTTGTAATGTTGATACGTTTAATTCTTATGTTAATATTGTAATAGTTTTTATAATTTTCTAACTTTTATTCTTAGATTTTAATAATTTTTGAATGTGGGGTAATATACCAAACTTCAAAAATATGTATATATGTTTGCAGTTTATCTTATGTACACAACAGGGTAAAACAACGCATTTTCAAAGACTGGCATTAAGTTCAGCAAAAGCAACTAATTTTGACGACAAGATGCAAAATATATGTGAAATAACAACAAGACGGAATGAACAAATGATGTGCACCATTTATCATTAAGCAAACAAACGCCAATATATTTGGAAACTTTGGTAAAAATTTAATCATTTTCACACAAATCACCCTCAATAATTTAAATTGTTACTGATTTCTTGCAAATGAGGGCATTGCAAGATCTTAAGTGTGGGAAGGGGTTAAATTCTTTCGGATTTTATAATTTCTATCTTAAACACTTGGTTACCATTAAAAATACTAGTAAAGCAGTAGTTGTATTAGAATCTAGTGCTCTCTGATAATAAAGAACAACCCTAGTCTTATATACTGACTACCCAATTCTAGTAAAAATTTTCAAAATTTTCAATTAAATGAACTCAAAATCATGTTTATACATATTTATGAACGATAAAACTAGATTTTAACACCGAAATTATTGTAACCTCGGAAAGGACATAAATTGAGAAACAAACCAAAATGTTAAAATTCATTTAAAATGGAATAGAGGACGATAAAAAGGAAAATAAAAGCCAAGTGTGGGAAAATTTACCAAGTTATCTTAAACATATGTCACATATATCTGTAACAAATAACTGAAAATACTTTTGCTTTGGACTAAACTAAACTGTTTTACCCGATGAAAGAAAAGAAGAGATGGATCTACACGATGAATCAATTCCATCATTAAAAGGAAGTAAAGTCTTCCGAAAAAGAAACGCGCTTCTTGATTTAGGTCAAGAAGTTGTCGTCCAGACCAGCTGTAGGTTGACGAAAAATCTAGAAAAGTCATCACTAAAATCAGCAGGAAATCCACGGACCTCAGCATAAAACAGGGTCGCCAAGTGGTTAGATTTATCCTAACCATGAGAAGGATTTATCTCGTACAATGGGGGGGCACCGTGCAAATTTGCTGGATAAGACTAATGAATCAGATCCCCAGAAAGGATAATCTCCTTAAAGATTAAAAATCAGCTTTTAAGCCTGCTATTACTTAATCCTTGAGATTGACCTTAAAGATTGAAAATTACAAACTCATGGAATTCAATGATATCTAAACTCGAGCTTGAACGAGAAAATATTTTGATCAAAATTACAAACCGATTTGTTTTCTGAAAACCCTATTTTTCAATGCGTTCATTACCATTGAACGTAAAATCCTAGGAATTCACCTGGAATTCATTAGGTCACCTGAACCAAATCGGGTGTCAACCGTAAGAACGGTGGTGGCATAGTGGTCAAAGACAGGACCTTGTGCCAGACCAAAAAATTATAAGGGTGAGCTTTACTATTGCTCCTACCAAGGATAGTAATTGCGTTCGACACGTTATAGACCATAATTAAAAGCATGTCAGGGGACATTGCCTTAACAGTTGCTTGTTCAACGCTTTCCTTTACAACCGGACGGTAGTTTACCGAAAGGTAATATACAGGACAAGTAAACTGGACGTGTTGCTTTCCAAATACAAGGTTAGCAAGTGGGTGACACAAAACCATAAGTTTTGAGCTAAAATTTTCAAATCTGAAACCCACCAAACCCACAAAAATATTTTGCAAACACCGGTGAAGGGTTATTCCGGAAAACTTATCTAGGGTAAAAGCTAGATTGAATTTTCAAAAGATCAAATATTTTCATAAAGATCCAATTTCCTTAAGGATCTACATTTTCATAGTCATGTGGGACTGTAAACCATATCGTTACTACCATTGTTTATACCGCCGTATAGAAATCACTGATGTACAAAGTGTGAAGAATAAAGAAGTGATTCTAGTATTTCAAGACGATATTGCTTGAGGACAAGCAACGCTTAAGTGTGGGAATATCTGATAATGCTAAAAACGAACATATATTTCATAGCATTATTCCTCAAGAAAGACAAGCTTTTAGTTGCAATTGTTCTATTTACAAGTGATATTCGTTTAAATAATAAAAGGTGAAGACAAAAGACAGATTCGACGAATTGAAGACGCAAACGACCAAAAAGCTCAAAAGTACAAAAGACAATAAAAAAGGTTCCAATTATTGACAAGAAACGTCTCGAAATTACAAGAGTACAAGATTCAAAACGCAAAGTACAAGATATTAAATTATACGCAAGGACGTTCGAAAATCCAGAACCGGGACCAGAGTCAACTCTCAACGCTCGACGCAACGAACTAAAAATTACAAGTCAACTATGCACATAAATATAATATAATATTTAAATAATTCTTATAATTATTTATATATTATATAAATATTTAAATCCGTCGGTATGCTGTAAAAGCAAACTCCGCGACTCGCGGAGTTTGAAGGCAAAAAATGCCGCGAGTCGCGGAGCCCCAAGTTTTGAAAGTCCCTATAAAGCCAACCGAATTCTGATCATTTTTCATAACATATATCATCCATCTCTCTATCTATATCGTAATATTTATATTTATAATTTATATTTTAATTTTAATTTTAATTTTAATCATAATAATAAGGGTATGTTAGCAAATGTTGTAAGGGTGTAAGTCGAAATTCTGTCCGTGTAACGCTACGCTATTTTTAATCATTGTAAGTTATGTTCAACCTTTTTACATTAATGTCTCGTAGCTAAGTTATTATTATGCTTATTTAATCCGAAGTAATCATGATGTTGGGCTAATTACTAAAATTGGGTAATTGGGCTTTGTACCATAATTGGGGTTTGGATAAAAGAACGACACTTGTGGAAATTAGACTATGGGTTATTAATGGGTTTTATATTAATTAAACAATACCTTGTTAATTTAATATACAAACTTATAATTCGACGTATTTATATATAACCACATACGCTTTACTGGGTACGGTGGGCGGGATATCTATAAATACCAATAATTATTCATTTTACCGGATACGGAACTGGATTAATAGTTAATAGACTTGTTGAAACAGGGGTGAATTACATTCAAGGGTAATTGGTGTAATTGTTAACAAAGTAGTAAAACCTTGGTTTACACGCAGTCGATAACCTGGTGTATTCATTAAACAAAGTATTAAAACCTTGTTACAATTCGAATCCCCAATTAGTTGGAATATTTGACTTCGGGAATAAGAATAATTTGACAAAGGCTTTTGCTCTTTATATTTATGACTGATGGACTATTACGGACAAATCCGTATGGACATATTAAATAATCCAGGACAAAGGACAATTAACCCATGGGCATAAAACTAAAATCAACACGTCAAACATCATGATTACGGAAGTTTAAATAAGCATAATTCTTTTATTTCATATTTAATTTCCTTTATTTTATATTTAATTGCACTTCTAATTATCGTATTTTTATTTTTATTATATTTAATTGTACTTTTAATTATCGTACTTTTTAATTATCACAAGTTTATTTTATCGCACTTTTATTATTCACAATTTTATTATCGTTATTTACTTTACGCTTTAAATTAAGTCTTGCATTTATTTATTATTTTACATTTGGTTTTAACTGCGACTAAAATTTTAAATCGACAAACCAGTCATTAAACGGTAAAAACCCCCCTTTATAATAATAATATTACTTATATATATATTTGTATTTTTATAAAAGTAAACTAATATAGCGTTAAGCTTTGTTTAAAGATTTCCCTGTGGAACGAACCGGACTTACTAAAAACTACACTACTGTACGATTAGGTACACTGCCTATAAGTGTTGTAGCAAGGTTTAAGTATATCCATTCTCTAAATAAATAAATATCTTGTGTAAAATTGTATCGTATTTAATAGTATTTCTTGTAAAATTTAATAGTATTTTATATACACCTCGCGAAACATCATCAATCTTGTTATTCGTCTCTAAAACCAAATCGGTACTCCCGATTTCTCTTTGACCCACTTCTCCCCAACAAATGGGAGTTCGATACCTCCGCCCATATAGCATCTCATAAGGTGGCATCCCGATACTAGTGTGATAACTATTATTGTACGAGAATTCCATCAAAGGCAAATGCTCATCCCAACTACCACCGAAATCAATAATGCACGCCCGTAACATATCTTCCAAAGTTTGATTCGTACGTTCGGTTTGACCGTCCATTTGAGGATGATACGCCGTGCTCAACTTCAATTGTGTACCCATATTGAAATGTCCCGTTCTTATTGATTAAAAACGTTCCATATTAATTGATTTCGTTGCGAGGTTTTGACCTCTATATGAGACGTTTTTCAAAGACTGCATTCATTTTTAAAACAAACCATA
Organism: Rutidosis leptorrhynchoides; assembly: GCF_046630445.1. Classification (NCBI taxonomy): domain Eukaryota; kingdom Viridiplantae; phylum Streptophyta; class Magnoliopsida; order Asterales; family Asteraceae; genus Rutidosis; species Rutidosis leptorrhynchoides. The sequence continues at coordinate 189,682,287 of NC_092333.1, forward strand.
ACCTTTATTTCATAAATAAAGGTTTAAAAAGCTTTACGTAGATTATCAAATAATTATAATCTAAAATATCCTGTTTACACACGACCATTACATAATGGTTTACAATACAAATATGTTACATCGAAATCAGTTTCTTGAATGCAGTTTTTGCACAATATCATACAAACATGGACTCCAAATCTTGTCCTTATTTTAGTATGCAACAGCGGAAGCTCTTAATATTCACCTGAGAATAAACATGCTTTAAACGTCAACAAAAATGTTGGTGAGTTATAGGTTTAACCTATATATATCAAATCGTAACAATAGACCACAAGATTTCATATTTCAATACACATCCCATACATAGAGATAAAAATCATTCATATGGTGAACACCTGGTAACCGACAATAACAAGATGCATATATAAGAATATCCCCATCATTCCGGGACACCCTTCGGATATGATATAAATTTCGAAGTACTAAAGCATCCGGTACTTTGGATGGGGTTTGTTAGGCCCAATAGATCTATCTTTAGGATTCGCGTCAATTAGGGTGTCTGTTCCCTAATTCTTAGATTACCAGACTTAATAAAAAGGGGCATATTCGATTTCGATAATTCAACCATAGAATGTAGTTTCACGTACTTGTGTCTATTTTGTAAATCATTTATAAAACCTGCATGTATTCTCATCCCAAAAATATTAGATTTTAAAAGTGGGACTATAACTCACTTTCACAGATTTTTACTTCGTCGGGAAGTAAGACTTGGCCACTGTTGATTCACGAACCTATAACAATATATACATATATATTAAAGTATGTTCAAAATATATTTACAACACTTTTAATATATTTTGATGTTTTAAGTTTATTAAGTCAGCTGTCCTCGTTAGTAACCTATAACTAGTTGTCCACAGTTAGATGTACAGAAATAAATCGATAAATATTATCTTGAATCAATCCACGACCCAGTGTATACGTATCTCAGTATTGATCACAACTCAAACTATATATATTTTGGAATCAACCTCAACCCTGTATAGCTAACTCCAACATTCACATATAGAGTGTCTATGGTTGTTCCGAAATATATATAGATGTGTCGACATGATAGGTCGAAACATTGTATACGTGTCTATGGTATCTCAAGATTACATAATATACAATACAAGTTGATTAAGTTATGGTTGGAATAGATTTGTTACCAATTTTCACGTAGCTAAAATGAGAAAAATTATCCAATCTTGTTTTACCCATAACTTCTTCATTTTAAATCCGTTTTGAGTGAATCAAATTGCTATGATTTCATATTGAACTCTATTTTATGAATCTAAACAGAAAAAGTATAGGTTTATAGTCAGAAAAATAAGTTACAAGTCATTTTTGTAAAGGTTGTCATTTCAGTCGAAAGAACGACGTCTAGATGACCATTTTAGAAAACATACTTCCACTTTGAGTTTAACCATAATTTTTGGATATAGTTTCATGTTCATAATAAAAATCATTTTCCCAGAATAACAACTTTTAAATCAAAGTTTATCATAGTTTTTAATTAACTAACCCAAAACAGCCCGCGGTGTTACTACGACGGCGTAAATCCGGTTTTACGGTGTTTTTCGTGTTTCCAGGTTTTAAATCATTAAGTTAGCATATCATATAGATATAGAACATGTGTTTATTTGATTTTAAAAGTCAAGTTAGAAGGATTAACTTTTGTTTGCGAAGGAAATTAAGGTAGTAATCGCAAACAAAAGTTAATCCTTCTAACTTGACTTTTAAAATCAACTAAACACATGTTCTATATCTATATGATATGCTAACTTAATGATTTAAAACCTGGAAACACGAAAAACACCGTAAAACCGGATTTACGCCGTCGTAGTAACACCGCGGGCTGTTTTGGGTTAGTTAATTAAAAACTATGATAAACTTTGATTTAAAAGTTGTTATTCTGAGAAAATGATTTTTATTATGAACATGAAACTATATCCAAAAATTATGGTTAAACTCAAAGTGGAAGTATGTTTTCTAAAATGGTCATCTAGACGTCGTTCTTTCGACTGAAATGACTACCTTTACAAAAACGACTTGTAACTTATTTTTCCGACTATAAACCTATACTTTTTATATTTAGATTCATAAAATAGAGTTCAATATGAAACCATAGCAATTTGATTCACTCAAAACGGATTTAAAATGAAGAAGTTATGGGTAAAACAAGATTGGATAATTTTTCTCATTTTAGCTACGTGAAAATTGGTAACAAATCTATTCCAACCATAACTTAATCAACTTGTATTGTATATTATGTAATCTTGAGATACCATAGACACGTATACAATGTTTCGACCTATCATGTCGACACATCTATATATATTTCGGAACAACCATAGACACTCTATATGTGAATGTTGGAGTTAGCTATACAGGGTTGAGGTTGATTCCAAAATATATATAGTTTGAGTTGTGATCAATACTGAGATACGTATACACTGGGTCGTGGATTGATTCAAGATAATATTTATCGATTTATTTCTGTACATCTAACTGTGGACAACTAGTTGTAGGTTACTAACGAGGACAGCTAACTTAATAAACTTAAAACATCAAAATATATTAAAAGTGTTGTAAATATATTTTGAACATAATTTGATATATATGTATATATTGTTATAGGTTCGTGAATCAACAGTGGCCAAGTCTTACTTCCCGACGAAGTAAAAATCTGTGAAAGTGAGTTATAGTCCCACTTTTAAAATCTAATATTTTTGGGATGAGAATATATGCAGGTTTTATAAATGATTTACAAAATAGACACAAGTACGTGAAACTACATTCTATGGTTGAATTATCGAAATCGAATATGCCCCTTTTTATTAAGTCTGGTAATCTAAGAATTAGGGAACAGACACCCTAATTGACGCGAATCCTAAAGATAGATCTATTGGGCCTAACAAACCCCATCCAAAGTACCGGATGCTTTAGTACTTCGAAATTTATATCATGTCCGAAGGGTGTCCCGGAATGATGGGGATATTCTTATATATGCATCTTGTTATTGTCGGTTACCAGGTGTTCACCATATGAATGATTTTTATCTCTATGTATGGGATGTGTATTGAAATATGAAATCTTGTGGTCTATTGTTACGATTTGATATATATAGGTTAAACCTATAACTCACCAACATTTTTGTTGACGTTTAAAGCATGTTTATTCTCAGGTGAATACTAAGAGCTTCCGCTGTTGCACACTAAAATAAGGACAAGATTTAGAGTCCATGTTTGTATGATATTGTGTAAAAACTGCATTCAAGAAACTTATTTCGATGTAACATATTTGTATTGTAAACCATTATGTAATGGTCATGTGTAAACAGGATATTTTAGATTATAATTATTTGATAATCTACGAAAAGCTTTTTAAACCTTTATTTATGAAATAAAGGTTATGGTTTGTTTTAAAAATGAATGCACTCTTTGAAAAACGTCTCATATAGAGGTCAAAACCTCGCAACGAAATCAATTAATATGGAACGTTTTTAATCAATAAGAACGGGACATTTCAGTTGGTATCCGAGCGTTGGTCTTAGAGAACCAGAAAATTTGTATTAGTGTGTCTTATCGAGTTTGTTAGGATGCATTAGTGAGTCTGGACTTCGACCGTGTTTTCTTTAAAAATGATTGCTTAACATTTTTGTTGGAAACTATATATTTTTAACATATGAATATTATGTGATATATTAATCTCTTAACGTGTTTGATATTATGTGATAGATGTCTACCTCTAGAACAAGTCCCATTGACTCACCTAATAATAATGAAGAGTCAAATGTAAATTGGAATGATTTGTGGACTGATTCACAAGTTCCCGAAGAGGAACCGGAAGAAGAGTCGGAACCGGAAGAAGAATCGGAACCGGAAGAAGAATCGGAACCGGATGAAGAAATAGAACCGGTGGGGAAAATAATAAAACGGTTAAGTAAAAGAAAATCCTCAACCAACCGACCAAAGTTAATTATGGTCAATGGTGTTTCCGCCAAGGAAGCAAAATATTGGGAGGATTACCAATTCTCCGATGAATCGGATTCCGACGAGAATTCCGATGATGTTATAGAAATTACCCCAACTGAATTTAAAAAGGCAAAAGAAAATAATAAGGGAAAGGGCATAAAAATAGAGAAATCTAATTCCAACCCCGATGAACTTTATATGTATCGTCAACCCCCGAAGTCCTTAAGTTGTAACAATGACCCGGGAACCTCTAAACCACCAGGTTTTTCTAAACCAATGTGGACAACGACGGCTCGTATTAGGGGAACATCATATATCCCTAGAAACTTGGCAAAACGAACCAAAACCGAAGAAGAAGAAACGAGCGAGTCGAAATAAGATAGTTGTATTCGTGTGGTGTAATATATGTAATATAGTGTTCTTATGCTTTATGATATATGTAAAAATTGCTTGTATTAATAAGTATTTTTTTATGAAACTAACTCTTGTCTATTTTACAGTTTAAAAACACAAAATGGATAGACAACCCAATATTTTAAGAGACCTACCCGGAGACATGATTGATGAAATCTTGTCTAGAGTCGGCCAGAATTCTTCGGCACAACTATTTAAGGCGAGATCAGTTTGTAAGACATTCGAAGAACGTTCCAAGAATGTCTTGGTTTATAAGAGACTTTCGTTTGAAAGATGGGGGATATCACATTGGGAAACCCATAAGTTACGATGTGTTTACTTTGACGCATATATTGCGGGGAACCCAAATGCTATTTTACGCAACGGGTTAAGAAATTATTTTGACTCAATATATCCGAATATTGGACTTCGTGATTTAGAAAAAGCGGCTAACATGCAACATAAAGAAGCATGTTATGCTTAAGGATTAGTAATGTTCGCTTCTCACCAAAGTGAGAACAAGAACATCGGGCTACAACTATTAAACAAAACGTTTCCACAAGTGACGGAGTCGGTAATTGGGGTAAGAAATGAGGTTTTTAGATTATTACGGGACTGTTGGACATTACGTAACCCTCGTCCCTTTGATGACGTTACAACACACTGTCTTATCAACGGCCATAACGGTTATGTTGCACAAGTCCAAGGATGGGAAGTAGTCCTAGTAAAACCAGAATGCATGACTTGTTTCTGGACGTATGAATTACGTGTCTTTATTGCCTTTGCCGAACGACTTGTGTACTAGCTAGAATTGTCTTCACAACTATCTTGTATCAAAGTTATTGTGTGCTATATTTCATGCTTTATGTAAAATAAGCGGTATTGTAAGTTTGTAAAATATTGTATAAAAGTTTGAACGCGAAATATTATTACAATCAGTTTTTCATATAGAATTGTAGTAGTTGAATTGTATATTAGCTACTAAGTATGAACTTAACGGGTAGGTACTACCCGAATTTAAACTTATAAAACGCTAATATGAAGAAAAAGCTTTTATAAATGAGTTCATATTATGCTACGAAATACTATTAACTACTCTTAATATTCTGTATGATTAACTTGTTCCATTTAACTATTTTGAAGGAAATGGCACCGACTACTCGACACACCGTGAATATGAATGAAGAGGAATTCCGTACTTTTCTAGCTTCAAACATAGCCGCAGTACAGGCTGCGCTACATACCAACAATAACCTTGGATCTAGCAGTACAGGAAATCGTGTAGGATGTACCTACAAAGAATTCACTGCCTGCAAACCTTTGGAATTTGATGGAACCGAAGGACCAATCGGATTGAAACGGTGGACCGAGAAGGTTGAATCGGTGTTTGCCATAAGTAAGTGTACTGAAGAGGACAAAGTGAAGTACGCTACGCATACCTTCACAGGTTCTGCGTTAACATGGTGGAATACCTATCTAGAGCAAGTGGGACAAGATGATGCGTACGCACTACTGTGGTTAGCATTCAAGCACTTGATGAACGAGAAGTACCGTCCCAGAACCGAGGTCAATAAGCTCAAGACAGAACTTAGAGGGTTACGAACCCAAGGATTTGATATTACCACGTACGAAAGACGATTCACAGAATTGTGCCTATTGTGTCCGGGAGCATTCGAAGATGAGGAAGAGAAGATCGACGCGTTTGTGAAAGGATTACCGGAAAGAATCCAAGAAGATATAAGTTCACACGAGCCCGCCTCCATACAACAGGCATGTAGAATGGCTCACAAACTAGTGAACCAGATTGAAGAAAGAATTAAAGAACAGACTGCTGAAGAGGCCAATGTGAAGCAAGTCAAAAGAAAGTGGGAGGAAAACGGTGATAAGAATCACCAATACAACAACAACAACAATTACAACAATAATCGCAACAATTATCCCAACAATCGCAACATCAATCGCAACTACAACAAACGGCCCAACAACAACAACAACAACAACAACAGCAACTACAACAATCATTCCAACAACAATAATAACCGCAACAACAACAACAATCAGAAGCAGCTATGCCAAAGGTGTGAAAAGAATCACTCGGGGTACTGCACCAAATTTTGCAACAAGTGTAAAAGAAATGGTCATAGCGCGGCGAAGTGTGAGGTCTACGGACCAGGGGTTAATAGAACGAAAGGAACAAATGGTGTCGGAACGAGTAATGGCGGAGCAAGTAGTGTCGGAGCAAGTTATGCCAATGTAGTTTGTTATAAATGTGGAAAACCAGGCCACATTATTAGAAATTGCCCGAACCAGGAGAACACGAATGGACAAGGCCGTGGAAGAGTTTTCAATATTAATGCGGTAGAGGCACAGGAAGACCCGTAGCTTGTTACGGGTACGTTTCTTATTGACAATAAATCTGCTTACGTTTTATTTGATTCGGGTGCGAATAGAAGCTATATGAGTAGAGATTTTTGTGCTAAATTAAGTTGTCCATTGACGCCTTTGGATAGTAAATTTTTACTCGAATTAGCAAATGGTAAATTTATTTCAGCAGATAATATATGTCGGAATCGAGAAATTAAACTGGTTAGCGAAACATTTAACATTGATTTGATACCAGTAGAGTTAGGGAGTTTTGATGTGATAATCGGTATGGACTGGTTGAAAGAAGTGAAAGCGGAGATCGTTTGTTACAAAAATGCAATTCGCATTATACGAGAAAAAGGAAAACCCTTAATGGTGTACGGAGAAAAGGGCAACACGAAGCTACATCTTATTAGTAATTTGAAGGCACAAAAACTAATAAGAAAAGGTTGCTATGCTGTTCTAGCACACGTCGAGAAAGTACAAACTGAAGAAAAGAGCATCAATGATGTTCCCATTGCAAAAGAATTTCCCGATGTATTTCCGAAAGAATTACCGGGATTACCCCCACATCGATCCGTTGAATTTCAAATAGATCTTGTACCAGGAGCTGCACCAATAGCTCGTGCTCCTTACAGACTCGCACCCAGCGAGATGAAAGAACTGCAAAGCCAATTACAAGAACTTTTAGAGCGTGGTTTCATTCGACCAAGCACATCACCGTGGGGAGCTCCTGTTTTGTTTGTCAAGAAGAAAGATGGTACATTCAGGTTGTGTATCGACTACCGAGAGTTGAACAAACTTACCATCAAGAACCGCTACCCACTACCGAGAATCGACGACTTATTTGATCAACTACAAGGCTCGTCTGTTTATTCAAAGATTGACTTACGTTCCGGGTATCATCAAATGCGGGTGAAAGAAGATGAGATTCCAAAGACTGCTTTCAAAACACGTTACGGTCATTACGAGTTTATGGTCATGCCGTTTGGTTTAAATAATGCACCAGCTGTGTTCATGGACCTTATGAACCGAGTGTGTGGACCATACCTTGACAAGTTTGTCATTGTTTTCATTGATGACATACTTATTTACTCAAAGAATGACCAAGAACACGGTGAACATTTGAGAAAGGTGTTAGAAGTATTGAGGAAGGAAGAATTGTACGCTAAGTTTTCAAAGTGTGCATTTTGGTTGGAAGAAGTTCAATTCCTCGGTCACATAGTGAACAAAGAAGGTATTAAGGTGGATCCGGCAAAGATAGAAACTGTTGAAAAGTGGGAAACCCCGAAAACTCCGAAACACATACGCCAGTTTTTAGGACTAGCTGGTTACTACAGAAGGTTCATCCAAGACTTTTCCAGAATAGCAAAACCCTTGACTGCATTAACGCATAAAGGGAAGAAATTTGAATGGAATGATGAACAAGAGAAAGCGTTTCAGTTATTGAAGAAAAAGCTAACTACGGCACCTATATTGTCATTGCCTGAAGGGAATGATGATTTTGTGATTTATTGTGATGCATCAAAGCAAGGTCTCGGTTGTGTATTAATGCAACGAACGAAGGTGATTGCTTATGCGTCTAGAAAATTGAAGATTCACGAACAAAATTATACGACGCATGATTTGGAATTAGGCGCGGTTATTTTTGCATTAAAGACTTGGAGGCACTACTTATATGGGGTCAAAAGTATTATATATACCGACCACAAAAGTCTTCAACACATATTTAATCAGAAACAACTGAATATGAGGCAGCGTAGGTGGATTGAATTATTGAATGATTACGACTTTGAGATTCGTTACCACCCGGGGAAGCAAATGTGGTAGCCGATGCCTTGAGCAGGAAGGACAGAGAACCCATTCAAGTAAAATCTATGAATATAATGATTCATAATAACATTACTACTCAAATAAAGGAGGCGCAACAAGGAGTTTTAAAAGAGGGAAATTTAAAGGATGAAATACCCAAAGGATCGGAGAAGCATCTTAATATTCGGGAAGACGGAACCCGGTATAGGGCTGAAAGGATTTGGGTACCAAAATTTGGAGATATGAGAGAAATGGTACTTAGAGAAGCTCATAAAACCAGATACTCAATACATCCTGGAACGGTGAAGATGTACAAGGATCTCAAGAAACATTTTTGGTGGCCGGGTATGAAAGCCGATGTTGCTAAATATGTAGGAGAATGTTTGACGTGTTCTAAGGTCAAAGCTGAGCATCAGAAACCATCAGGTCTACTTCAACAACCCGAAATCCCGGAATGGAAATGGGAAAACATTACCATGGATTTCATCACTAAATTGCCAAGGACTGCAAGTGGTTTTCATACTATTTGGGTAATAGTTGATCGTCTCACCAAATCAGCACACTTCCTACCAATAAGAGAAGATGACAAGATGGAGAAGTTAGCACGACTGTATTTGAAGGAAGTCGTCTCCAGACATGGAATACCAATCTCTATTATCTCTGATAGGGATGGCAGATTTATTTCAAGATTCTGGCAGACATTACAGCAAGCATTAGGAACTCGTCTAGACATGAGTACTGCCTATCATCCACAAACTGATGGGCAGAGCGAAAGGACGATACAAACGCTTGAAGACATGCTACGAGCATGTGTTATTGATTTCGGAAACAGTTGGGATCGACATCTACCGTTAGCAGAATTTTCCTACAACAACAGCTACCATTCAAGCATTGAGATGGCGCTGTTTGAAGCACTTTATGGTAGAAAGTGCAGGTCTCCGATTTGTTGGAGTGAAGTGGGGGATAGACAGATTACGGGTCCGGAGATTATACAAGAAACTACCGAGAAGATCATCCAAATTCAACAACGGTTGAAAACCGCCCAAAGTCGACAAAAGAGCTACGCTGACATTAAAAGAAAAGATATAGAATTTGAAATTGGAGAGATGGTCATGCTTAAAGTTGCACCTTGGAAAGGCGTTGTTCGATTTGGTAAATGAGGGAAATTAAATCCAAGGTATATTGGACCATTCAAGATTATTGATCGTGTCGGACCAGTAGCTTACCGACTAGAGTTACCTCAACAACTCGCGGCTGTACATAACACTTTCCACGTCTCGAATTTAAAGAAATGTTTTGCTAAAGAAGATCTCACTATTCCGTTAGATGAAATCCAAATCAACAAAAAACTTCAATTCATCGAAGAACCCGTCGAAATAATGGATCGTGAGGTTAAAAGACTTAAGCAAAACAAGATACCAATTGTTAAGGTTCGATGGAATGCTCGTAGAGGACCCGAGTTCACCTGGGAGCGTGAAGATCAGATGAAGAAGAAATACCCGCATCTATTTCCAGAAGATTCGTCAACACCTTCGACAGCTTAAAATTTCGGGACGAAATTTATTTAACGGGTAGGTACTGTAGTGACCCGAACTTTTCCATGTTTATATATATTAATTGAGATTGATATTTACATGATTAAATGTTTCCAACATGTTAAGCAATCAAACTTGTTAAGACTTGATTAATTGAAATATGTTTCATATAGACAATTGACCACCCAAGTTGATCGGTGATTCACGAACGTTAAAACTTGTAAAAACTATATGATGACATATATATGGATATATATATATAGTTAACATGATACTATGATAATAAAACATATCATAAAGTATATTAACAATGAACTACATATGTAAAAACAAGACTACTAACTTAATGATTTTTAAACGAGACATATATGTAACGATTATCGTTGTAAAGACATTTAATGTATATATATCATATTAAGAGATATTCATACATGATAATATCATGATAATATAATAATTTAAAATCTCATTTGATATTATAAACATTGGGTTAACAACATTTAACAAGATCGTTAACCTAAAGGTTTCAAAACAACACTTACATGTAACGACTAACGATGACTTAACGACTCAGTTAAAATGTATATACATGTAGTGTTTTAATCTGTATTTATACACTTTTGAAAGACTTCAATACACTTATCAAAATACTTCTACTTAACAAAAATGCTTACAATTACATCCTCGTTCAGTTTCATCAACAATTCTACTCGTATGCACCCGTATTCGTACTCGTACAATACACAGCTTTTAGATGTATGTACTATTGGTATATACACTCCAATGATCAGCTCTTAGCAGCCCATGTGAGTCATCTAACACATGTGGGAACCATCATTTGGCAACTAGTATGAAATATCTCATAAAATTACAAAAATATGAGTAATCATTCATGACTTATTTACATGAAAACAAAATTACATATCCTTTATATCTAATCCATACACCAACGACCAAAAACACCTACAAACACTTTCATTCTTCAATTTTCTTCATCTAATTGATCTCTCTCAAGTTATATCTTCAAGTTCTAAGTGTTCTTCATAAATTCCAAAAGTTCTAGTTTCATAAAATCAAGAATACTTTCAAGTTTGCTAGCTCACTTCCAATCTTGTAAGGTGATCATCCAACCTCAAGAAATCTTTGTTTCTTATAGTAGGTTATCATTCTAATACAAGGTAATAATCATATTCAAACTTTGGTTCAATTTCTATAACTATAACAATCTTATTTCAAGTGATGATCTTACTTGAACTTGTTTTCGTGTCATGATCCTGCTTCAAGAACTTCGAGCCATCCAAGGATCCATTGAAGCTAGATCCATTTTTCTCTTTTCCAGTAGGTTTATCCAAGGAAATTAAGGTAGTAATGATGTTCATAACATCATTCGATTCATACATATAAAGCTATCTTATTCGAAGGTTTAAACTTGTAATCACTAGAACATAGTTTAGTTAATTCTAAACTTGTTCGCAAACAATAGTTAATCCTTCTAACTTGACTTTTAAAATCAACTAAACACATGTTCTATATCTATATGATATGCTAACTTAATGATTTAAAACCTGGAAACACGAAAAACACCGTAAAACCGGATTTACGCCGTCGTAGAAACACCGCGGGCTGTTTTGGGTTAGTTAATTAAAAACTATGATAAACTTTGATTTAAAAGTTGTTATTCTGAGAAAATGATTTTTATTATGAACATGAAACTATATCCAAAAATTATGGTTAAACTCAAAGTGGAAGTATGTTTTCTAAAATGGTCATCTAGACGTCGTTCTTTCGACTGAAATGACTACCTTTACAAAAATGACTTGTAACTTATTTTTTCAACTATAAACCTATACTTTTTCTGTTTAGATTCATAAAATAGAGTTCAATATGAAATCATAGCAATTTGATTCACTCAAAACGGATTTAAAATGAAGAAGTTATGGGTAAAACAAGATTGGATAATTTTTCTCATTTTAGCTACGTGAAAATTGGTAACAAATCTATTCCAACCATAACTTAATCAACTTGTATTGTATATTATGTAATCTTGAGATACCATAGACACGTATACAATGTTTCGACCTATCATGTCGACACATCTATATATATTTCGGAACAACCATAGACACTCTATATGTGAATGTTGGAGTTAGCTATACAGGGTTGAGGTTGATTCCAAAATATATATAGTTTGAGTTGTGATCAATACTGAGATACGTATACACTGGGTCGTGGATTGATTCAAGATAATATTTATCGATTTATTTCTGTACATCTAAATGTGGACAACTAGTTATAGGTTACTAACGAGGACAGCTGACTTAATAAACTTAAAACATCAAAATATATTAAAAGTGTTGTAAATATATTTTGAACATACTTTAATATATATGTATATATTGTTATAGGTTCGTGAATCAACAGTGGCCAAGTCTTACTTCCCGACGAAGTAAAAATCTGTGAAAGTGAGTTATAGTCCCACTTTTAAAATCTAATATTTTTGGGATGAGAATACATGCAGGTTTTATAAATGATTTACAAAATAGACACAAGTACGTGAAACTACATTCTATGGTTGAATTATCGAAATCGAATATGCCCCTTTTTATTAAGTCTGGTAATCTAAGAATTAGGGAACAGACACCCTAATTGACGCGAATCCTAAAGATAGATCTATTGGGCCTAACAAACCCCATCCAAAGTACCGGATGCTTTAGTACTTCGAAATTTATATCATATCCGAAGGGTGTCCCGGAATGATGGGGATATTCTTATATATGCATCTTGTTATTGTCGGTTACCAGGTGTTCACCATATGAATGATTTTTATCTCTATGTATGGGATGTGTATTGAAATATGAAATCTTGTGGTCTATTGTTACGATTTGATATATATAGGTTAAACCTATAACTCACCAACATTTTTGTTGACGTTTAAAGCATGTTTATTCTCAGGTGAATATTAAGAGCTTCCGCTGTTGCATACTAAAATAAGGACAAGATTTGGAGTCCATGTTTGTATGATATTGTGTAAAAACTGCATTCAAGAAACTGATTTCGATGTAACATATTTGTATTGTAAACCATTATGTAATGGTCGTGTGTAAACAGGATATTTTAGATTATCATTATTTGATAATCTACGTAAAGCTTTTTAAACCTTTATTTATGAAATAAAGGTTATGGTTTGTTTTAAAAATGAATGCAGTCTTTGAAAAACATCTCATATAGAGGTCAAAACCTCGCAACGAAATCAATTAATATGGAACGTTTTTAATCAATAAGAACGGTACATTTCACAACGCCTTTCCAAGGTGCAACTTTAAGCATGACCATCTCTCCAATTTCAAATTCTATATCTTTTCTTTTAATGTAAGCGTAGCTCTTTTGTCGACTTTGGGCGGTTTTCAACCGTTGTTGAATTTGGATGATCTTCTCGGTAGTTTCTTGTATAATCTCCGGACCCGTAATCTGTCTATCCCCCACTTCACTCCAACAAATCGGAGACCTGCACTTTCTACCATAAAGTGCTTCAAACGGTGCCATCTCAATGCTTGAATGGTAGCTGTTGTTGTAGGAAAATTCTGCTAATGGTAGATGTCGATCCCAACTGTTTCCGAAATCAATAACACATGCTCGTAGCATGTCTTCAAGCGTTTGTATCGTCCTTTCGCTCTGCCCATCAGTTTGTGGATGATAGGCAGTACTCATGTCTAGACGAGTTCCTAATGCTTGCTGTAATGTCTGCCAGAATCTTGAAATAAATCTGCCATCCCTATCAGAGATAATAGAGATTGGTATTCCATGTCTGGAGATAACTTCCTTCAAATACAGTCGTGCTAACTTCTCCATCTTGTCATCTTCTCTTATTGGCAAGAAGTGTGCTGATTTGGTGAGACGATCAACTATTACCCAAATAGTATCAAAACCACTTGCAGTCCTTGGCAATTTAGTGATGAAATCCATGGTAATGTTTTCCCATTTCCATTCCGGGATTTCAGGTTGTTGAAGTAGAACTGATGGTTTCTGATGCTTAGCTTTGACCTTAGAACACGTCAAACATTCTCCTACGTATTTAGCAACATCGGCTTTCATACCCGGCCACCAAAAATGTTTCTTGAGATCCTTGTACATCTTCCCCGTTCCAGGATGTATTGAGTATCTGGTTTTATGAGCTTCTCTAAGTACCATTTCTCTTATATCTCCAAATTTTGGTACCCAAATACTTTCAGCCCTATACCGGGTTCCGTCTTCCCGAATATTAAGATGCTTCTCCGATCCTTTGGGTATTTCATCCTTTAAATTTCCCTCTTTTAAAACTCCTTGTTGCGCCTCCTTTATTTGAGTAGTAATGTTATTATGAATCATTATATTCATAGATTTTACTCGAATGGGTTCTCTGTCCTTCCTGCTCAAGGCATCAGCTACCACATTTGCCTTCCCCGGGTGGTAACGAATCTCAAAGTCGTAATCATTCAATAATTCAATCCACCTACGCTGCCTCATATTCAGTTGTTTCTGATTAAATATGTGTTGAAAACTTTTGTGGTCGGTATATATAATACTTTTGACCACATATAAGTAGTGCCTCCAAGTCTTTAATGCAAAAACAACCGCGCCTAATTCCAAATCATGCGTCGTATAATTTTGTTCGTGAATCTTCAATTGTCTAGACGCATAAGCAATCACCTTCATTCGTTGCATTAATACACAACCGAGACCTTGCTTTGATGCATCACAATAAATCACAAAATCATCATTCCCTTCAGGCAATGACAATATAGGTGCCGTAGTTAGCTTTTTCTTCAATAACTGAAACGCTTTCTCTTGTTCATCATTCCATTCAAATTTCTTCCCTTTATGCGTTAATGCAGTCAAGGGTTTTGCTATTCTGGAAAAGTCTTGGATGAACCTTCTGTAGTAACCAGCTAGTCCTAAAAACTGGCGTATGTGTTTCGAAGTTTTCGGGGTTTCCCACTTTTCAACAGTTTCTATCTTTGCCGGATCCACCTTAATACCTTCTTTGTTCACTATGTGACCGAGGAATTGAACTTCTTCCAACCAAAATGCACACTTTGAAAACTTAGCGTACAATTCTTCCTTCCTCAATACTTCTAACACCTTTCTCAAATGTTCACCGTGTTCTTGGTCATTCTTTGAGTAAATAAGTATGTCATCAATGAAAACAATGACAAACTTGTCAAGGTATGGTCCACACACTCGGTTCATAAGGTCCATGAACACAGCTGGTGCATTAGTTAAACCAAACGGCATGACCATAAACTCGTAATGATCGTAACGTGTTCTAAAAGCAGTCTTTGGAATATCATCTTCTTTCACCCGCATTTGATGATACCCGGAACGTAAGTCAATCTTTGAATAAACAAACGAGCCTTGTAGTTGATCAAATAAGTCGTCGATTCTCGGTAGTGGGTAGCGGTTCTTGATGGTAAGTTTGTTCAACTCTCGGTAGTCGATACACAACCTGAATGTACCATCTTTCTTCTTGACAAACAAAACAGGAGCTCCCCACGGTGATGTGCTTGGTCGAATGAAACCACGCTCTAAAAGTTCTTGTAATTGGCTTTGCAGTTCTTTCATCTCGCTGGGTGCGAGTCTGTAAGGAGCACGAGCTATTGGTGCAGCTCCTGGTACAAGATCTATTTGAAATTCAACGGATCGATGTGGGGGTAATCCCGGTAATTCTTTCGGAAATACATCGGGAAATTCTTTTGCAATGGGAACATCATTGATGCTCTTTTCTTCAGTTTGTACTTTCTCAACGTGTGCTAGAACAGCATAGCAACCTTTTCTTATTAGTTTTTGTGCCTTCAAATTACTAATAATATGTAGCTTCGTGTTGCCCTTTTCTCCGTACACCATTAAGGGTTTTCCTTTTTCTCGTATAATGCGAATTGCATTTTTGTAACAAACGATCTCTGCTTTCACTTCTTTCAACCAGTCCATACCGATTATCACATCAAAACTACCTAACTCTACTGGTATCAAATCAATCTTAAATGTTTCGCTAACCAGTTTAATTTCTCGATTCCGACATATATTATCTGCTGAAATTAATTTACCATTTGCTAATTCGAGTAAAAATTTACTATCCAAAGGCGTCAATGGACAACTTAATTTAGCACAAAAATCTCTACTCATATAGCTTCTATCCGCACCCGAATCAAATAAAACGTAAGCAGATTTATTGTCAATAAGAAACGTACCCGTAACAAGCTCCGGGTCTTCCTGTGCCTCTGCCGCATTAATATTGAAAACTCTTCCGCGGCCTTGTCCATTCGTGTTCTCCTGGTTCGGGCAATTTCTAATAATGTGGCCCGGTTTTCCACATTTATAACAAACTACATTGGCATAACTTGCTCCGACACTACTTGCTCCGCCATTACTCATTCCGACACCATTTGTTCCTTTCGTTCTATTAACCCCTGGTCCGTAGACCTCACACTTCGCCGCGCTATGACCATTTCTTTTACACTTGTTGCAAAATTTGGTGCAGAACCCCGAGTGATACTTTTCACACCTTTGGCATAGCTGCTTCTGATTGTTGTTGTTTTTGCGGTTGTTATTGTTGTTGGGATGATTGTTGTAGTTGCTGTTGTTGTTGTTGTTGTTGTTGTTGTTGTTGTTGTTGTTGTTGTTGGGCCGTTTGTTATAGTTGCGATTGATGTTGCGATTGTTGGGATAATTGTTGCGATTATTATTGTAATTGCTGTTGTTGTTGTATTGGTGATTCTTATCACCGTTTTCCTCCCACTTTCTTTTGACTTGCTTCACATTGGCCTCTTCAGCCGTCTGTTCTTTAATTCTTTCCTCAATCTGGTTCACTAGTTTGTGAGCCATTCTACATGCCTGTTGTATGGAGGCGGGCTCGTGTGAACTTATATCTTCTTGGATTCTTTCCGGTAATCCTTTCACAAACGCGTCGATCTTCTCTTCCTCATCTTCGAACGCTCCAGGACACAATAGGCACAATTCTGTGAATCGTCTTTCGTACGTGGTAATATCAAATCCTTGGGTTCGTAACCCTCTAAGTTCTGTCTTGAGCTTATTGACCTCGGTTCTGGGACGGTACTTCTCGTTCATCAAGTGCTTGAATGCTGACCACGGTAGTGCGTACGCATCGTCTTGTCCCACTTGCTCTAGATAGGTATTCCACCATGTTAACGCAGAACCTGTGAAGGTATGCGTAGCATACTTCACTTTGTCCTCTTCAGTACACTTACTTATGGCAAACACCGATTCGACCTTCTCGGTCCACCGTTTCAATCCGATCGGTCCTTCAGTTCCATCAAATTCCAAAGGTTTGCAGGCAGTGAATTCTTTGTAGGTGCATCCTACACGATTTCCTGTACTGCTAGATCCAAGGTTATTGTTGGTATGTAGCGCAGCCTGTACTGCGGCTATGTTTGAAGCTAGAAAAGTACGGAATTCCTCTTCATTCATATTCACGGTGTGTCGAGTAGTCGGTGCCATTTCCTTCAAAATAGTCAAATGGAACAAGTTAATCATACAGAATATTAAGAGTAGTTAATAGTATTTCGTAGCATAATATGAACTCATTTATAAAAGCTTTTTCTTCATATTAGCATTTTATAAGTTTAAATTCGGGTAGTACCTACCCGTTAAGTTCATACCTAGTAGCTAATATACAATTCAACTACTACAATTCTATATGAAAAACTGATTGTAATAATATTTCGCGTTCAAACTTTTATACAATATTTTACAAACTTACAATACCGCTTATTTTACATAAATCATGAAATATAGCACACAATAACTTTGATACAAGATAGTTGTGAAGATAATTCTAGCTAGTACACAAGTCGTTCAGCAAAGGCAATAAAGACACGTAATTCATACGTCCAGAAACAAGTCATGCATTCTGGTTTTACTAGGACTACTTCCCATCCTTGGTCTTGTGGAACATAACCGTTATGGCCGTTGATAAGGCAGCGTGTTGTAACGTCATCAAAGGGACGAGGGTTACGTAATGACCAACAGTCTCGTAATAACCTAAAAACCTCATTTCTTACCCCAATTACCGACTCCGTCACTTGTGGGAACGTTTTGTTTAATAGTTGTAGCCCGATGTTCTTGTTCTCACTTTGGTGAGAAGCGAACATTACTAACCCGTAAGCATAACATGCTTCTTTATGTTCCATGTTAGCCGCTTTTTCTAAATCACGAAGGCCTATATTCGGATATACTGAGTCAAAATAATTTCTTAACCCGTTGCGTAAAATAGCATTTGGGTTCCCCGCAATATATGCGTCAAAGTAAACACATCGTAACTTATGGATTTCCCAATGTGATATTCCCCATCTTCTGAACGAAAGCCTTTTATAAACCAAGGCATTCTTGGAACGTTCTTCGAATGTCTTACAAACTGATCTCGCCTTAAATAGTTGTGCCGAGGAATTCTGACCGACTCTAGACAAGATTTCATCAATCATGTCTCCGGGTAGGTCTCTTAAAATATTGGGTTGTCTATCCATTTTGTGTTTTTATACTGTAAAATAGACAAGAGTTAGATTCATAAAAAAAATACTTATTAATACAAGCAATTTTTACATATATCATAAAGCATAAGCACACTATATTACATATATTACACCACACGAATATAACTATCTTATTTCGACTCGCTCGTTTCTTCTTGTTCGGTTTTGGTTCGTTTTGCCAAGTTTCTAGGGATATATGATGTTCCCCTAATACGAGCCGTCGTTATCCACATTGGTTTAGAAAAACCTGGTGGTTTAGAGGTTCCCGGGTCATTGTTACAACTTAAGGACTTCGGGGGTTGACGATACATATAAAGTTCATCGGGGTTGGAATTAGATTTCTCTATTTTTATGCCCTTTCCCTTATTATTTTCTTTTGCCTTTTTAAATTCAGTTGGGGTAATTTCTATAACATCATCGGAATTCTCGTCGGAATCCGATTCATCGGAGAATTGGTAATCCTCCCAATATTTTGCTTCCTTGGCGGAAACACCATTGACCATAATTAACCTTGGTCGGTTGGTTGAGGATTCTCTTTTACTTAACCGTTTTATTATTTCCCCCACCGGTTCTATTTCTTCTTCCGGTTCCGATTCTTCTTCCGGTTCCGATTCTTCTTCCGGTTCCGACTCTTCGGGAACTTGTGAATCAGTCCACGAATCATTCCAATTTACATTTGACTCTTCATTATTATTAGGTGAGTCAATGGGACTTGTTCTAGAGGTAGACATCTATCACATAATATCAAACACGATAAAAGATTAATATATCACATAATATTCATATGTTAAAAATATATAGTTTCCAACAAAAATGTTAAGCAATCATTTTTAAAGAAAACACGGTCGAAGTCCAGACTCACTAATGCATCCTAACAAACTCGATAAGACACACTAATACAAATTTTCTGGTTCTCTAAGACCAACGCTCGGATACCAACTGACATGTCCCGTTCTTATTGATTAAAAACGTTCCATATTAATTGATTTCATTGCGAGGTTTTGACCTCTATATGAGACGTTTTTCAAAGACTGCATTCATTTTTAAAACAAACCATAACCTTTATTTCATAAATAAAGGATTAAAAAGCTTTTCGTAGATTATCAAATAATGATAATCTAAAATATCCTGTTTACACAAGACCATTACATAATGGTTTACAATACAAATATGTTACATCGAAATCAGTTTCTTGAATGCAGTTTTTACACAATATCATACAAACATGGACTCCAAATCTTGTCCTTATTTTAGTATGCAACAGCGGAAGCTCTTAGTATTCACCTGAGAATAAACATGCTTTAAACGTCAACAAAAATGTTGGTGAGTTATAGGTTTAACCTATATATATCAAATCGTAACAATAGACCACAAGATTTCATATTTCAATACACATCCCATACATAGAGATAAAAATCATTCATATGGTGAACACCTGGTAACCGACAATAACAAGATGCATATATAAGAATATCCCCATCATTCCGGGACACCTTTCGGACATGATATAAATTTCGAAGTACTAAAGCATCTGGTACTTTGGATGGGGTTTGTTAGGCCCAATAGATCTATCTTTAGGATTCGCGTCAATTAGGGTGTCTGTTCCCTAATTCTTAGATTACCAGACTTAATAAAAAGGGGCATATTCGATTTCGATAATTCAACCATAGAATGTAATTTCACGTACTTGTGTCTATTTTGTAAATCATTTATAAAACCTGCATATATTCTCATCCCAAAAATATTAGATTTTAAAAGTGGGACTATAACTCACTTTCACAGATTTTTACTTCGTCGGGAAGTAAGACTTGGCCACTGGTTGATTCACGAACCTATAACAATATATACATATATATCAAAGTATGTTCAAAATATATTTACAACACTTTTAATATATTTTGATGTTTTAAGTTTATTAAGTCAGCTGTCCTCGTTAGTAACCTACAACTAGTTGTCCACAGTTAGATGTACAGAAATAAATCGATAAATATTATCTTGAATCAATCCACGACCCAGTGTATACGTATCTCAGTATTGATCACAACTCAAACTATATATATTTTGGAATCAACCTCAACCCTGTATAGCTAACTCCAACATTCACATATAGAGTGTCTATGGTTGTTCCGAAATATATATAGATGTGTCGACATGATAGGTCGAAACATTGTATACGTGTCTATGGTATCTCAAGATTACATAATATACAATACAAGTTGATTAAGTTATGGTTGG
Source organism: Rutidosis leptorrhynchoides (assembly GCF_046630445.1). Lineage (NCBI taxonomy): Eukaryota > Viridiplantae > Streptophyta > Magnoliopsida > Asterales > Asteraceae > Rutidosis > Rutidosis leptorrhynchoides. The sequence continues at coordinate 189,703,146 of NC_092333.1, forward strand.
AATAGATTTGTTACCAATTTTCACGTAGCTAAAATGAGAAAAATTATCCAATCTTGTTTTACCCATAACTTCTTCATTTTAAATCCGTTTTGAGTGAATCAAATTGCTATGGTTTCATATTGAACTCTATTTTATGAATCTAAATAGAAAAAGTATAGGTTTATAGTCGGAAAAATAAGTTACAAGTCATTTTTGTAAAGGTAGTCATTTCAGTCGAAAGGACGACGTCTAGATGACCATTTTAGAAAACATACTTCCACTTTGAGTTTAACCATAATTTTTGGATATAGTTTCATGTTCATAATAAAAATCATTTTCTCAGAATAACAACTTTTAAATCAAAGTTTATCATAGTTTTTAATTAACTAACCCAAAACAGCCCGCGGTGTTACTACGACGGCGTAAATCCGGTTTTACGGTGTTTTTCGTGTTTCCAGGTTTTAAATCATTAAGTTAGCATATCATATAGATATAGAACATGTGTTTAGTTGATTTTAAAATTCAAGTTAGAAGGATTAACTTTTGTTTGCGAACAAGTTTAGAATTAACTAAACTATGTTCTAGTGATTACAAGTTTAAACCTTCGAATAAGATAGCTTTATATGTATGAATCGAATGATGTTATGAACATCATTACTACCTTAATTTCCTTGGATAAACCTACTGGAAAAGAGAAAAATGGATCTAGCTTCAATGGATCCTTGGATGGCTCGAAGTTCTTGAAGCAGAATCATGACACGAAAACAAGTTCAAGTAAGATCATCACTTGAAATAAGATTGTTATAGTTATAGAAATTGAACCAAAGTTTGAATATGATTATTACCTTGTATTAGAATGATAACCTATTGTAAGAAACAAAGATTTCTTGAGGTTGGATGATCACCTTACAAGATTGGAAGTGAGCTAGCAAACTTGAAAGTATTCTTGATTTTATGAAACTAGAACTTTTGGAATTTATGAAGAACACTTAGAACTTGAAGATAGAACTTGAGAGAGATCAATTAGATGAAGAAAATTGAAGAATGAAAGTGTTTGTAGGTGTTTTTGGTCGTTGGTGTATGGATTAGATATATAAAGGATATGTAATTTTGTTTTCATGTAAATAAGTCATGAATGATTACTCATATTTTTGTAATTTTATGAGATATTTCATGCTAGTTGCCAAATGATGGTTCCCACATGTGTTAGGTGACTCACATGGGCTGCTAAGAGCTGATCATTGGAGTGTATATACCAATAGTACATACATCTAAAAGCTGTGTATTGTACGAGTACGAATACGGGTGCATACGAGTAGAATTGTTGATGAAACTGTACGAGGATGTAATTGTAAGCATTTTTGTTAAGTAGAAGTATTTTGATAAGTGTATTGAAGTCTTTCAAAAGTGTATAAATACATATTAAAACACTACATGTATATACATTTTAACTGAGTCGTTAAGTCATCGTTAGTCGTTACATGTAAATGTTGTTTTGAAACCTTTAGGTTAACGATCTTGTTAAATGTTGTTAACCCAATGTTTATAATATCAAAAGAGATTTTAAATTATTATATTATCATGATATTATGATGTACGAATATATCTTAATATGATATATATACATTAAATGTCGTTACAACGATAATCGTTACATATATGTCTCGTTTCAAAATCATTAAGTTAGTAGTCTTGTTTTTACATATGTAGTTCATTGTTAATATACTTAATGATATGTTTAGTTATCATAATATAATGTTAACTATATATATAACCATATATATGTCATCATATAGTTTTTACAAGTTTTAACGTTCGTGAATCACCGGTCAACTTGGGTGGTCAATTGTCTATATGAAACCTATTTCAATTAATCAAGTCTTAACAAGTTTGATTGCTTAACATGTTGGAAACATTTAATCATGTAAATATCAATCTCAATTAATATATATAAACATGGAAAAGTTCGGGTCACTACACATATCCTCATGAAACTTTTCCCAAAATCGAGATGTAAAACGGGTATCTCGATCCGAAATAATAGATATAGGAACCCCATGTCGAGCGACCACTTCCTTGATAAACAACTTAGCCAAGGTCTCCGACGATATCGCTTCTTTAATGGGAAGAAACAAAGCACTTTTCGTCAACCAGTCAACTATCACCCAAATTGTATCAAATTGGGTTCTCGCCGTCTTAGGTAACTTTGTTATGAAATCCATGGTAATGTGCTCCCATTTCCATTTCAGAATTTCTAACGGTTGCAATTTACCATACGGCTTTTGTTGTTCGGCTTTTACTTGCAAACACGTGACGCATTGCTCAACATACTTCACAACATCACGCTTCATGCCCGGCCACCAATAATCTTTCTTCAAGTCAAGATACATTTTCGTCGCGCCCGGATGAATGGAATATTTTGACTTATGTGCTTCATCAAGTAGCACTCGTCGGTAATCACCCATCTTAGGCACCCACACCCTTCCTTGAAATGACAACAAACCACGCGGGCCCATAGTAATGAACTCTGATTGGCCCACGATTCGTTCCACATGCTTATTGTGAACATAAGACTCTATTTGAATCTCACCAAGCTTTTCAAGAAAATCGTTGGTAATAATCAAACGTAACGATCCCACTTTTATCGCCGGATGTTGACTCTTTCGACTCAACGCATCCGCGACCACATTCGCCTTACCCAGATGATAAAGTATTTCACAATCGTAGTCTTTCACCACATCCATCCACCTACGTTGGCGATAATTCAAATCTCGTTGATTAAAGAGATGTTTCAAACTCTTATGATCCGAATAAATCGTACACTTGACACCATACAAGTAATGGCGCCAAATTTTCAACGCATGCACAACCGCCGCCAACTCAAGATCATGAGTCGGATACCTCGTTTCATGTTCCTTTAATTGTCGAGAGGCATAAGCGATGACTTTACCTCTTTGCATTAGAACACACCCGAGACCATTTAAGGAAGCATCACAATAAACCACCATGTCTTCAACACCTTCCGGTAACACTAACACCGGAGCTTGACACAACTTCTCTTTTAACAATTGAAAAGCAATTTCTTGCTCGTTCTCCCAAACAAACCTCACATTCTTCCTTGTCAATTTCGTCAACGAAGAAGCGATCTTAGAAAAATCTTGGATAAACCGACGATAATAACCGGCCAATCCGAGAAAACTTCGGATTTCCGTAGGCGTAGTCGGTCGTCCCCAACTCTTCACCGTCTCGATCTTCCCCGAATCTACTTGAATACCGTTTTCGTTCACAATATGACCAAGGAATTGAACTTCCCTTAGCCAAAATTCACATTTGGAGAACTTTGCATACAACTTCTCATTTCGTAGCGTCTCCAATACTTCACGCAAATGATGTTCATGTTCGTTCATACTTTTCGAGTAGACTAGTATGTCGTCAATGAACACTATTACTGACTTGTCCAACATAGGTTGGTACACTCGGTTCATAAGATCCATGAATGCCGCCAGTGCATTCGTAAGACCAAAGGGCATAACTACAAACTCATAATGCCCGTAACGCGTTCGAAAATCCGTTTTCTCTATGTCTCCCTCACGAACCCGCATTTGGTGATAGCCGGACCGTAGGTCGATCTTAGAGAAATACGTTGCACCTTGAAGTTGATCAAATAAATCGTCAATCCTAGGTAATGGATAACGATTCTTGATCGTCACTTTATTCAACTCACGGTAATCAATGCACATACGCATACTACCATCTTTCTTCTTCACAAATAACACTGGAGCTCCCCATGGCGAAGCACTCGGTCGAATAAAACCCATCTCGAGCAACTCTTGGGTTTGATTTAACAACTCTTGCATTTTCCGTTGGTGCTAAACGATAAGGAGTTTTAGCAATGGGAGTAGCTCCCGGAACCAACTCAATACGAAACTCAACTTGTCTTTCCGCAGGAACACCCGGTAATTCATCCGGAAAAACGTCTTCGAATTCACTAACAACCGGAATTTCACGAATAGGTGGTGGCTCATTGCGAGTATCAACAACATGAGCAAGGAAAGCCATGCCACCGGTAACAACAAAATGACGTGCCCGTGCAAAAGTGCATATCGGCACCGGTCTCCTTCGCTTATCACCATGAATAATTAACTCTCCCCCACTTAGGGTCTTCACACGAATAAACTTATCATGGCATGCAATATCGGCTCTATAACGATGGAGCCAATCCATACCAATGACAATATCAAAGTCGCCCAAGGTCATTGGAATAAGATCAATTTTAAAGGTTTCGGTACCAAAAACAACATCACAATTTTCACACACATCAACCACTAGCACCGTCTTGCCGTCTGCTATTTCGACTTCTATCGGACGACTTAACTTAGCTAACGGTCTATTAAGTTTAGGCACAAATTTAGGAGACACAAATGACAAATTTGCACCGCTATCGAAAAGAATCCTCGCCAGATTAGAATTAACCATGAAAGTACCTGAGACAACTTCGTTCGATTGTTTGGCTTCATCATTAGTCATCAAGTAGTTACGACCCCTAGCCGTACCCGCCGCCTTCTCTAACTGCTTCACATTGTCATTTCGCAAGTCGGGACACTCCGGCTTCTTATGCCCTTCTTTGCCGCAATTAAAACAAGTGACTTTGTTTTCGGAAGATGGTTTCGAACACTCACGAGCCATATGACCCGGTTGCCCACAATTGTAGCACGTATAAGAAAACCCACCGGTAGTGCCCTTCTTTGCACTATTGACACTTTCGGCCCCCCTCTTGCTCTTGCTCTTCTTGCTTGAGGCGTTAGAGTAACTAAAACCTTCAAACTTTCTTTTGGAAAACATGAAATCACTCTTTCTTGGAACCTCCAGCTCAAAACCCCGAGCCAACTCAAACAATTCATCAAAAGTCTTAGCCATACCCCGACTAATCTTCCCCTTGTACTCATCATTCAAAGTACGGTAGAAATCCTTCATGAGCTTATGATCATCACCAACATATTCCGGGCAAAAACGAGTCTTTGCCAAAAATGTAGACTTGAGGGTAACCAAATCCATGGAACCTTGTTGCAAATGGTGCAACTCGTCCCGGATTCTATCGAGGTCGGAAGAAGTTCGGTATTCTTTGAAAAACTCTTTCTTGAAGTCTTCCCAAGTCAAACCCATACATTGTTCTTCACCATACAAGTTGATTTTATCGTCCCACCACAACTTAGCTTCTTCGCGTAACATGCTAGAACCATACCTCGTCTTCTTTTCGGGAGGACATTTCGCGGTACGGAAAGCACCCTCAATATCGGAGATCCAACATGTACTTTTTAAAGGATCCCGCACCCCATTAAACATCGAAGGTTGAGCATCCTTGAAGTTCTTGTAGTAGAAGTCCCGCCTTCCTTCGCCTCCTTCACCGCGAGGATAGATATTCCTAGCGTCAAGGGCCTCTTTGATAGTGGCCTTCATTCGTTCATTTATCAAATCGGTCACCTGCCCATCGACCGAATCTTGAAAGACCTTTCGGACGTCCGTAAGAAAATCCGCTTTTAACTTTTTAAAGACGGCCTCAACCTTGGCCGAAAACTCGGCGTCCTCGCTTGTACTTCCGTTATCATGATCGGGACCGTTTCTCGTCTTCATTCTATAAAACGAGATAGGTTAAACCACAAAACGAAAGGACAATTACATGTGTATATACATATATGCCACACTACTCCATCTCGCTCAACAATTGTCGTACATTGCTTATTTAACACGATTTGCGCCCGTAACAATGGTAGCTAATCATTGTCACGCGTGCACGTCGCATTAACTTGCTAGTACAACGTCCATCTTGCTCGATGATTGCTAAACACAACACAAACAAATAGCGCATGATTAGTTCACATAAACCTATGCACTAACCATCCCGATCCGACCCAAAGTCCTACAAGTCCCGCATAACGCACACACAAAGAGTCTAAGTCTAGGCGCCTATCTCAAGTCACCTAAATCCCTTAGACCATGCTCTGATACCACTTGTAACAACCCAACCCGTTAACCAACCAAAAACGCGGAATAAAAAAAATTTAAAACTGATCTGGAGGGTGCGCGGCGCGCACCACTGCCTGTGCGCGGCGCGCACAAGGCCGGAGACAGTTCTGATCAAAATGTCCATTTTTCGCGAAAAGATCTTCGACTTCCCGACACTTTTAGACCGAACGCTTTTCACAACAAACTTATATATATAAAACTAACACGAATCAAACAAAAAAATGATGTTTTACAAGCGGGGCCCACAAGACCCAAAATACTAGTTTAATACAAGTTTAAAGTTTCGACCACCAAAAAGTTTAAGTTCCAAACTACACAAAGAGCATGGCGTTTGGGATTAAACTACCCAACTACCGGTCAAACTCCAAGAGCTACTAAAGCCAAAAGCGTCCCCTAGTATCAAGCGGGATCTCTAGTCCAATACGATGCCCTTACCCTTGTCCAAAATCGAACCTATAAAATGGTAAACAACAAGAGGGTAAGCAAGGCTTAGTGAATGCAATAATTATACGAATACATATATAATTATACCTACTTGCATACACTTACACAAACCGCAAACATGCTAGCAACACAATTAGCTTATCGTCACATTAACAAGCTATAATCTCCAATACCACAAGCTAGCAACAACCGCATAATAATATAACTCGAAATGATATAATATGCTTACAACACAAGTAACCATGGTCGACCAATAGTACAAGGGAACGGCGCTCGCGAAAACGCCATCGGTGTTCATAACATCCATTAGAGCACTTAACAACTCGCACCACTAACCCCTAGGGTGGCACCTTAACACCTCGGCACATCACCCCGAGTGGCATCTTAACACCTCGATGCAACACTCATTATTTTACGGAGTGGTGTCTTAACACCTCGACACTACACTCCTAGGTGGCATCTTAACACCTCGATGCTACACCCGAGTGGCATCTTAACACCTCGCTGCTACACCCTTCACGTGAAACGTGGTGTCTTAACACCTCGACACTACACCTTTCACGCTACAACAAATAGATACATTATATACATACGCATATAATTATTCCACTCACCTTAACAATTAGATGACGATTTCAACCTCCACAAGCTTCAAAGCAAAGTACCTAATATAATAAGTACTTGATCAACACACAAGATAAGTGGACTCAATACTAACACTTACACATGAGCATTTAATGACTTAATGTATTAAATCGCCCATTTATACTAAAACCGCCCAATTAAAGTCAAGACCACCACTAATCACTTAAAATCTAGTGATTAAGGTCCAACAACACTAACTAATACATAATTAGGGTAATTCATACCCATCTTTCCAAACTAGGTCAATTTATTACCCAAATAACCATTTTAAGACAACACACCCATTTCGGGTCATCCACTAACTAACCAACACCCATTTACTAAATAACTAGGTGTGTTAGCAATTAACTCACCAATTAGGGTTCATAAACATCATTTAATACTTTGAAACCCTAGACTAGTCACCAATTAGTATTCAAGACTCAATTTTACCCAAGAACACCCAAAATCACCAATAATGGGTTTTGTGTTCATCATTTACTCAAACCCTAACCCTTACACTAAATCAAAGTAAGGAAAATAAAATTAGAACATACCGCAACGAAGCTAGAGATAAGATGAACGACTTTAATGCTTGAATTTTAACCCAAAACAAGCTCCTTCCTCTTGGATTTAAGCTTTCTCTCTCAAAAATCACAATCTCTCATTAAAGTTAAAGTGATAAGGTTGTTGATAATGGAGTAATGGTGCTCCCCAAACTGACCTATCTGTCTTTAACCCGTCCATAAGTGAATTTACCAAATTGCCCATCAAAATATCTGATTTAAAAAGCTGGAACCCGGCTACAGTAAGGGGTGCGCGGCGCGCTCCCTTTAGTGTGCGCGGCGCGCACTAGGCTCAGCTCACTCAGTGACTTCTGTTTAACTGCACAACATCACCCACACTCTATGTAACATATTTACACTGCTGTACTAACTGATTAGGGTCTTACACCCAGTTTTCCACATTTATAACAAACTACATTGGCATAACTTGCTCCGACAATACTTGCTCCGTCATTACTCGTTTCGACACCATTTGTTCCTTTCGTTCTGTTAACCCCTGGTCTGTAGACCTCATACTTCGCCGCGCTATGACCATTTCTTTTACACTTGTTGCAAAATTTGGTGCAGAACCCCGAGTGATACTTTTCACACCTTTGGCATAGCTGCTTCTGATTGTTGTTGTTGTTGTTGTTGTTGTTGCGGTTGTTATTGTTGTTGGGATGATTGTTGTAGTTGCTGTTGTTGTTGTTGTTGTTGTTGTTGTTGTTGTTGTTGTTGTTGTTGTTGTTGTTGTTGTTGTTGTTGTTGTTGTTGTTGTTGTTGTTGTTGTTGTTGTTGTTGTTGTTGTTGTCGTTGTTGTTGTTGTTGTTGTTGGGCCGTTTGTTGTAGTTGCGATTGATGTTGCGATTGTTGGGATAATTGTTGCGATTATTATTGTATTTGCTGTTGTTGTTGTATTGGTGATTCTTATCACCGTTTTCCTCCCACTTTCTTTTAAGTTGCTTCACATTGGCCTCTTCAGCCATCTGTTCTTTAATTCTTTCCTCAATCTGGTTCACTAGTTTGTGAGCCATTCTACATGCCTGTTGTATGGAGGCGGGCTCATGTGAACTTATATCTTCTTGGATTCTTTCCGGTAATCCTTTCACAAACGCGTCGATCTTCTCTTCCTCATCTTCGAACGCTCCCGGACACAATAGGCACAATTCTGTGAATCATCTTTCGTACGTGGTAATATCAAATCCTTGGGTTCGTAACCCTCTAAGTTCTGTCTTGAGCTTATTGACCTCGGTTCTGGGACGGTACTTCTCGTTCATCAAGTGCTTGAATGCTAACCATAGTAGTGCGTAAGCATCATCTTGTCCCACTTGCTCTAGATAGGTATTCCACCATGTTAACGCAGAACCTGTGAAGGTATCCGTAGTGTACTTCACTTTGTCCTCTTCAGTACACTTACTTATGGCAAACACCGATTCGACCTTCTCGGTCCACCGTTTCAATCCAATCGGTCCTTCGGTTCCATTAAATTCCAAAGGTTTGCAGGCAGTGAATTCTTTGTAGGTGCATCCTACACGATTTCCTGTACTGCTAGATCCAAGGTTATTATTGGTATGTAGCGCAGCCTGTACTGCGGCTATGTTTGAAGCTAGAAAGGCACGAAATTCCTCTTCGCTCATATTCAAGGTGTGTCGAGTATTCGGTGCCATTTCCTTCAAAATAGTCAAATGAAACGAGTTAATCATATAGAATATCAAGAGTAGTCAATAGTATTTCGTAGCGTAATATGAACTTATTTATAAAAGCTCTTTCTTCATATTAGCGTTTTATACTCTTTAATTTGGGTAGTACCTACCCGTTAAGTTCATACTTAGTAGCTAACATACCATTTCAACTACTACAATTCTCTATGAAAAACTAATCACAAAAAAATATCATATTCAAACCTTTATACAATAACTTATAAACTTACAATACCGCTTTTTTTTACATATAGCATGAAATATAGCACATAAAACTTTGATACAAAGTAGTTGCGAAGATAATTCTAGTTAATAAATAAGGCGTTCAGCAAAGGCAACAAAGACACGTAATTCATACGTCCAGAAACAAGTCATGCATTCTGGTTTTACTAATACCACTTCCCATCCTTGGTCTAGTGGAACGTAACCGTTGTGACCGATAGTATGACAACATGTTGTAACGTCGTCAAAAGGGCGAAGGTTACGTAATGACCAACAGTCTCGTAATAACCTAAAAACCTCATTTCTTACCCCAACTACTGAGTCTGTCATTTGTGGGAATGTTTTGTTTAGTAGTTGTAGCCCGATGTTCTTGTTCTCACTTTGGTGAGAAGCGAACATTACTAACCCGTAAGCATAACATGCTTCTTTATGTTGCATGTTAGCCGCTTTTTCTAAATCATGAAGTCCTATATTCGGATATATTGAGTCAAAATAATTTCTTAACCCGTTGCGTAAAATAGCATTTGGGTTGCCCGCAATATATGCGTCAAAGTAAACACATCGTAACTTATGGATTTCCCAATGTGATATCCCCCATCTTTTGAACGAAAGCCTTTTATAAACCAAGGCATTCTTGGAACGTTCTTCGAATGTCTTACAAACTGATCTCGCCTTAAATAGTTGTGCCGAGGAATTCTGACTGACTCTAGACAAGATTTCATCAATCATGTCTCCGGGTAGGTCTCTTAAAATATTGGGTTGTCTATCCATTTTGTGTTTTTATACTGTAAAATAGACAAGAGTTAGATTCATAAAAAAAATACTTATTAATACAAGCAATTTTTACATATATCATAAAGCATAAGCACGCTATATTACATATATTACACCACACGAATACAACTATCTTATTCCGACTCGCTCGTTTCTTCTTCTTCGGTTTTGGTTTGTTTTGCCAAGTTTCTAGGGATATATGATGTTCCCCTAATACGAGCCGTCATTTTTCACATTGGTTTAGAAAAACCTGGTGGTTTAGAGGTTCCCGGGTTATTGTCACAACTTAAGAAATACGGGTGTTGATGATACATATAAAGTTCATCGGGTTTGGAATCAAATTTCTCTATTTTTATGCCATTTCCCTTATTGTTCTCTTTTGCCTTATTAAATTGTGTTGGGGTAATTTCTATAACATCATCGGAATCCTTGTCGGGATCCGATTCATCGGAGAATTGGTAATCCTCCCAATACTTTGCTTCCTTGGCGGAAACACCATTGACCATAATTAACTTTGGTCGGTTGGTTAAGGATTTTCTTCTACTTAACCGTTTTATTATTTCCCCCACTGGTTCTATTTCTTCTTCCGGTTCTGATTCTTCTTCCGGTTCCGACTCTTCTTCCGGTTCCTCTTCGGGAACTTGTGAATCAGTCCACGAATCATTCCAATTTACATTTGACTCTTCATTATTATTAGGTGAGTAAATGGGACTTGTTCTAGAGGTAGACATCTATCACATAATATCAAACGCGTTAAGAGATTAATATATCACATAATATTCACATGTTAAAAATATATAGTTTCCAACAAAATTTGTTAAGAAATCATTTTTCAAGTAAACACGGTCGAAGTCCATACTCACTAATGCATCCTAACAAACTCGATAAGACACACTAATGCAAAATTCTGGTTCTCTAAGACCAACGCTCGGATACCAACTGAAATGTCCGGTTCTTATTGATTAAAAACGTTCCATATTAATTGATTTCGTTGCGAGGTTTTGACCTCTATATGAGACATTTTTTAAAGACTGCATTCATTTTTAAAACAAACCATAACCTTTATTTCATAAATAAAGGTTTAAAAAGCTTTACGTAGATTATCAAATAATGATAATCTAAAATATCCTGTTTACACACGACCATTACATAATGGTTTACAATACAAATATGTTACATCGAAATCAGTTTCTTGAATGCAGTTTTTACACAATGTCATACAAACATGGACTCCAAATCTTGTCCTTATTTTAGTATGCAACAGCGGAAGCTCTTAGTATTCACCTGAGAATAAACATGCTTTAAACGTCAACAGAAATGTTGGTGAGTTATAGGTTTAACCTATATATATCTAATCGTAACAATAGACCACAAGATTTCATATTTCAATACACATCCCATACATAGAGATAAAAATCATTCATATGGTGAACACCTGGTAATCGACATTAACAAGATGCATATATAAGAATATCCCCATCATTCCGGGACACCCTTCGGATATGATATAAATTTCAAAGTACTAAAGCATCCGGTACTTTGGATGGGGTTTGTTAGGCCCAATAGATCTATCTTTAGGATTCGCGTCAATTAGGGTGTCTGTTCCCTAATTCTTAGATTACCAGACTTAATAAAAAGGGGCATATTCGATTTCGATAATTCAACCATAGAATGTAGTTTCACGTACTTGTGTCTATTTTGTAAATCATTTATAAAACCTGCATGTATTCTCATCCCAAAAATATTAGATTTTAAAAGTGGGACTATAACTCACTTTCACAGATTTTTACTTCGTCAGGAAGTAAGACTTGGCCACTGGTTGATTCATGAACCTATAACAATATATACATATATATCAAAGTATGTTCAAAATATATTTACAACACTTTTAATATATTTTGATGTTTTAAGTTTATTAAGTCAGCTGTCCTCGTTAGTAACCTACAACTAGTTGTCCACAGTTAGATGTACAGAAATAAATCAATAAATATTATCTTGAATCAATCCACGACCCAGTGTATACATATCTCAATATTGATCACAACTCAAACTATATATATTTTGGAATCAACCTCAACCCTGTATAGCTAACTCCAACATTCACATATAGAGTGTCTATGATTGTTCCGAAATATATATAGATGTGTCGACATGATAGGTCGAAACATTGTATACGTGTCTATGGTATCTCAAGATTACATAATATACAATACAAGTTGATTAAGTTATGGTTGGAATAGATTTGTTACCAATTTTCACGTAGCTAAAATGAGAAAAATTATCCAATCTTATTTTACCCATAACTTCTTCATTTTAAATCCGTTTTGAGTGAATCAAATTGCTATGGTTTCATATTGAACTCTATTTTATGAATCTAAACAGAAAAATTATAGGTTTATAGTCGGAAAAATAAGTTACAAGTCATTTTTGTAAAGGTAGTCATTTCAGTCGAAAGAACGACGTCTAGATGACCATTTTAGAAAACATACTTCCACTTTGAGTTTAACCATAATTTTTGGATATAGTTTCATGTTCATAATAAAAATCATTTTCCTAGAATAACAACTTTTAAATCAAAGTTTATCATAGTTTTTAATTAACTAACCCAAAACAGCCCGCGGTATTACTACGACGGCGTAAATCCGGTTTTACGGTGTTTTTCGTGTTTCCAGGTTTTAAATCATTAAGTTAGCATATCATATAGATATAGAAAATGTGTTTAGTTGATTTTACAAGTCAAGTTAGAAGGATTAACTTTTATTTGCGAACAAGTTTAGAATTAACTAAACTATGTTCTAGTGATTACAAGTTTAAACCTTCGAATAAGATAGCTTTATATGTATGAATCGAATGATGTTATGAACATCATTACTACCTTAAGTTCCTTGGATAAACCTACTGGAAAAGAGAAAAATGGATCTAGCTTCAACGGATCCTTGGATGGCTCGAAGTTCTTGAAGCAGAATCATGACACGAAAACAAGTTCAAGTAAGATCATCACTTGAAATAAGATTGTTATAGTTATAGAAATTGAACCAAAGTTTGAATATGATTATTACATTGTATTAGAATGATAAATGATAAACTACTGTAAGAAACAAAGATTTCTTGAGGTTGGATGATCACCTTACAAGATTGGAATTTATGAAACTAGAAGTATTCTTGATTTTATGAAACTAGAACTTTTGAAATTTATGAAGAACACTTAGAACTTGAAGATAGAACTTGAGAGAGATTAATTAGATGAAGAAAATTGAAGAATGAAAGTGTTTGTAGGTGTTTTTGGTCGTTGGTGTATGGATTAGATATAAAGGATATGTAATTTTGTTTTCATGTAAATAAGTCATGAATGATTACTCATATTTTTGTAATTTTATGAGATATTTCATGCTAGTTGCCAAATGATGGTTCCCACATGTGTTAGGTGACTCACATGGGCTGCTAAGAGCTGATCATTGGAGTGTATATACCAATAGTACATACATCTAAAAGCTGTGTATTGTACGAGTACGAATACGGGTGCATACGAGTAGAATTGTTGATGAAACTGAACGAGGATGTAATTGTAAGCATTTTTGTTAAGTGGATGTATTTTGATAAGTGTCTTGAAGTCTTTCAAAAGTGTATGAATACATATTAAAACACTACATGTATATACATTTTAACTGAGTCGTTAAGTCATCGTTAGTCGTTACATGTAAGTGTTGTTTTGAAACCTTTAGGTTAACGATCTTGTTAAATGTTGTTAACCCAATGTTTATAATATCAAATGAGATTTTAAATTATTATATTATCATGATATTATGATATATTAATATATCTTAATATGATATATACATTTAAATGTCGTTACAATGATAATCGTTACATATATGTCTCGTTTTGAAATCCTTAAGTTAGTAGTCTTGTTTTTACTTATGTAGTTCATTGTTAATACACTTAATGATATATTTAATTATCATATTATAATGTTATATATAATATAACAATGTATTTATATGCTTCATATATATTTAGTAAGACGTGGTTATAACGATAATCGTTATATGTATCGTTTCGAGTTTCATACTTCAATAGTCTCCTTTTTAAGTATATAACTTATTGTTACTCTTTTTAATGAGATACTTGATGATCATTATTTCATGTTAAACATATATATTTATTCATTTATGTATCATCATGTCATATACAACTTATAGCGTTCGTGAATCATTGGTCAAACTGGGTAATCAGACGTTTACAAAATTTCCGTTTCAATTAACCAAGTCTTAACAAGTTTGATTTATTAACATGTTGGAAACATTTAATCATGTAAATATAGTTTTCATTAAACATATAATCATAGAAAGGTTCGGAAAAGTTCGGGTCACTACACCATACAGACCACCCATCCCGTTTCCAAGAAAAGGAGTTGAGTATGAGCAAGTAATAGGTAATAAAGTTTGTGATACCTCTGGAAAGAAGAAGAAGAAGAATAAGAAAGTGCAAGAAACAAAAACCGTAGAAGTAAACCCGGTGAGGACAGTTCCACCAAAACCTCCAACTAGGTTAGGTGATCCGGGTGAATTTATTGTTCCTTGTCAACTTAGTGATTGTGTCATGTATGATGCACTAGCAGATTTAGGTGCGAGTGTGCGTGTTATGCCTCTTTCATTATATAAGAGATTAGGAGTAGGTGAGTTAAGTCCAACAGAGATGAGTGTTCAACTCTTTGATCAAACCATTAGGCACCCAGTTGGAATTGCTGACAACCTACCCGTTCAAGTGGGTAATTTAACCTTTTTAGTCGAATTTATTGTCATTGACATAGAAGAGGACTCAAACGTTTCTCTAATTTTAGGTCGATCATTCTTAGCGTCCACCGGGGTGTTATTTGATGTAAGAGAGGGTAGAATGACACTTAGTAATGGTGACAAATCAGTCACCTTTGTGAGTTGAAAGGCTAAATCTCCACCAACCAAAACCGTTGAACCAACAAAAACGATTGGTAAGAACCATGTTGTTTTACCAACTCCAACGGTAGTGCTTAACAATAATAAAACACCTAAGTGTGGGGAAAATGAAGTAACACCTAATGATGACCTGATAACAAAGAACCCCGTTGTTGATACGAAATTAAATGACCCCGTTATTAATAGTTCAATGAAGAAACTTATTAAACGGATTCGCGATGCTAGAACCAAGGGGAACTTTAAGTTATGTAACTGATTAGTATCCAATCTATCACCTAAAGAAAAGGCAAAACTAGTTGAATTTGTGGAAATTACACAGGAATCTGACCAATGGCTTAAAACAAAAGTCACAGATATGCAAATTGATTATGGTCCAAAAGAAATTGACAATGAAGTTAATCACAAATTTGACACCACAGCTACCTAAGTGTGGGGAGATTTAAATGTTTAAAAAAATGATGTCTAGAGTTAGATGTTCTGTTCTCGTGTAGTTCCGAGAATGGAATCCGATTGGTCTTTTCCACTAGCAGACACTAAAGAACTAGTTTTCTCCCTCCATTCTGAATTTTTTTTTATTTTGTAGGTTTTGTATGAAATTAATATGCTTTTTAAATTTAAGTTTTGTGTGAATTTAAAAACAAAATTTGCTTTATTTCATTAAGTTTAAAAAAATGATTTCTAAAATTCGTCGTAAGTTAAAGACTAGGTCATGGAACCGAAATTGCTTTAACCAAGGACGGGGCGAAAAATTTTTATTATCATTATTTTAATATTATTGATCTAAAGTATGCCAAAAAAAATTAAAAAACCCGAAAATCTTTGCTTTTAAAACACTCGCTTTAAAATGACAAATTTTAATTATTCATTTAAATTGTTTTAATAAATAAAGGTTTTATAATATATATATATATATATATATATATATATATATATATATATATATATATATATATATATATATATATATATATATATATATATATAATAAAAATATTATATATGTTTGTAGTTTATCTTATGTACAACATTAAGTTCAGCAAAAGCTATTAATTTTGACGATAAGACGTAAAATATCAAATGTGATATAAAACAATATGTTTGCAAACTCGGTATTTTTAATCACCTTTCTACAATAATCACCTCATGAATTTATAATTATAGTCTGATTTCATGCAAATGAGGGCATTGCATGATCTCAAGTATGGGGAAGGGTTATAAATTCTCTAGGGTTTACACTTAGTTTAATTGCCAAATTTTGTGAGAATTTGAAAAAAAATTTCAACTAAATGAATTCAAAATCATGTTTATACATATTTATGGACGATAAAACTAGGTGATAATACTGAAATTATTGTTACCTCGGAAAGGACATAAATTGAGAAACAACTTAAAACGCTAGAATTCATTTAAAATGGAATAGAAGAAAATAAAAAGGCAAAGAAAATAATAAATAAAATCTAAGTGTGGGAAGAATTTATCAAGTTCTTTAAAACATATATCACATATTTCTGTACAAGATTATTGCAGGTACTTTTGCTTTGGACGATTTTAATCAGTTTTACCCAATTTCTTATAATATATTAAAAGGAAATGTGCCACTTGATTTAAAAGGAAGTAAAGTATTCCGGAGAAAGAAATGAAGGAAGTAAATTCTTTCGAAAAAGACACGCGCTTCTTGATTTAGGTCAGGAAGTTGTTGTCCAGACCAGCTGTAGGTTGACGAAAAATCTAGAAAAGTCATCTCTAAAATCAGCAGGAAATTCACGGACCTCAGCATCAAACATGGTCGCCAAGTGGTCAGACTTATCCTAACCATGAGAGGATCTGTCTCGTAAAATGGGAAGGGCGCCGTGCAAATTAGCTTGATACGACTAATGAATCAGACCCCCAGAAAGGATAATCTCCTTAAAAATCAAAAATCAGCTTTTAAGACTGATATTACTCAATCCTTGAGATTGACCTTAAAGATTGAGAATTACAAACTCATGAAATTCAATGATATCTAAACTCGAGCTTGAACGAGAAAATATTTTGATCAAATTAAAATCGATTTGTTTTCTGAAAACCTATTTTGTGACGACCTAGAAATTTCTGACCAAATTTAAACTTTAATCTTTATATTATTCCGACACGATAAGCAAAGTTTGTTAAGTTAAATCTCAAGAATTTTAAACTGTGTTCATACATTCATTATAACCTCGACCAAATTCCGACGATTCACGAACCGTTATATATAAATAGATATGTATATGTGTGTGTGTATATATATATATATATATATATATATATATATATATATATATATATATATATATATATATATATATATATATATTATAACCTGAGAATATTAATAAAGTATTAAACGTATAATACCTTACACGAACGTATTTGTTTCAATATGATTTTCGATGAAATTAAAAATATATATATTAAATGATTGAATTATCAGAAACATTGAATTATGATTACAAGTCTCTGTTGAGAGGTTCACTATGATTTGAGAAAATCTATTCCTCTTAACGATATTCAGAATAATTTGTAAAGCTATTTATAAATAAAAACAAAAAGTGTCATTTACGAAAGTTAGACAAAAGTTAGTGGAGAATTGGTTTCCATAATATTCTATTAATTTAGTTTCAAAAGTATAAAAAACGTTTTCAGTTTAAAAAGAACTTTATTATTAAAACGTATATATCTTTTATAAATATCTAGAACCACTTTTGACAACTCATTACTTAACCAGTATGATAAAGATAACGATATTTATATTTTATTTTATTAAATATATATAACGATTTAAATTAATATTATATATACTTATACGCGTATTATACGTATATAGTTTTATACTTTTACTATACTTTAAATTACCTTTCCTTTACTTTTATTTTACTTTAACTTTAATAATTCATACTTTAATAATTCATACTTTAATAATTCACTTTAATAATTCATACTTTAATAATTCACTTTAATAATTCATACTTTAATAATTCATACTTTAATAATTCACTTTAATAATTCATACTTTAATAATTCATACTTTAATAATTCACTTTAATAATTCACTTTAATAATTCATACTTTAATAATTCACTTTAATAATTCACTTTAATAATTCATACTTTAATAATTCATACTTTAATAATTCACTTTAATAATTCATACTTTAATAATTCATTTTAATAATTCATACTTTAATAATTCACTTTAATAATTCAAAAATCTGTTATAAATAGAATTCAATAGGTTTCATTATTTCATAGAAACTTGAAAATATGTTTCTCTAAACTCTCTCAATCGAATTACATATATATATTTTCTTTGTATTATTTCAAGATATTATTAGTATACATAAAATATTACGACGGAGTGCTGTCCGAGTGATTTCAAAATAGTTTTTTTTGAATGAGTCGAAGCTAAGGAAATTATGGGTTATAGCTATGGAGGTGATGTGTATGGTTCATAGGTATGCTCGTGAGGTCAATCTAGTGTTTATCATCTCCGTTGCGTCTACGTACTTTCCTGCAATATTGAATATTAATATTGATACGTTCGTGAATCCGAGTCCAACCTTGCACTTGTTAAATGACGTTATATGTATTTTTACTACGAAATACAGTATTGTGAGTTTTCATAGCTCCCTTTTTAAATGCTTTTGCATTATATATTTTTGGGCTGAGAATACATGCATATTTTATAACTGTTTTACGAAATAGACACAAGTACTAAAACTAATTCTACGTGGGTTTAAACCAGAAATATACCCTTAGCTTGGTAACATTAAACTACTTGTTTATGTACGGTAGGCGCGAATCCTAAAGATAGATCTATTGGGCCTGACAAACCCCATCCTGACTATGGGATGCTTTAGTACTTCGAGGTTATTTTAAACACACCTGATCTGGTGTACTTCAGAGGGTAAAACATGAACGTTAAGGCTTGTTACCGGGTGCCTACAACTTATAGAATACTTTTATACACTTGCGAGTGTACATATATTTATAAACGGAAATCTTGTGGTCTATTAATATATTAAAATGATTGTTATGATAAACCTATGAACTCACCAACCTTTTGGTTGACACTTTAAAGCATGTTTATTCTCAGGTATTAAAGAAATCTTCCGCTGTGCATTTGCTCATTTTAAGGATATTACTTGGAGTCATTCATGGCATATTTTGAAAGACGTTGCATTCGAGTCATTGAGTTCATCAAGATTATTATTAAGCCAATTATAGTTGGATGTATTATGAAATGGTGTGCATGCCGTCAACTTTCGTTGTAAAGAAAGTTTGTCTTTTAAAAACGAATGCAATGTTTGTAAAATGTATCATATAGAGGTCAAATACCTTGCGATGTAATCAACTATTGTGAATCTTTTATAATGTATATGAACTGGTCCTTTCAGTTGGTATCAGAGCGGTGGTCTTAGCGAACCAGGTCTGCATTAGTGTGTCTAACTGATAGTCGTTAGGATGCATTAGTGAGTCTGGACTTCGACCGTGTCTGCATGTCAAAAGTTTTGCTCATCATTTTTGTCAGAAATTATCTGCTTATCATTCTTAGTCTAGACACATCTTATTGCATTGATTGCATGAATAGTGTATAGACAAAATTCATATCTTAGCGTATCTGTTACTGTAAACTTTGCCTGACATATTCCGTAAATTCCTCCGTAATCTACGAAACCTTTTGCTCTATATAATTAGAATACCACCCGATAGCCGGAAAATCATTTCATATCGAAAAATTCTTTATTCAATCGTACGAAATGGAATTCGTCATTAGTTCAAGTCCCTCGGATTCCGAAATGGAATCCCACTCAAGTTCCGAATGCAGTGTGACCAGAATGGATCAACCAATTAGTCATCATCTATTCTGGATGAATTGGGGATGGGTTCGTAGCCTCCTTAATCATTGGAGACAAGAAGAAGGTGATCCCTTCCATCCACCACATTGCCCTCTTGGCGACCTATTCGAAACACCATTTTCTCTCTCATTTCCAGAGTATCTCGTCATGATTATATACTACACCAAATTCTAGATCTTATTTATCCGCTCGTCCGGACCGACAATCACCCTGGTGTAATAGAAGAAGTCAACGACCTTCGCGCTCGGGTAGTGGCTTTGGAGAATATGGTGCAAATGTTACAAACACCAGCAGCAGCACCAACAACATAACTAGTACCACCAACAACAACATCAACATCAACAGTACCATTACCACCACCAACAACAACCGCATCGCAAACCTCAACTTCACAATCTGTCCCATGAGCATCGACGTCATACGCCCTGTAGATACTAAGGAATACCACAACGATGAAGTATTGATTCATAACTTCATTGGGAAAACATTCTATGACGATTATGTAATTTCTAAAGTTTAGAAATTATCTATCCTAGCCTTAACCATAAATTAAGTGAGTTTAATTTAATATTAACTCATTAAATCAATATTACATCTGAAGAAATATACACATATATTTCCATAAAGACTGTAATAAAATTCTTTTGTACAAAATATTAATTGTGACAATTTTTTTTAACGGGTAGGTAATACCCGAGAGATATATAAATTCACAATTAATATGTTACATTCTTCGAATCTGATTCAGCAAATCATCCATTATACTCCCTACTTTCACAACAATATAAATTCTTTTATAGAAATCAAAACAACCATACTCATTCAAAAATCTAATTACATATTCTGATTTTGAAATCGCCGAATTCAATTCAAGTTATAACCGGTATCATCACTCTTAGATTCTTACATCTTTCAAAGCTATACTTTAACTTCAAAACTGTGTTAGAACATCGCATGTAAATTAACGATTATAATCTGTGTTCAAGCCCTTCGAAATACCTGAAGACACTTCAAATAATGAACAATCGAGATAATCCAACCACATGTTATCCACAGTTACGTACCTTAAAAACTCTTGAAACCAAAGTCATAATTTAACATGTATCCATGTCAGACCTTTTGGCATTTACTAGCTAAAATAACTTTTCAAACCCTTCTAAAAATAGACGGTTTTGTCACAGCTCCAGCAAACCAACTTCAATTGTTCAATCGAATAAGCCTTATTATAATGATTACCTCTTCATCAATATTACCGGGGAACCTTTCATATCTCGCCACATTAGCAGTAGACTTATTAATAACTTCATTGATCTTTGACTTTCCGAAAAATCTTTATATTTATCAAAACCCCATCATTTACTCATCTGCATCTTGTAACGAGAATTGCCATACGAATCATCGGAAATTAGCAATCAGTATTTTGAAATCTCACAGCATGTCTACGCTAACAATTATATGTGTCTATCTTCTGGACTTATATACTTTGAATGTGAAGTTTCTGAAAAACACCCTAAACTGCGAACTAGTTCTCGAAATACTGATGAAGCAGCAAAAACTATAAATGACCTTAACAGTAAAAAAGTTTGATGATAAAGAGTAGTGTGTTGGCAAAGCTCAGAAAAAGAGAATATTTAGTACTGAAAAATACGGATTGAGCAAACCATGAAGAAGGCTGTGGATAAATCACAAGGACGAAATCTACCTTCAAAGAATCCAAATGATTCCGTGTCTGCTGAAGTCATTATCGAATACCTTGCTCCTGACTCTAAACCCTTACGGACAATATTCTTCATCATCCTCTGATATTAGAAATTTTAAGATATCATCGTATCTTTCATTATAAATATCCTCCATATTTATGAAGATATTTCCATAATTTTTCTTATATGAAATCATTTACCTCTTCGTGCTGTTTGTATTACATCATAAAAGAAACTATTTTAGTTTCTAAATTCTAAAACTTTTGAATTTAAAATAGGAATATTTTTTAAGTAGTGTTGTGAACTGAAGCATGAACTAGTATAATATAATGACACTTGATCAACGTGATTATATTATAGTAAGTCATGCTGAGTTTCTAAATGGAACGTGATGATTCACAGATCATAACGTCATCATGTGCTATGTTACACGACTCTTGTATTCTCTTTAACCTCTAAAATATCAAGAAAATATTTCTTGATGATTCGGCCTTTTTCGAGGTATTCTAGTAATTTGACAAGTCAAGATCGTACCATTACAATTTCCTTCTTAGAACATTAACAATGTTCATTCCGAAATTCATATATGCGAATTCTGGACCATTACAAGCGGTGCTTAATCGCAAGAAAAAGAAACGAAAGGACAAAACTCCGAAATAGAAATTGGGGTATAAATCGCAGCAAATAAAAGAGAGCATTAATTGGGGATGACAATGAATATAAAAGAAGCAAGGACTTTGAAATATAAGGGAAGATATAAAACCCAACAACAACCCAGAAATCACAAACCGTATATATCAATGCATATAGCAATATAAAGACACGGGAGAACTAAAAACACTATAAAACCAAGAGTATAGTAGAAGTAAATAGATTCTTTCGGAGGCAGATGAAAAAGAAGAGCGACAGATATAAAACTGAGGAGTATATCAAGAATCAGCACTGGATGAAGCATATTGACAAATACTTTAAAATATGAGTTGAGAAGGTGTGAGTTGTAAGAAAACAGATGAGGTGGATTTATAGTGAAATATCCGACAGAGAAATCAAAATGGATTATCGCATTAATTCGAAGAGGATCATAATTTCCTTAATCGCCGAATAATCAAATCCAATATAGATTACAAAGATTTTCTTTTCGGAGATCAATCGTGATGACGTCAAAAGATACGACGAATCACTATTATCTTATTTCATTCATTTACGATAACTTCACTCACACGTTTCGATTAATCGAATTATTTTATCCATTCTTATTGAACATGATAAAACTCTATAATCGTTATAATAACATTCTCATTGTTAGTCATGACGACCTCTATCAAATTTCGGGGACGAAATTTCTTTAACGGGTAGGTACTGTGACGACCCAGAAATTTCTGACCAAATTTAAACTTTAATCTTTATATTATTCCGACACGATAAGCAAAGTTTGTTAAGTTAAATCTCAAGAATTTTAAACTGTGTTCATACATTCATTATAACCTCGACCAAATTCCGACGATTCACGAACCGTTATATATAAATAGATATGTATATGTATATATATATATATTATAACTTGAGAATATTAATAAAGTATTAAACGTATAATACCTTACACGAACGTATTTGTTTCAATATGATTTTCGATGAAATTAAAAAATATATATATTAAATGATTGAATTATCAGAAACATTGAATTATGATTACAAGTCTCTGTTGAGAGGTCCACTATGATTTGAGAAAATCTATTCCTCATAACGATATTCAGAATAATTTGTAAAACTATTTATAAATAAAAACAAAAAGTGTCATTTACGAAAGTTAGACAAAAGTTAGTGGAGAATTGGTTTCCATAATATTCTATTAATTTAGTTTCAAAAGTACAAAAAACGTTTTCAGTTTAAAAAGAACTTTATTATTAAAACATATATATCTTTTATAAATATCTAGAACCACTTTTGACAACTCATTACTTAACCAGTATGATAAAGATAACGATATTTATATTTTATTTTATTAAATATATATAACGATTTAAATTAATATTATATATACTTATACGCGTATTATACGTATATAGTTTTATACTTTTACTATACTTTAACTTTACCTTTACTTTACTTTTATTTTACTTTAACTTTAATAATTCATACTTTAATAATTCATACTTTAATAATTCACTTTAATAATTCATACTTTAATAATTTACTTTAATAATTCATACTTTAATAATTCATACTTTAATAATTCACTTTAATAATTCACTTTAATAATTCATACTTTAATAATTCACTTTAATAATTCACTTTAATAATTCATACTTTAATAATTCACTTTAATAATTCATACTTTAATAATTCATTTTAATAATTCATACTTTAATAATTCACTTTAATAATTCAAAAATCTGTTATAAATAGAATTCAATAGGTTTCATTATTTCATAGAAACTTGAAAATATATTTCTCTAAACTCTCTCAATCGAATTACATATATATATTTTCTTTGTATTATTTCAAGATATTATTAGTATACATAAAATATTACGACGGAGTGCTGTCCGAGTGATTTCAAAATAGTTTTTTTTGAATGAGTCGAAGCTAAGGAAATTATGGGTTATAGCTATGGAGGTGATGGGTATGGTTCATAGGTATGCTCGTGAGGTCAATCTAGTGTTTATCATCTCCGTTGCGTCTACGTACTTTCCTGCAATATTGAATCTCAATATTGATACGTTCGTGAATCCGTGTCCAACCTTGCACTTGTTAAATGATGTTATATGTATTTTTACTACGAAATACAATATTGTGAGTTTTCATAGCTCCATTTTTAAATGCTTTTGCATTATATATTTTTGGGCTGCGAATACATGCATATTTTATAACTGTTTTACGAAATAGACACAAGTACTAAAACTAATTCTACGTGGGTTTAAACCAGAAATATACCCTTAGCTTGGTAACATTAAACTACTTGTTTATGTACGGTAGGCGCGAATCCTAAAGATAGATCTATTGGGCCTGACAAACCCCATCCTGACTATGGGATGCTTTAGTACTTCGAGGTTATTTTAAACACACCTGATCTGGTGTACTTCAGAGGGTAAAACATGAACGTTAAGGCTTGTTACCGGGTGCCTACAACTTATAGAATACTTTTATACACTTGCGAGTGTACATATAT
This sequence comes from Rutidosis leptorrhynchoides, assembly GCF_046630445.1. Lineage (NCBI taxonomy): Eukaryota > Viridiplantae > Streptophyta > Magnoliopsida > Asterales > Asteraceae > Rutidosis > Rutidosis leptorrhynchoides. The sequence continues at coordinate 189,728,155 of NC_092333.1, forward strand.
TTATAAACGGAAATCTTGTGGCCTATTAATATATTGAAATGATTGTTATGATAAACCTATGAACTCACCAACCTTTTGGTTGACACTTTAAAGCATGTTTATTCTCAGGTATTAAAGAAATCTTCCGCTGTGCATTAGCTCATTTTAAGGATATTACTTGGAGTCATTCATGGTATATTTTGAAAGACGTTGCATTCGAGTCATTGAGTTCATCAAGATTATTATTAAGCCAATTATAGTTGGATGTATTATGAAATGGTGTGCATGCCGTCAACTTTCGTTGTAAAGAAAGTTTGTCTTTTAAAAACGAATTAAATGTTTGTAAAATGTATCATATAGAGGTCAAATACCTTGCGATGTAATCAACTATTGTGAATCGTTTATAATGTATATGAACGGGTCCTTTCATATTTTCAATGCGTTCATTACCGTTGAATGTTAAATCCTAAGAATTCATCGAAATTCATTAGGTCACCTGAACCAAATAGGGTGTCAACCGTAAGAACGGTGGTTGTATAGCATGGTCGAAGACACGACCTTGTGCCAGACTGAAAAATTATAGGGTGATCTTTATTATTACTCCTATAAAGGATAGTAATTGCATCCGACACGTTTTTGACCATGATCATCTGCATGTCATTAGACATTGCCTTAACAGTTGCTTGTTCAACGCTTTCCTTTACAACCGGACGGTAGTTTACTGAAAGGTAATATACGGAGCAAGTATACTGGACGTGTGCTTTTCTAATACAAGGTTAGCAAGTGGGTGACACAAAACCATAAGTTTTGAGCTAAAATTTTCAAATCTGAAACCCACAAAACCCATAAAAACTTTTTGCAAACACCGGTGAAGGGTTATTCCGGAAAACTTGTCTAGGGTAAAAGCTAGAATGAATTTTCAAAAGATCAAATGTTTTCATAAAGATCCAATTTCCTTAAGGATCTAAATTTTCATAGTCACGTGGGACTTTAAACCGCCTTTCAAATGTGCACTTTGCTTTGGAAATCGAAAGTAAACAGGCTATTTGATTGCAAGTGTCGTTGACCTAAACCCGAGGCAACTGTAGATGGCACACCCACCTTTAACCATGGTTCTATTTGTAGTGACCCGAACTTTTCCATGTTTATATATATTAATTGAGATTGATGTTTACATGATTAAATGTTTCCAACATGTTAAGCAATCAAACTTGTTAAGACTTGATTAATTGAAATAGGTTTCATATAGACAATTGACCACCCAAGTTGACCGGTGATTCACGAACGTTAAAACTTGTAAAAAAAACTATATGATGACATATATATGGTTATATATATAGTTAACATGATATTATGATAAGTAAACATATCATTAATTATATTAACAATGAACTACATATGTAAAAACAAGACTACTAACTTAATGATTTTGAAACGAGACATATATGTAACGTTTATCGTTGTAACAACATTTAATGTATATATATCATATTAAGAGATATTCGTACATCATAATATCATGATAATATAATAATTTAAAATCTCTTTTGATATTATAAACATTGGGTTAACAACATTTAACAAGATCGTTAACCTAAAGGTTTCAAAACAACACTTACATGTAACGACTAACGATGACTTAACGACTCAGTTAAAATGTATATACATGTAGTGTTTTAATATGTATTTATACACTTTTGAAAGACTTCAATACACTTATCAAAATACTTCTACTTAACAAAAATGCTTACAATTACATTCTCGTTCAGTTTCATCAACAATTCTACTCGTATGCACCCGTATTCGTACTCGTACAATACACAGCTTTTAGATGTATGTACTATTGGTATATACACTCCAATTATCAGCTCTTAGCAGCCCATGTGAGTCACCTAACACATGTGGGAACCATCATTTGGCAACTAGCATGAAATATCTCATAAGATTACAAAAATATGAGTAATCATTCATGACTTATTTACATGAAAACAAAATTACATATCCTTTATATCTAATCCATACACCAACGACCAAAAACACCTACAAACACTTTCATTCTTCAATTTTCTTCATCTAATTGAACTCTCTCAAGTTCTATCTTCAAGTTCTAAGTGTTCTTCATAAATTCCAAAAGTTCTAGTTTCATAAAATCAAGAATACTTTCAAGTTTGCTAGCTCACTTCCAATCTTGTAAGGTGATCATCCAACCTCAAGAAATCTTTGTTTCTTACAGTAGGTTATCATTCTAATACAAGGTAATAATCATATTCAAACTTTGGTTCAATTTCTATAACTATAACAATCTTATTTCAAGTGATGATCTTACTTGAACTTATTTTCGTGTCATGATTTTGCTTCAAGAACTTTGAGCCATCCAAGGATCCATTGAAGCTAGATCCATTTTTCTCTTTTCCAGTAGGTTCATCCAAGGAACTTAAGGTAGTAATGATGTTCATAACATCATTCAATTCATACATATAAAGCTATCTTATTCGAAGGTTTAAACTTGTAATCACTAGAACATAGTTTAGTTAATTCTAAACTTGTTCGCAAACAAAAGTTAATCCTTCTAACTTGACTTTTAAAATCAACTAAACACATGTTCTATATCTATATGATATGCTAACTTAATGATTTAAAACCTGGAAACACGAAAAACACCGTAAAACCGGATTTACGCCGTCATAGTAACACCGCGGGCTGTTTTGGGTTAGTTAATTAAAAACTATGATAAACTTTGATTTAAAAGTTGTTATTCTGAGAAAATGATTTTTTATTATGAACATGAAACTATATCCAAAAATTATGGTTAAACTCAAAGTGGAAGTATGTTTTCTAAAATGGTCATCTAGACGTCGTTCTTTCGACTGAAATGACTACCTTTACAAAAACGACTTGTAACTTATTTTTCCGACTAGAAACCTATAATTTTTTTGTTTAGATTCATAAAATAGAGTTCAATATGAAACCATAGCAATTTGATTCACTCAAAACGGATTTAAAATGAAGAAGTTATGGGTAAAACAAGATTGGATAATTTTTCTCATTTTAGCTACGTGAAAATTGGTAACAAATCTATTCCAACCATAACTTAATCAACTTGTATTATATATTATGTAATCTTGAGATACCATAGACACGTATACAATGTTTCGACCTATCATGTCGACACATCTATATATATTTCGGAACAACCATAGACACTCTATATGTGAATGTTGGAGTTAGCTATACAGGGTTGAGGTTGATTCCAAAATATATATAGTTTGAGTTGTGATCAATACTGAGATACGTATACACTGGGTCGTGGATTGATTCAAGATAATATTTATCGATTTATTTCTGTACATCTAACTGTGGACAACTAGTTGTAGGTTACTAACGAGGACAGCTGACTTAATAAACTTAAAACATCAAAATATATTAAAAGTGTTGTAAATATATTTTGAACATACTTTGATATATATGTATATATTGTTATAGGTTCGTGAATCAACCAGTGGCCAAGTCTTACTTCTCGACGAAGTAAAAATCTGTGAAAGTGAGTTATAGTCCCACTTTTAAAATCTAATATTTTTGGGATGAGAATACATGCAGGTTTTATAAATGATTTACAAAATAGACACAAGTACGTGAAACTACATTCTATGCTTGAATTATCGAAATCGAATATGCCCCTTTTTATTAAGTCTGGTAATCTAAGAATTAGGGAACAGACACCCTAATTGACGCGAATCCTAAAGATAGATCTATTGGGCCTAACAAACCCCATCCAAAGTACCGGATGCTTTAGTACTTCGAAATTTATATCATATCCGAAGGGTGTCCCGGAATGATGGGGATATTCTTATATATGCATCTTGTTATTGTCGGTTACCAGGTGTTCACCATATGAATGATTTTTATCTCTATGTATGGGATGTGTATTGAAATATGAAATCTTGTGGTCTATTGTTACGATTTGATATATATAGGTTAAACCTATAACTCACCAACATTTTTGTTGACGTTTTAAGCATGTTTATTCTCAGGTGATTATTAAGAGCTTCCGCTGTCGCATACTTAAATAAGGACAAGATTTGGAGTCCATGCTTGTATGATATTGTGTAAAAACTACATTCAAGAAACTTATTTTGTTGTAACATATTTGTATTGTAAACCATTATGTAATGGTCGTGTGTAAACAGGATATTTTTGATTATCATTATTTGATAATCTACGTAAAGCTTTTTAAACCTTTATTGATGAAATAAAGGTTATGGTTTGTTTAAAAATGAATGCAGTCTTTGAAAAACGTCTCATATAGAGGTCAAAACCTCGCAACGAAAGCAATTAATATGGAACGTTTTTAATCAATAAGAACGGGACATTTCAGTTGGTATCCGAGCGTTGGTCTTAGAGAACCAGAAAATTTACATTAGTGTGTCTTATCGAGTTTGTTAGGATGCATTAGTGAGTCTGGACTTCGACCGTGTTTTCTTTAAAAATGATTGCTTAACATTTTTGTTGGAAACTATATATTTTTAACATATGAATATTATGTGATATATTAATCTCTTAACGTGTTTGATATTATGTGATAGATGTCTACCTCTAGAACAAGTCCCATTGACTCACCTAATAATAATGAAGAGTGAAATGTAAATTGGAATGATTTGTGGACTGATTCACAAGTTCCCGAAGAGGAACCGGAAGAAGAGTCGGAACCGGAAGAAGAATCGGAACCGGAAGAAGAATCGGAACCGGATGAAGAAATAGAACCGGTGGGGGAAATAATAAAACGGTTAAGTAAAAGAAAATCCTCAACCAACCGACCAAAGTTAATTATGGTCAATGGTGTTTCCGCCAAGGAAGCAAAATATTGGGAGGATTACCAATTTCCGATGAATCGGATTCCGACGAGAATTCCGATGATGTTATAGAAATTACCCCAACTGAATTTAAAAAGGCAAAAGAAAATAATAAGGGAAAGGGCATAAAAATAGAGAAATCTAATTCCAACCCCGATGAACTTTATATGTATCGTCAACCCCCGAAGTCCTTAAGTTGTAACAATGACCCGGGAACCTCTAAACCACCAGGTTTTTCTAAACCAATGTGGACAACGACGGCTCGTATTAGGGGAACATCATATATCCCTAGAAACTTGGCAAAACGAACCAAAACCGAAGAAGAAGAAACGAGCGAGTCGGAATAAGATAGTTGTATTCGTGTGGTGTAATATATGGAATATAGTGTTCTTATGCTTTATGATATATGTAAAAATTGCTTGTATTAATAAGTATTTTTTTTATGAATCTAACTCTTGTCTATTTTACAGTTTAAAAACACAAAATGGATAGACAACCCAATATTTTAAGAGACCTACCCGGAGACATGATTGATGAAATCTTGTCTAAAGTCGGCCAGAATTCTTCGGCACAACTATTTAAGGCGAGATCAGTTTGTAAGACATTCGAAGAACGTTCCAAGAATGTCTTGGTTTATAAGAGACTTTCGTTTGAAAGATGGGGGATATCACATTGGGAAACCCATAAGTTACGATGTGTTTACTTTGACGCATATATTGCGGGGAACCCAAATGCTATTTTACGCAACGGGTTAAGAAATTATTTTGACTCAATATATCCGAATATTGGACTTCGTGATTTAGAAAAAGCGGCTAACATGCAACATAAAGAAGCATGTTATGCTTACGGATTAGTAATGTTCGCTTCTCACCAAAGTGAGAACAAGAACATCGGGCTACAACTATTAAACAAAATGTTTCCACAAGTGACGGAGTCGGTAATTGGGGTAAGAAATGAGGTTTTTAGATTATTACGGGACTGTTGGACATTACGTAACCCTCGTCCCTTTGATGACGTTACAACACGCTGTCTTATCAACGGCCATAACGGTTATGTTGCACAAGACCAAGGATGGGAAGTAGTCCTAGTAAAACCAGAATGCATGACTTGTTTCTGGACGTATGAATTACGTGTCTTTATTGCCTTTGCTGAACGACTTGTGTACTAGCTAGAATTGTCTTCACAACTATCTTGTATCAAAGTTATTGTGTGCTATATTTCATGCTTTATGTAAAATAAGCGGTATTGTAAGTTTGTAAAATATTGTATAAAAGTTTGAACGCGAAATATTATTATAATCAGTTTTTCATATAGAATTGTAGTAGTTGAATTGTATATTAGCTACTAAGTATGAACTTAACGGGTAGGTACTACCCGAATTTAAACTTATAAAACGCTAATATGAAGAAAAAGCTTTTATAAATGAGTTCATATTATGCTACGAAATACTATTAACTACTCTTAATATTCTGTATGATTAACTTGTTCCATTTAACTATTTTGAAGGAAATGGCACCGACTACTCGACACACCATGAATATGAATGAAGAGGAATTCCGTACTTTTCTAGCTTCAAACATAGCCGCAGTACAGGCTGCGCTACATACCAACAATAACCTTGGATCTAGCAGTACAGGAAATCGTGTAGGATGCACCTACAAAGAATTCACTGCCTGCAAACCTTTGGAATTTGATGGAACCGAAGGACCGATCGGATTGAAACGGTGGACCGAGAAGGTTGAATCGGTGTTTGCCATAAGTAAGTGTACTGAAGAGGACAAAGTGAAGTACGCTACGCATACCTTCACAGGTTCTGCGTTAACATGGTGGAATACCTATCTAGAGCAAGTGGGACAAGATGATGCGTACGCACTACCGTGGTCAGCATTCAAGCACTTGATGAACGAGAAGTACCGTCCCAGAACCGAGGTCAATAAGCTCAAGACAGAACTTAGAGGGTTACGAACCCAAGGATTTGATATTACCACGTACGAAAGACGATTCACAGAATTGTGCCTATTGTGTCCGGGAGCATTCGAAGATGAGGAAGAGAAGATCGACGCGTTTGTGAAAGGATTACCGGAAAGAATCCAAGAAGATATAAGTTCACACGAGCCCGCCTCCATACAACAGGCATGTAGAATGGCTCACAAACTAGTGAACCAGATTGAAGAAAGAATTAAAGAACAGACTGCTGAAGAGGCCAATGTGAAGCAAGTCAAAAGAAAGTGGGAGGAAAACGGTGATAAGAATCACCAATACAACAACAACAGCAATTACAACAATAATCGCAACAATTATCCCAACAATCGCAACATCAATCGCAACTACAACAAACGGCCCAACAACAACAACAACAACAACAACAACAACAACAACAACAACAACTACAACAATCATCCCAACAACAATAATAACCGCAACAACAACAACAATCAGAAGCAACTATGCCAAAGGTGTGAAAAGAATCACTCGGGGTTCTGCACCAAATTTTGCAACAAGTGTAAAAGAAATGGTCATAGCGCGGCGAAGTGTGAGGTCTACGGACCAGGGGTTAATAGAACGAAAGGAAAAAATGGTGTCGGAACGAGTAATGGCGGAGCAAGTAGTGTCGGAGCAAGTTATGCCAATGTAGTTTTTTATAAATGTGGAAAACCAGGCCACATTATTAGAAATTGCCCGAACCAGGAGAACACGAATGGACAAGGCCGTGGAAGAGTTATCAATATTAATGCGGTAGAGGCACAGGAAGACCCGGAGCTTGTTACGGGTACGTTTCTTATTGACAATAAATCTGCTTACGTTTTATTTGATTCGGGTGCGGATAGAAGCTATATGAGTAGAGATTTTTTGTGCTAAATTAAGTTGTCCATTGACGCCTTTGGATAGTAAATTTTTATTCGAATTAGCAAATGGTAAATTAATTTCAGCAGATAATATATGTCGGAATCGAGAAATTAAACTGGTTAGCGAAACATTTAAGATTGATTTGATACCAGTAGAGTTAGGGAGTTTTGATGTGATAATCGGTATGGACTAGTTGAAAGAAGTGAAAGCGGAGATCGTTTGTTACAAAAATGCAATTCGCATTATACGAGAAAAAGGAAAACCCTTAATGGTGTACGGAGAAAAGGGCAACACGAAACTACATCTTATTAGTAATTTGAAGGCACAAAAACTAATAAGAAAAGGTTGCTATGCTGTTCTAGCACACGTCGAGAAAGTACAAACTGAAGAAAAGAGCATCAATGATGTTCCCATTGCAAAAGAATTTCCCGATGTATTTCCGAAAGAATTACCGGGATTACCCCCACATCGATCCGTTGAATTTCAAATAGATCTTGTACCAGGAGCTGCACCAATAGCTCGTGCTCCTTACAGACTCGCACCCAGCGAGATGAAAGAACTGCAAAGCCAATTACAAGAACTTTTAGAGCGTGGTTTCATTCGACCAAGCACATCACCGTGGGGAGCTCCTGTTTTGTTTGTCAAGAAGAAAGATGGTACATTCAGGTTGTGTATCGACTACCGAGAGTTGAACAAACTTACCATCAAGAACCGCTACCCACTACCGAGAATCGACGACTTATTTGATCAACTACAAGGCTCGTCTGTTTATTCAAAGATTGACTTACGTTCCGGGTATCATCAAATGCGGGTGAAAGAAGATGATATTCCAAAGACTGCTTTCAGAACACGTTACGGTCATTACGAGTTTATGGTCATGCCGTTTGGTTTAACTAATGCACCAGCTGTGTTCATGGACCTTATGAACCGAGTGTGTGGACCATACCTTGACAAGTTTGTCATTGTTTTCATTGATGACATACTTATTTACTCAAAGAATGACCAAGAACACGGTGAACATTTGAGAAAGGTGTTAGAAGTATTGAGGAAGGAAGAATTGTACGCTAAGTTTTCAAAGTGTGCATTTTGGTTGGAAGAAGTTCAATTCCTCGGTCACATAGTGAACAAAGAAGGTATTAAGGTGGATCCGGCAAAGATAGAAACTGTTGAAAAGTGGGAAACCCCGAAAACTCCAAAACACATACGCCAGTTTTTAGGACTAGCTGGTTACTACAGAAGGTTCATCCAAGACTTTTCCAGAATAGCAAAACCCTTGACTGCATTAACGCATAAAGGGAAGAAATTTGAATGGAATGATGAACAAGAGAAAGCGTTTCAGTTATTGAAGAAAAAGCTAACTACGGCACCTATATTGTCATTGCCTGAAGGGAATGATGATTTTGTGATTTATTGTGACGCATCAAAGCAAGGTCTCGGTTGTGTATTAATGCAACGAACGAAGGTGATTGCTTATGCGTCTAGACAATTGAAGATTCACGAACAAAATTATACGACGCATGATTTGGAATTAGGCGCGGTTGTTTTTGCATTAAAGACTTGGAGGCACTACTTATATGGGGTCAAAAGTATTATATATACCGACCACAAAAGTCTTCAACACATATTTAATCAGAAACAACTGAATATGAGGCAGCGTAGGTGGATTGAATTATTGAATGATTACGATTTTGAGATTCGTTACCACCCGGGGAAGGCAAATGTGGTAGCCGATGCCTTGAGCAGGAAGGATAGAGAACCCATTCGAGTAAAATCTATGAATATAATGATTCATAATAACATTACTACTCAAATAAAGGAGGCGCAACAAGGAGTTTTAAAAGAGGGAAATTTAAAGGATGAAATACCCAAAGGATCGGAGAAGCATCTTAATATTCGGGAAGACGGAACCCGGTATAGGGCTGAAAGGATTTGGGTACCAAAATTTGGAGATATGAGAGAAATGGTACTTAGAGAAGCTCATAAAACCAGATACTCAATACATCCTGGAACGGGGAAGATGTACAAGGATCTCAAGAAACATTTTTGGTGGCCGGGTATGAAAGCCGATGTTGCTAAATACGTAGGAGAATGTTTGACGTGTTCTAAGGTCAAAGCTGAGCATCAGAAACCATCAGGTCTACTTCAACAACCCGAAATCTCGGAATGGAAATGGGAAAACATTACCATGGATTTCATCACTAAATTGCCAAGGACTGCAAGTGGTTTTGATACTATTTGGGTAATAGTTGATCGTCTCACCAAATCAGCACACTTCCTACCAATAAGAGAAGATGACAAGATGGAGAAGTTAGCACGACTGTATTTGAAGGAAGTCGTCTCCAGACATGGAATACCAATCTCTATTATCTCTGATAGGGATGGCAGATTTATTTCAAGATTCTGGCAGACATTACAGCAAGCATTAGGAACTCGTCTAGACATGAGTACTGCCTATCATCCACAAACTGATGGGCAGAGCGAAAGGACGATACAAACGCTTGAAGACATGCTACGAGCATGTGTTATTGATTTCGGAAACAGTTGGGATCGACATCTACCGTTAGCAGAATTTTCCTACAACAACAGCTACCATTCAAGCATTGAGATGGCGCCGTTTGAAGCACTTTATGGTAGAAAGTGCAGGTCTCCGATTTGTTGGAGTGAGGTGGGGGATAGACAGATTACGGGTCCGGAGATTATACAAGAAACTACCGAGAAGATCATCCAAATTCAACAACGGTTGAAAACCGCCCAAAGTCGACAAAAGAGCTACGCTGACATTAAAAGAAAAGATATAGAATTTGAAATTGGAGAGATGGTCATGCTTAAAGTTTCACCTTGGAAAGGCGTTGTTCGATTTGGTAAACGAGGGAAATTAAATCCAAGGTATATTGGACCATTCAAGATTATTGATCGTGTCGGACCAGTAGCTTACCGACTTGAGTTACCTCAACAACTCGCGGCTGTACATAACACTTTCCACGTCTCGAATTTGAAGAAATGTTTTGCTAAAGAAGATCTCACTATTCCGTTAGATGAAATCCAAATCAACGAAAAACTCCAATTCATCGAAGAACCCGTCGAAATAATGGATCGTGAGGTTAAAAGACTTAAGCAAAACAAGATACCAATTGTTAAGGTTCGATGGAATGCTCGTAGAGGACCCGAGTTCACCTGGGAGCGTGAAGATCAGATGAAGAAGAAATACCCGCATCTATTTCCAGAAGATTCGTCAACGCCTTCAACAGCTTAAAATTTCGGGACGAAATTTATTTAACGGGTAGGTACTGTAGTGACCCGAACTTTTCCATGTTTATATATATTAATTGAGATTGATGTTTACATGATTAAATGTTTCCAACATGTTAAGCAATCAAACTTGTTAAGACTTGATTAATTGAAATAGGTTTCATATAGACAATTGACCACCCAAGTTGACCGGTGATTCACGAACGTAAAAACTTGTAAAAAAAACTATATGATGACATATATATGGTTATATATATAGTTAACATGATATTATGATAAGTAAACATATCATTAATTATATTAACAATGAACTACATATGTAAAAACAAGACTACTAACTTAATGATTTTGAAACGAGACATATATGTAACGTTTATCGTTGTAACAACATTTAATGTATATATATCATATTAAGAGATATTCGTACATCATAATATCATGATAATATAATAATTTAAAATCTCTTTTGATATTATAAACATTGGGTTAACAACATTTAACAAGATCGTTAACCTAAAGGTTTCAAAACAACACTTACATGTAACGACTAACGATGACTTAACGACTCAGTTAAAATGTATATACATGTAGTGTTTTAATATGTATTTATACACTTTTGAAAGACTTCAATACACTTATCAAAATACTTCTACTTAACAAAAATGCTTACAATTACATTCTCGTTCAGTTTCATCAACAATTCTACTCGTATGCACCCGTATTCGTACTCGTACAATACACAGCTTTTAGATGTATGTACTATTGGTATATACACTCCAATGATCAGCTCTTAGCAGCCCATGTGAGTCACCTAACACATGTGGGAACCATCATTTGGCAACTAGCATGAAATATCTCATAAGATTACAAAAATATGAGTAATCATTCATGACTTATTTACATGAAAACAAAATTACATATCCTTTATATCTAATCCATACACCAACGACCAAAAACACCTACAAACACTTTCATTCTTCAATTTTCTTCATCTAATTGAACTCTCTCAAGTTCTATCTTCAAGTTCTAAGTGTTCTTCATAAATTCCAAAAGTTCTAGTTTCATAAAATCAAGAATACTTTCAAGTTTGCTAGCTCACTTCCAATCTTGTAAGGTGATCATCCAACCTCAAGAAATCTTTGTTTCTTACAGTAGGTTATCATTCTAATACAAGGTAATAATCATATTCAAACTTTGGTTCAATTTCTATAACTATAACAATCTTATTTCAAGTGATGATCTTACTTGAACTTGTTTTCGTGTCATGATTTTGCTTCAAGAACTTTGAGCCATCCAAGGATCCATTGAAGCTAGATCCATTTTTCTCTTTTCCAGTAGGTTCATCCAAGGAACTTAAGGTAGTAATGATGTTCATAACATCATTCAATTCATACATATAAAGCTATCTTATTCGAAGGTTTAAACTTGTAATCACTAGAACATAGTTTAGTTAATTCTAAACTTGTTCGCAAACAAAAGTTAATCCTTCTAACTTGACTTTTAAAATCAACTAAACACATGTTCTATATCTATATGATATGCTAACTTAATGATTTAAAACCTGGAAACACGAAAAACATCGTAAAACCGGATTTACGCCGTCATAGTAACACCGCGGGCTGTTTTGGGTTAGTTAATTAAAAACTATGATAAACTTTGATTTAAAAGTTGTTATTCTGAGAAAATGATTTTTATTATGAACATGAAACTATATCCAAAAATTATGGTTAAACTCAAAGTGGAAGTATGTTTTCTAAAATGGTCATCTAGACGTCGTTCTTTCGACTGAAATGACTACCTTTACAAAAACGACTTGTAACTTATTTTTCCGACTAGAAACCTATACTTTTTTTGTTTAGATTCATAAAATAGAGTTCAATATGAAACCATAGCAATTTGATTCACTCAAAACGGATTTAAAATGAAGAAGTTATGGGTAAAACAAGATTGGATAATTTTTCTCATTTTAGCTACGTGAAAATTGGTAACAAATCTATTCCAACCATAACTTAATCAACTAGTATTATATATTATGTAATCTTGAGATACCATAGACACGTATACAATGTTTCGACCTATCATGTCGACACATCTATATATATTTCGGAACAACCATAGACACTCTATATGTGAATGTTGGAGTTAGCTATACAGGGTTGAGGTTGATTCCAAAATATATATAGTTTGAGTTGTGATCAATACTGAGATACGTATACACTGGGTCGTGGATTGATTCAAGATAATATTTATCGATTTATTTCTGTACATCTAACTGTGGACAACTAGTTGTAGGTTACTAACGAGGACAGCTGACTTAATAAACTTAAAACATCAAAATATATTAAAAGTGTTGTAAATATATTTTGAACATACTTTGATATATATGTATATATTGTTATAGGTTCGTGAATCAACCAGTGGCCAAGTCTTACTTCCCGACGAAGTAAAAATCTGTGAAAGTGAGTTATAGTCCCACTTTTAAAATCTAATATTTTTGGGATGAGAATACATGCAGGTTTTATAAATGATTTACAAAATAGACACAAGTACGTTAAACTACATTCTATGGTTGAATTATCGAAATCGAATATGCCCCTTTTTATTAAGTCTGGTAATCTAAGAATTAGGGAACAGACACCCTAATTGACGCGAATCCTAAAGATAGATCTATTGGGCCTAACAAACCCCATCCAAAGTACCGGATGCTTTAGTACTTCGAAATTTATATCATATCCGAAGGGTGTCCCGGAATGATGGGGATATTCTTATATATGCATCTTGTTATTGTCGGTTACCAGGTGTTCACCATATGAATGATTTTTATCTCTATGTATGGGATGTGTATTGAAATATGAAATCTTGTGGTCTATTGTTACGATTTGATATATATAGGTTAAACCTATAACTCACCAACATTTTTGTTGACGTTTTAAGCATGTTTATTCTCAGGTGATTATTAAGAGCTTCCGCTGTCGCATACTTAAATAAGGACAAGATTTGGAGTCCATGCTTGTATGATATTGTGTAAAAACTGCATTCAAGAAACTTATTTTGTTGTAACATATTTGTATTGTAAACCATTATGTAATGGTCGTGTGTAAACAGGATATTTTTGATTATCATTATTTGATAATCTACGTAAAGCTTTTTAAACCTTTATTGATGAAATAAAGGTTATGGTTTGTTTAAAAATGAATGCAGTCTTTGAAAAACGTCTCATATAGAGGTCAAAACCTCGCAACGAAATCAATTAATATGGAACGTTTTTAATCAATAAGAACGGGACATTTCACTATTGTTACTATCATTGTTTATACCGCTGTATCAAAATCACTGATGTATAAAGTGAGAGAATAAAAAAAGTGATTCGAGTGAAGTGTGATTTAATTTCAAGTTCTGTATTGCTTAAGGACAAGCATGAAAGGACCCGTTCATATACATTATAAACGATTCACAATAGTTGATTACATTGCGAGGTATTTGACCTCTATATGATACATTTTACAAACATTGCATTCGTTTTTAAAAGACAAACTTTCTTTACATCGAAAATTGACAGGCATGCATACCATTTCATAATATCCACTATCCAACTATAAATTGATTTAATAATAATCTTTGATGAACTCAATGACTCAAATGCAACGTTCTTCGAAATATGCTATGAAAGACTCCAAGTAATATCTTTAAAATGAGCAAATGCACAGCGGAAGATTTCTTTAACACCTGAGAATAAACATGCTTTAAAGTGTCAACCAAAAGGTTGGTGAGTTCATTAATTTTTCATAATCATTTATTTCTATCATTTTAATAGACCACAAGAATTTCATTTCTAGTTCTCATAAATATACGTCCCATGCATAGAGACAAAAAATAATCATTCATATGGTGAACACCTGGTAACCGACATTAACTAGAAACATATAAGAATATCCCCTATCATTCCGGGATCCTCCTTCGGACATGATATAAATTTCGAAGTACTAAAGCATCCGGTACTTTGGATGGGGTTTGTTAGGCCCAATAGATCTACCTTTAGAGTTCGCGTCAATTAGGGTTTCTGTTCCCTAATTCTTAGATTACCAGACTTAATAAAAAGGGGCATATTCGATTTCGATAATTCAACCATATAATGTAGTTTCGATTACTTGTGTCTATTTCGTAAAACAGTTATTAAAACAGCGCATGTATTCTCAGTCCCAAAAATATATATATTGCAAAAGCATTTAAAAAGGGATTAATGAAACTCACCATACTGTATTTCGTAGTAAAAATACATATAACGTCATTGAACAAGTGCAAGGTTGGCCTCGGATTCACGAACCTAAATTAATTATATATATTTATGTGTTGGTCAATATTTGTCTAACAAATTAGGTCAAGTCATAGTGTACCACAATCCTAATGCTCGAGACTAATATGCAAAAGTCAACAAATGTAAATTTGACTCAAAATAATTTCCAAAAATCTATACATGATTAATATATAGTTTAAATATCGTCGTTTTATATTTTTAAATATTTTTAAAAGATTTATTAGAGTAAATAATATAATTTATTTATTAATAAATAAAATTTTATATTAAATTTATATAATAAAATATACTTTTATATATATTAAGTAATAAAATTTATAGGGTTCATTTAATATCATAAAGATAATATGATAGTATTATTAAAGTAAGTTATTACACGTAGTAAAATATGTTTGTATCACCTATTTATTTGATAAAATAATATCTATAATGATAGTAAGTAAAAGTTGTATTATTTTGTAATAATAATAATTATTATAAAAATATCAATATTTATAATTACTAAGATGACATTATGATAAAACGATAATTCTAATTATGATAACTTTAATATTTACGATAATTTTTAATATTATCTTTAAAATAATAATTCTATTTAAAATAATAATAATAATGATATTTTATAGTAACAATGACATTTCTATTAAAATGATAATTTTTGTTAAAATGATAGTTTTAATACTAACGATACTTTTAATAATAATAGTAATGATAAAAATAATAAGAACGATAATTTTATCTAAATCAATATCTTATAATATTTTAATTTCATCACGATACTCTTACTCATTATTTCCTAATCGTTTCGTTTAATAGCTTTTAATCGTCTTTTATATCGTGTTCATAATAATGATAATAATAGTAATCAAAATAATTAGGTGTTACAAATATTTGTTTTAATTACACTAATATTAATAATGATAATTACTATAACATTATTAACGATAATAATAATAATTATCTTAATGATAATATAGTAATAGTAATAATAATAATAACAATAACAATAACCATTTTTAAATAATGATATACATATTAATAATGATAATAATAATAATAATAATAATACTAATAATAATAATAATAATAATAATAATTAGATAATAATAATAATACTAATTATAACTTTAACGATAATAACGATAGTAATAATAAAAAATTAAAATTTTTAATGATAAATCCCTTTTATTGATAAAGATAATAATAATGATAATAATAAGATAAAACTAGAACGACGATAAAAACGACGATAATAATAATCATTTTTAATAAAAATATCAAAAATTCAATTGATTATAACTTTTAATCCATTCATCAAAACCATTCGATATCTAAAGGAAAAGTTCTTAATTTTTTGCTAGCTTTCCAAGGACATGCATATCTTATACCTTATCTCAACCGTAAGTGTAACTAATTCAAGATTCAACCTAACCTGTCTAAGGGCAATATTAAAAGTACAAGCATGCATAATCCTAAATACTCGAGCACTAGTCAGGGATACACTATTAGTATGTAAAAGTTAAATTATGAGTACTCACGTATCAATATTGAGATTCAATATTGCAGGAAAGGTACGTAGACGCAACGGAAATGATAAACACTATATTGACCTCACGAGCATACCCATGAACCATACTCAATCACCTCCATAGCTATAACCCATAATTTCCTTAATCCTATCCTACTCAAAAAACAATTTTGAAATCACTCGGACAGCACTCCGTCGTAATATTTTATGTATACTAATAATATCTTGAAATAATACGGAGTAAATATATATATGTAAATCGATTGAGAGAGTTTAGAGAAAAATATTTTCAAGTTTCTATGAAATAATGAAATCTATTGAATTCTATTTATAAT
This sequence comes from Rutidosis leptorrhynchoides, assembly GCF_046630445.1. Taxonomy (NCBI): domain Eukaryota; kingdom Viridiplantae; phylum Streptophyta; class Magnoliopsida; order Asterales; family Asteraceae; genus Rutidosis; species Rutidosis leptorrhynchoides. The sequence continues at coordinate 189,745,258 of NC_092333.1, forward strand.
AGATTTTTGAATTATTAAAGTGAATTATTAAAGTATGAATTATTAAAGTGAATTATTAAAGTATGAATTATTAAAGTGAATTATTAAAGTATGAATTATTAAAGTGAATTATTAAAGTTAAAGTAAAGTAAAAATAAAGTAAAGGTAAAGTTTAAGTATAGTAAAAGTATAAAACTATGTACGTATAATATGCGTATAAATATATATAATATTAATTTTAATCGTTAAATATATTTAATAAAATAAAATATAAATATCGTTATCTTTATCATACTAGTTAAGTAATGAATTGTCAAAAGTAGTTCTAGATATTTATAAAAGTTATATACGTTTTAATAATAAAGTTCTTTTTAAACTGAAAATGTTTTTGTACGTTTGAAACTAAATAGATCAATCGAGTCTTTATGAGATTCAATCTTCCACTATTCTTTGTCTAGTTCTCAATGATTGACAATTTGTTCTTATTTATAAATCACTTTACCATTTTTCGAATATGGTTAAAATGGAAAGATTTCTCAAATCAACGTGGGCCTTTCAACAGAGACTTGTAATCATAATTCAATATATCTGATAATTCAATCATTTGATCTTATCTTCTAATTCCATTGATAAATATTTTGAAACAGATACAATCATATAAAGTATTTAATCTAATATTTTGTTTACGTTTCAAGTTATAATATATATACACATATACATATATAATCATATTTGTTTAATGGTTCTTGAATCGTTGGAACTTGGTCGAGGTTGAATGAATGTATGAACATAGTTTAAAATTCTTGAAATTTAACTTAACAAATATTGCTTATTGTGTCGGAAACATATAAAGATTAAAGTTTAAATTTGGTTGGAAATTTCCGGTGTCGGAAACATATAAAGATTAAAGTTTAAATTTGGTTAGAAATTTCTGGGTTGTCACAGTACCTACCCGTTAAAGAAATTTCGTCTCGAAATTTGAGTGGAAAGGTCGTGAATGATAATAAATATATTTTCATGATGCATACGGGCTGAAAATTAGAGTTTTATCATCAGCGAATAATTTGGATAAACAATCCATTTATATGAAGAGTACGAATGAAGCTAACATAGAAGAATGAAATGAGTAAGTGTAGATTCATCTTATCATTTGACGTAGATATGATTGATTCCCAGATTTCAAGGGATTTGAAGAAAATCTTCTTAATAAGATTTGACTCTCCGGTAATCAAGGGAATTAGGATCTGCTTTAAATGCGATCGTCCATTTTAATTGTTCTGTCGGAGATTTTCTTATAAATTTACCTCCTTCGTTTCCTTACAACTCACACCTTCTGTTGATGCATTTTATGCAAGTCCATAGACATCTACCCACGTCCATTGCAGGTACAACAGTTTACAGGCCACCATGATTGCTCGTTATTATCCTATCCGTGTTTTTATGTAGTTACAGGAACTGCAGGAACGAGATTTAGATGTTTGACTATGTTAGACTTAGTCAAACGTACGAGTGAAGCCTCACTAGTACGGCTGACAGGCTCATACGCACGGTTGATGCTGAGCTAAGTCACAATTACAACCTAAATGAGAATACACGAGTGAGTGATCACCCGTACGGCTGATGAAGCCAACTCGTACGTGTGATGAATGAATCTTATGGGTGAGTCAACAGCAGGGGTATATAAAGTCTTATGTTCTTCATTTTAGGTTAAGCCTCTCATTTGTTACACACACTCAGATCTAGTGAGCTCCTCCGATTCTCTCTCAGTCCAAATCACCCAGGTGGTGAATAATAGCTCTATGTGTTGATCTAATCACACTTGATTTAGTTGTGGTTTGACTAAATTAATCAAAAAAAAAAAAAAAACTTAACCTATTCACTAGAGGGTTTGATTCACTTATTCCGCCATTGTGTGAGTTAAATCTATTGATTTCTAAGTTCCTAGTCATGTTTCATCACCTTCTATTCTTTCCCCCTCAACTCATATTTTAAAGTATTCATCAATATGCTCCATCCAGTTCTGATTCTCGATATACTTCTAACTTTCATATCGGTCATTCTTCTTTTTCATCTACCGTCGGAAGAATCTATTTACTTCTACTATACTCTTGGGTTTATAGTGTTTCTAGTTCTCCCGTATCTTTATATTGCTATATGCATCGATATATATGGTTTATAATTTCTGGTTTGTCGTTGGGCTTTATATGTTCCCTTATATTTCAAAGTCTCTGCTTCTGTCTTCTATAATCATTATCATTCACAGTTAATGCTCTCTTTTATTTGCTGCAATTTATACCCCAATTTCTATTTCGGAGTTTTGTCCTTTCGTTTCTTCTTCTTGCGATTAAGCACCGCTTGTAATGGTCCAGAATTCACAGATACGAATTTCGGAATGAACATTGTTAATGTTCTAGGAAGGAAATTGTGATGGCACGATCTTGACTTGTCAAATTACTAGAATATCTTGGAAAAGGCCGAATCATCAAGAAATATTTTCTTGATATTTTAGAGGTTAAATAGAATACAAGAGTCGTATAACATGGCACATGATGATGTTATGATCTGTGAATCATCACGTTCCATTTAGAAACTCAACATGACTTACTGTAATATAATCACATTGATCAAGTGTCATTATATTATACTAATTCATGCTTCAGTTCCCAACACTACTTCAAAATATTCCTATTTTAAACTTGAATGTTTCAGAATTTAGAAACTAAAATAGTTTCTTTTATGATGTAATACAGATAGCGCGAAGAGGTAAATGATTTCAAATAAGAAAAATTAAGAAAATATCTTCAGAAATATGGAGGATATTTATAATGAAAGATATGATGATATTTTAGAATTTCTAATATCAGAGGATGATGAACAATATTGTTCGCGGGGGTTTAGAGTCAGGAACAAGGTATTCGTTAATGACTTCAGCAGGTACTTAATCATTTGGATCCTTTGAAGTCAGGTTCAGTCTTTGTAATTTGTCCACAGCCTCCTTCCTACTTTGCTCAATCCGTTTTCCAGTTCCAAAACTTCTCTTTTTCTGCGCTTTGCCAGCACACTTCATCATTATCATCCAGCTTTTACCGTTTAAAGTCGTTTATAGTTTTTGCTACTTCATCAGCATTTTTTCCATTTTTGGAGAACCAATTCGTAGTTCGGAGTGTTTTTCAGAAACTTCACATTCAAATTAAGTCCAAAAGATAGACGTTATATATACACATATAACTGTTGGCGTAGACATGCTGCGAGATTTCAAAATACTGATTGCTAATTCCCAATAATTTGTATGGCAATTCTCATTACAAGATGCGAATGAGTAAATGATGGGGTTTCAATGAATAATTATAATGACTTTTTGGAGAGGCTAAAGTCAAAGGGTAATGAAGTTGTTGGTACATCTGCTAATAATGTGGTGGAATGTAAAAGGTTCACTGGTAACGATGGTGTATATCTCAAGGTTATAATAAGGTTAGTCTGACTGAAAAGTCGAAGTTGACTTGCTGGAGCTGTGACAAAACTGGCTACTTTGAATAGGAGTCGCAAAGTTATTTTTGCTAATAAAAGCCAAAGAATCTGACGCGGATACGTTGTTTAAACTTTTACTTTGGTTTCAAGAGTTTTTCGAGTACATAACTGTGGGTAATATGTGGTTGGATCATCATCTCGATTGCTCATCATTCGAAGTGTCTTCAGAAATTTTCGAAGGGTTTGAACACAAATTGTAATCGTTAACATACATTTGATATTCTAACACAGTTTTGAAGTCAAAATATTGCTTGTGAAAGATGTAAGGATCTAAGAGTGATGATTTTGGTCATATCTCAAGTTGAATTTTGAGATTTCAAAATCAGAATATGTAATTAAATTTTGAATGAGTATGGTTGTTTTGATTTCTATAAAAGAATGTATATTGTTGTGAAAGTAGGGAGTATAATGGATGATTTGCTGAATCAAATTCGAAGAATGTAACATATTAATTGTGAATTTATATATCTCTCGGGTATTACCTACCCGTTAAAAAAAATTTCACAATTAATATTTTGTACAAAAGAATTTTATTACAGTCTTTATGAAAATATATATATGTATATTTTCTTCAGATGTAACATAGATTTAATGAGTTAATGTTAAATTAAACTCATTTGATTTACAGTTGGAACTAGAATTGAATATTCCCTAAAGGCTTTAAAAAGTACATAACTTTTACGCAGTATTTCTTCAATGACATTGAAATTATGAATCAATACTTCGTTATTTATTGATGTATGATGTTCAGTTCGTGGAATTCTTGTGAATTTCGCAAAGTACGAATGATGTTATCTGAAAAAGTTTCGGGTACATCGATGATGAAAGTGTAAAATCAAATATATACTTGATTTATTATGAATTGGAATTTGTTGAATTGCGACAGAGATTGTAGTTAACGCTGGTTAAGTTGCGGCCGAAGGACGTACATTATTTCATATTTGTAATATGAATTAACCGAGTAGTTAAGATTCACACACAATAGCCTAGCACGGAAAGATTTATTTCAATATATACATATATATATATATATATATATATATATATATATATATATATATATATATATATATATATATATATATATATATATATATATATATATATATATATATATATAATATACATATAATTTCTTCAGACGGAATGAGTTAATTCTTCATAACTCGTTGATACAATATACACGTTATTGATTCGTAATGATGTCCACAGTGATTCTTGAACTGACGGAGTTTGTGATGTTATCGGTGTTGTTGATTCGGATGTTGACTGTACTGACGATGCTGGTAATGCTGACGGTACTGTTGATGCTGTTGGTAAAGCAAGTTTAGCTTGCTAATCACCCACCATTTTTGTCAGGGTTTCTACTCTTCCTTCTATCATTTTGGTTCGCTTAACTGATTTATGGTTAGGGCTAGATTAGATAATCTCTAAGACTTTAGAGATTACATAATCGCCGCGGAATGTTTCTCCAATGAAGTTATGAATTAATACTTCGTCAGTTATTGTTGTTAGTACTCCTTGGTATCTATGGTGCGTATGACGTTGATGCTCATGGGACAGATTGTGAAGTTGAGGTTTACGACGCGGTTGTGATTGGAGGTGGTAATGGTACTGTTGGCGTTGATGATGGTGGTACTGGTTATGCTGCTGATGCTGTTGTTGGTGTTTGTAATCTATGCACCATATTCTCCAAAGCCACTACCCGAGCGCGAAGCTCGTTGACTTCTTCTATTACACCGGGGTGATTGTCGGTTCGGACGAGCGGATAAATAAAATCTAAAATTTGATGTAATATATAATCGTGACGAGATACTCTGGAAATGAGTGAGAAAATGGTGTTTCGGACAGTTTCGCCGGTAAGTGCTTCAGGTTCTTCGTCAAGAGGGCAATGTGGTGGATGGAAGGGATCACCTTCTTCTTATCTCCAATGATTGAGGAGGCTACGAACCTATCCCCAATTCATTCAGAATAGGTGATGACTGATTGGTTGATCTATTCCGGTCACACTTCTTTCGGAGCTTGAATGGGATTCTATTTCGGAATCTGAGTGACTTGAACTGATGACGAATTCCATTTCGTACGATTGGATAAAGGATTTTTTTTTCGATATGAAATGATTTTGGCTAACGGATGGTATTATAATTACATAGAATATATATATATATATATATATATATATATATATATATATATATATATATATATATATATATATATATATATATATATATATATATATATATATATATATATATATATATATAGATCAAAAGATTTCATAGATTACGGAGGACTTTGCGGGATATGTCAGGCAAAGTTTAAAGTAACAGATACGATAAGATATGATTTAGCAGATATGCTAAGATATGAATTTTTGTCTATACACTATTCATGCAATCAATGCAGCAAGACGTGTCTTAGACTAAAAATGATAATCAGTTAATTTCCTGAGGATGATAAGTAGTTAATTTTCGACACAAAATGATAAGCAAAACTTTTGACATGCAGACACGGTCGAAGTCCAGACTCACTAATGCATCTTACGACTTATCAGTTAGACACACTAATGCAGACCTGGTTCGCTAAGACCACCGCTCTGATACCAACTGAAAGGACCCGTTCATATACATTATAAACGATTCACAATAGTTGATTACATTGCGAGGTATTTGACCTCTATATGATACATTTTACAGACATTGCATTCGTTTTTAAAATACAAACTTTCTTTACATCGAAAATTGACAGGCATGCATACCATTTCATAATATCCACTATCCAACTATAAATTGATTTAATAATAATCTTTGATGAACTCAATGACTCAAATGCAACGTTCTTCGAAATATGCTATGAAAGACTCCAAGTAATATCTTTAAAATGAGCAAATGCACAGCGGAAGATTTCTTTAACACCTGAGAATAAACATGCTTTAAAGTGTCAACCAAAAGGTTGGTGAGTTCATTAGTTTATCATAATCATTTATTTCCATCATTTTAATAGACCATAAGAATTTCATTTCTAGTTCTCATAAATATACGTTCCATGCATAGAGACAAAAAATAATCATTCATATGGTGAACACCTGGTAACCGACATTAACTAGAAACATATAAGAATATCCCCTATCATTCCGGGATCCTCTTTCGGACATGATATAAATTTCGAAGTACTAAAGCATCCGGTACTTTGGATGGGGTTTGTTAGGCCCAATAGATCTACCTTTAGAGTTCGCGTCAATTAGGGTTTATGTTCCCTAATTCTTAGATTACCAGACTTAATAAAAAGGGGCATATTCGATTTCGATAATTCAACCATATAATGTAGTTTCGATTACTTGTGTCTATTTCGTAAAACAGTTATAAAAACAGCGCATGTATTCTCAGTCCCAAAAATATATATATTGCAAAAGCATTTAAAAAGGGATTAATGAAACTCACCATACTGTATTTCGTAGTAAAAATACATATAACGTCATTGAACAAGTGCAAGGTTGGCCTCGGATTAACGAACCTAAATTAATTATATATATTTATGTGTTGGTCAATATTTGTCTAACAAATTAGGTCAAGTCATAGTGTACCACAATCCTAATGCTCGAGACTAATATGCAAAAGTCAACAAAAGTAAATTTGACTCAAAATAATTTCCAAAAATCTATACATGATTAATATATAGTTTAAATATCGTCGTTTTATATTTTTAAATATTTTTAAAAGATTTATTAGAGTAAATAATATAATTTATTTATTAATAAATAAAATTTTATATTAAATTTATATAATAAAATATACTTTTATATATATTAAGTAATAAAATTTATAGGGTTCATTTAATATCATAAAGATAATATGATAGTATTATTAAAGTAAGTTATTACACGTAGTAAAATATGTTTGTATCACCTATTTATTTGATAAAATAATATCTATAATGATAGTAAGTAAAAGTTGTATTATTTTGTAATAATAATTATTATTATAAAAATATCAATATTTATAATTACTAAGATGACATTATGATAAAACGATAATTCTAATTATGATAACTATAATATTTATGATAATTTTTAATATTATCTTTAAAATAATAATTCTATTTAAAATAATAATAATAATGATATTTTATAGTAACAATGACATTTCTATTAAAATGATAATTTTTGTTAAAATGATAGTTTTAATACTAACGACACTTTTAATAATAATAGTAATGATAAAAATAATAAGAACGATAATTTTATCTAAATCAATATCTTATAATATTTTAATTTCATCATGATACTCTTACTCATTATTTCCTAATCGTTTCGTTTAATAGCTTTTAATCGTCTTTTATATCGTGTTCATAATAATGATAATAATAGTAATCAAAATAATTAGGTGTTACAAATATTTGTTTTAATTACACTAATATTAATAATGATAATTACTATAACATTATTAACGATAATAATAATAATTATCTTAATGATAATATAGTAATAATAATAATAACAATAACAATAACCATTTTTAAATAATGATATACATATTAATAATGATAATAATAATAATAATAATACAAATAATAATAATAATAATAATAATAATAATAATAATAATAATAATTGGAAAATAATAATAATACTAATTATAACTTTAACGATAATAACGATAGTAATAATAAAAAAATAACAATTTTTAATGATAAATCCCTTTTATTGATAAAGAAAATAATAATGATAATAATAAGATAAAACTAGAACGACGATAAAAACGACGATAATAATAATCATTTTTAATAAAAATATCGAAAATTCAATTGATTATAACTTTTAATCCATTCATCGAAACCATTCGATATCTAAAGGAAAAGTTCTTAATTTTTCGCTAGCTTTCCAAGGACATGCATATCTTATACCTTATCTCAACCGTAAGTGTAACTAATTCAAGATTCAACCTAACCTGTCTAAGGGCAATATTAAAAGTACAAGCATGCATAATCCTAAATACTCGAGCACTAGTCAGGGATACACTATTAGTATGTAAAAGTTAAATTATGAGTACTCACGTATCAATATTGAGATTCAATATTGCAGGAAAGGTACGTAGACGCAACGGAAATGATAAACACTATATTGACCTCACGAGCATACCCATGAACCATACTCAATCACCTCCATAGCTATAACCCATAATTTCCTTAATCCTATCCTACTCAAAAAACAATTTCGAAATCACTCGGACAGCACTCCGTCGTAATATTTTATGTATACTAATAATATCTTGAAATAATACGGAGTAAATATATATATGTAAATTGATTGATAGAGTTTATAGAAAAATATTTTCAAGTTTCTATGAAATAATGAAATCTATTGAATTCTATTTATAATAGATTTTTGAATTATTAAAGTGAATTATTAAAGTATGAATTATTAAAGTGAATTATTAAAGTATGAATTATTAAAGTGAATTATTAAAGTATGAATTATTAAAGTAAATTATTAAAGTATGAATTATTAAAGTGAATTATTAAAGTTAAAGTAAAGTAAAAATAAAGTAAAGGTAAAGTTTAAGTATAGTAAAAGTATAAAACTATGTACGTATAATATGCGTATAAATATATATAATATTAATTTAAATCGTTATATATATTTAATAAAATAAAATATAAATATCGTTATCTTTATCATACTAGTTAAGTAATGAATTGTCAAAAGTAGTTCTAGATATTTATAAAAGTTATATACGTTTTAATAATAAAGTTCTTTTTAAACTGAAAATATTTTTGTACGTTTGAAACTAAATAGATCAATCGAGTCTTTATGAGATTCAATCTTTCACTATTCTTTGTCTAGTTCTCAATGATTAACAATTTGTTCTTATTTATAAAACACTTTACCATTTTTCGAATATTGTTAAAATGGAAAGATTTCTCAAATCAACGTGGGCCTTTCAATAGAGACTTGTAATCATAATTCAATATATCTGATAATTCAATCATTTGATCTTATCTTCTAATTCCATTGATAAATATTTTAAAACAGATACAATCATATAAAGTATTTAATCTAATATTTTGTTTACGTTTCAAGTTATAATATATATACACATATACATATATAATCATATTCGTTTAATGGTTCGTGAATCGTTGGAACTTGGTCGAGGTTGAATGAATGTATGAACATAGTTTAAAATTCTTGAAATTTAACTTAACAAATATTGCTTATCGTGTCGGAAACATATAAAGATTAAAGTTTAAATTTGGTTGGAAATTTCCGGTGTCGGAAACATATAAAGATTAAAGTTTAAATTTGGTTAGAAATTTCTGGGTTGTCACAAAGCAACCTTCAAGTGTGTGGATATTTGATAGTGCTCCAAATGAACATATATTTAGGCTCAATATCCTTCCAATACGTAAAGCTTTTAGTTGCAATTGTTCTATTTTCAAGTAATAATCGTTTAAATAAATAAGTGCAAAGACAAAAGAAGAAAACGACGATTTGAAAACACAAATGACCAAAAAGCTCAAATGTACAATATAAAATCCAAGTGGTTCAATTTATTGATGAGAAACGTCTAAAAAAGACAAGAGTACAAGTCGCAGAACGCAAAGTACAAGATTTCTCAGCGTACAAAAGAACGCTCGAAAATCCGGAACCGAGACATAAATCGAGCATCAACGCGCAAGTCAACGGACCTAAAATTACAAGTCTACTATGCACATGAATATAAAATAAAACGTCGGCAAACTAGAAAACAAACTGATGGGAGCATGCCAGCCTGGCCATGCGATCGCATGGGAATAACACTGAGAAGCCATGCAATCGCATGGCCCTCAGGATCAGTTCACATCTATAAAAGCCAGCGAATTCTACTCGAATGATGCACCTCTTCACACTCTTCTTACTTTCTTTCTGTAAACTATAGTTATATTTATTATTTATAATATTAAGTTTAAGTTAAGATTAATAATAATTGGGTTATTGTAAGAAATGTTTTACGGGTTTTAAAGTCGGAACTCTGTCCGTGTAACGCTACGCGATAAATAATCACTGTAAGCTATGTTCTTCCTTTTTAAATTAATGTATCATAACTAAGTTATTATTATGCTTATTTGAGCCGAAGTAATCGTGATGTTAGACTAAATATTAAGATGGGGTTATTGGATTTTGTACCATAATTAAGGTTTGGACAAAAGACCGACACTTGTGGACATTCGACTATGGACTATTAATAGATGGAGGTATTGTCTAATTGAATGACAATTCATTGGAATCTGTCGAACCTATATTCAAATTAGTTAATCTAATAATTATTAAATGATTATACATGTCCTATTTAGTGACGTTTAGACGACATCTTTTACGATCATTTAATTAATCAATTAGATTGGGTAATTGATTATTCATTATGGCCAAGTGAATAAATTAATGTTATATGGACTAATTAAAATAGGGGTGGATTACATACAAGGATAATTGGTGTAGTTGTTAACAAAGTATTAAATCCTTAGATTACACGCAGTCGATAACCTAGTGTAATTATTAACAAAGTATTAAAACCTTGTTACAATTCGAATCCCTTATTAGTTGGAATATTTGACTTTGGGAATAAGGTTAATTTGACGAGCATATTATAATTATGAACGTTGGACTATTATGGGCAAAACCCAGATAGGTATCAAATAAGCCAGGACAAAGGACAATTAACCCAGAGTAATAAATTAAAATCAAAACGTCAAACATCATGATTACGAAAGTTTAAATAAGCATAATACTTTTATTTCATATTTCATCGTACCTTTATTTACTGTCATTTTAATTACTGCAATTTACTTTATCGCAATTTAAATTCTGTCATTTATATTATCGTCATTTATCTTTACGCTTTATTTAAAATCGACAGACCGGTCATTAAACGGTAAAACCCCCCCTTTTATATATTATTATTACGATATATAATTATATATATTTTATATAAATATAGTTGTTAAAAATATAGCGTTAAACTCAGCTAGCTCCCTGTGGAATGAACCGGACTTACTAAAAACTACACTACTCTACGATTAGGTACACTGCCTATAAGTGTTGTAGCAAGGTTTAAGTAGATCCCATCTATATAAATAAATAAAACTTGTGTAAATTGTATCGTATTTCGTAATAAAAATAATAGTATTTCATACTACGCCTCGTACACATCAATTTCCTTCAAACTGTGTGCTATTGTCGCTTACAATTTCATTTGGGATACCAAATCGGCATACTCTGTTTTCCCACACAAAGTTACGGACTTACTTGCCGGTAATTGTTTTGAGTGGTTTAGCTTCCACCCACTTTGTAAAATAATCAATGGCCACAACTAAAAACTTCACACCTCCAGGTAAACAGTTTGAGAACATGTGTTTTTAAGCAAGCGCGGATATAAAAAAATTATTATAAAATAGTATCTTAACGTTTAAATACCTGGGCCAGATGGGAATGGTCCGAAAATATCTATTTCCCATTTGCAAAATGGCCATAGTAATGATACTGGTATCATTGGATGCCGCGGAGCCTTGGTTACTGGTGCATGTAATTGACACGACTTACATTTGTGTATAATTTCTGCGGCATCCCTGTACATTAATGCCAATAATATCCAAGTCGCATTATTTTTGATGCAACCGTTTTATGTCATGAATACAAAGCACACAAACCTTCATAGACGTCTCTGATGATCACCTCAGCTTGATTATGAAATGTCCCGTTCTTATTGATTAAAAACATTCCATATTAATTGATTTCGTTGCGAGGTTTTGACCTCTATATAAGACATTTTTCAAAGACTGCATTCATTTTAAAACAAACCATAACCTTTATTTCATCAATAAAGGTTTAAAAACCTTTTACGTAGATTATCAAATAATGATAATCTAAAATATCCTGTTTACACACGACCATTACATAATGGTTTACAATACAAATATGTTACAACAAAATAAGTTTCTTGAATGCAGTTTTTACACAATATCATACAAGCATGGACTCCAAATCTCGTCCTTATTTAAGTATGCGACAGCGGAAGCTCTTAATAATCACCTGAGAATAAACATGCTTAAAACGTCAACAAAAATGTTGGTGAGTTATAGGTTTAACCTATATATATCAAATCGTAACAATAGACCACAAGATTTCATATTTCAATACACATCCCATACATAGAGATAAAAATCATTCATATGGTGAACACCTGGTAACCGACATTAACAAGATGCATATATAAGAATATCCCCATCATTCCGGGACACCCTTCGGATATGATATAAATTTCGAAGTACTAAAGCATCCGGTACTTTGGATGGGGTTTGTTAAGCCCAATAGATCTATCTTTAGGATTCGCGTCAATTAGGGTGTCTGTTCCCTAATTCTTAGATTACCAGACTTAATAAAAAGGGGCATATTCGATTTCGATAATTCAACCATAGAATGTAGTTTCACGTACTTGTGTCTATTTTGTAAATCATTTATAAAACCTGCATGTATTCTCATCCCAAAAATATTAGATTTTAAAAGTGGGACTATAACTCACTTTCACAGATTTTTACTTCGTCGGGAAGTAAGACTTGGCCACTGGTTGATTCACGAACCTATAACAATATATACATATATATCAAAGTATGTTCAAAATATATTTACAACACTTTTAATATATTTTGATGTTTTAAGTTTATTAAGTCAGCTGTCCTCGTTAGTAACCTACAACTAGTTGTCCACAGTTAGATGTACAGAAATAAATCGATAAATATTATCTTCAATCAATCCACGACCCAGTGTATACGTATCTCAGTATTGATCACAACTCAAACTATATATATTTTGGAATCAACCTCAACCCTGTATAGCTAACTCCAACATTCACATATAGAGTGTCTATGGTTATTCCGAAATATATATAGATGTGTCGACATGATAGGTCGAAACATTGTATACGTGTCTATGGTATCTCAAGATTACATAATATACAATACAAGTTGATTAAGTTATGGTTGGAATAGATTTGTTACCAATTTTCACGTAGCTAAAATGAGAAAAATTATCCAATCTTGTTTTACCCATAACTTCTTCATTTTAAATCCGTTTTGAGTGAATCAAATTGCTATGGTTTCATATTAAACTCTATTTTATGAATCTAAACAGAAAAAGTATAGGTTTATAGTCGGAAAAATAAGTTACAAGTCGTTTTTGTAAAGGTAGTCATTTCAGTCGAAAGAACGACGTCTAGATGACCATTTTAGAAAACATACTTCCACTTTGAGTTTAACCATAATTTTTGGATATAGTTTTATGTTCATAATAAAAATTATTTTCTCAGAATAACAACTTTTAAATCAAAGTTTATCATAGTTTTTAATTAACTAACCCAAAACAGTCTGCGGTGTTACTACGACGGCGTAAATCCGGTTTTACGGTGTTTTTCGTGTTTCCAGGTTTTAAATCATTAAGTTAGCATATCATATAGATATAGCACATGTGTTTAGTTGATTTTAAAATTCAAGTTAGAAGGATTAACTTTTGTTTGCGAACAAGTTTAGAATTAACTAAACTATGTTCTAGTGATTACAAGTTTAAACCTTCGAATAAGATAGCTTTACATGTATGAATCGAATAATGTTATGAACATCATTACTACCTTAAGTTCCTTGGATAAACCTACTGGAAAAGCAAAAAATGGATCTAGCTTCAACGGATCCTTGGATGGCTCGAAGTTCTTGAAGCAGAATCATGACACGAAAACAAGTTCAAGTAAGATCTTCACTTGAAATAAGATTGTTATAGTTATAGAAATTGAATCAAAGTTTGAATATGATTATTACCTTGTATTAGACTGATAACCTACTGTAAGAAACAAAGATTTCTTGAGGTTGGATGATCACCTTACAAGATTGGAAGTGAGCTAGCAAACTTGAAAGTATTCTTGATTTTATGTAACTAGAACTTGTAAAATATATGAAGAACACTTAGAACTTGAAGATAGAACTTGAGAGAGATCAATTAGATGAAGAAAATTGAAGAATGAAAGTGTTTGTAGGTGTTTTTGGTCGTTGGTGTATGGATTAGATATAAAGGATATGTTATTTTGTTTTCATGTAAATAAGTCATGAATGATTACTCATATTTTTGTAATTTTATGAGATATTTCATGCTAGTTGCCAAATTATGGTTCCCACATGTGTTAGGTGACTCACATGGGCTGCTAAGAGCTGATCATTGGAGTGTATATACCAATAGTACATACATCTAAAAGCTGTGTATTGTACGAGTACGAATACAGGTGCATACGAGTAGAATTGTTGATGAAATTGAACGAGGATGTAATTGTAAGCATTTTTGTTAAGTAGAAGTATTTTGATAAGTGTCTTGAAGTCTTTCAAAAGTGTATGAATACATATTAAAACACTACATGTATATACATTTTAACTGAGTCGTTAAGTCATCGTTAGTCGTTACATGTAAATGTTGTTTTGAAACCTTTAGGTTAACGATCTTGTTGAATATTGTTAACCCATTGTTTATTATAACAAATGAGATGTTAAATTATTATATTATCATGATATTATGATATATAATATATCTTAGTATGATGTATATACAGTTAAATGTCGTTACAACGATAATCGTTACATATATGTCTCGTTTCGAAATCATTAAGTTAGTAGTCTTATTTTTACATATGTATTTCATTGTTAATACACTTAATAATATATTTACTTATCATTTAACATAATTAACCAAGTGTATCAATATCTTAATATGATTCATATGTAACTAGTAAGACGTTGTTATAACGATAATCGTTATATATATCGTTTTCGAGTTTCTTAAATTAATAGTCTCATTTTTATGTATATAACTCATTGTTAAAATACCTAATGAGATACATACTTATAATAAAAACATGTTAACTATATATATAACCATATATATGTCATCGTATAGTTTTTACAAGTTTTAACGTTCGTGAATCACCGGTCAACTTGGGTGGTCAATTGTCTATATGAAACATATTTCAATTAATCAAGTCTTAACAAGTTTGATTGCTTAACATGTTGGAAACATTTAATCATGTAAATATCAATCTCAATTAATATATATAAACATGGAAAAGTTCGGGTCACTACAGATTAGGACTTAAACATCGTAGATGTATGATGTGTACGTAGGGGTATATGAAATAGCTACATGTTATATATATATATATATATATATATATATATATATATATATATATATATATATATATATATATATATATATATATATATATATATATATATATATATATATATACGGACGGAATATACCTAAATTTTACTACAACACAATAGGCAAGTGTACCTAATCGTATGGTAATATAGCTAGGGTAAATCTGGAGTTTGTTCCACGGGACTTGATATTTTTAGGCTTTCTTTTTATAGTTTTAAGATTTATAGATTATATATTACTATTACTAAAAAGGGGGATTTACCGTTTAATGACCGGTTTGTCTATTGGTTTTCAGATATTTAAACTATTAAATAAGTCAATAATAATGCAAAAGAGATATAAATATAATAAAAAGGGACTATGTTCATCTAGTCATTTAATACGTAATGTTTGATATTTTTCTTTATAAATTATGGGTTAATTTCCTTTATACCAGAAATATTTAATGATTCCACCTAGAGTTCTCTAGCACGGATATATAGTCAAAACTACCCAACGCAAGTATCCTTGTCACCGGGGTCCTAACGACTATAATTAAACATTCATACAAATAATGATTTACACTATGACACAGTTTTCACTTCTGTTAATAATTACACCAGTTTTCCCTATGTATAATCCACCCCTGTATCAACTAATTTATTTAATTTTAATTCATTCCCGTATCCAGATAAACGCTAAAATACCCAACCCAATTAGTTAATTCAAATGTTGTGATAGACTCCATGTAAATGTCACTAAATAGGATAACCGCAACCACCAATTAAATTGAAAGATTAAGTAATTGAAAATAAATGTAATAGACTACAATGAGTTTTCCCTCTACTAGACAATCACACATATCAATTAAAGTGACCAAAAATATTAACAAGAATGTTAATTTGTGTAAACATTAAATAAAAGTATAAATTTAATTAATCCAAACCGTTATTATTATTCAAACATTACGATTATTTGGACTAGATGAAAATAGTATAAATTTAGCTACGAGACATTAATTTAAAAAGGAGAACATAATTTACAAATATTATTGCATAGCGTTACACGAATAGAACTTCGATTCAACAACCCAAGCTAAACTTAACTTAACCAAAATATATATATTAAATATAAATATAATAATAGATATATGTATCGTATAGAGAGATTTAGAGATATGGTGTATATGAATCGAGCAGTCGTGTGGTATTTATAGAACCATTTCTATCCAGCATACCAATGCGATCGCATGGGATCACAGTGCAAAAGCCATGTGATCGCATGGCTTCACAGCTCAATTGCTTTTGTTTCCTAGCTCCATCAACGTTATATTTTATTATTTATATTTATTACTTATTTATGATTTATATATATATATATATATATATATATATATATATATATATATATATATATATATATATCCTTTGAAGGCTTGTAACATGCGTTGCATAGCTTGTACACTCTTCGAATCACTTTTATTCTTCACACTATATACATCAGTGATTTTGAAATGATAGTATGAACAATGATAGTAACAATGTGATTTACAGTCCCACGTGACTATGAAAATTTGGATCCTTAGGGAAAATTGGATCTTGATGAAAACATTTGATCTTTTGAAAATACATGCTAACTTTTACCCTAGACAAGGTTTCCGGATTAACCTATCACCGGTGTTGCAGAGTTTTTTTAAATGTTTTTGTGGGTTGTGTGGGTTTCATATTTTTCTTCAAATTTTAGCTCAAAACATTCGGTTTTGTGTCACCCACTTGCTAACCTTGTATTTGGAAAGCAACACGTTCAATATACTTGCTCTGTATATTACCGTTCAGCAAACTGCCGTCTGTTTGTTAAGAAAAGCGTTTGAACAAGTAACTGTTAAGGCAATGTGTAATGACATACTGATAATCATGGTCCAAAAACGTGTCGGATGCAATTACTATCCTTGGTATGCGAAATAGTAAAGATCACCTGATAAATTTTCGGTTTGACACAAGGTCCTGTCTTCGACCATACTATGCAACCACCGTTCTTACGGTTGACACCCGATTTGGTTCAGGTGACCTAATGAATTCCAGTGAATTCTTAGGATTTTACGTTCAACAGTAATGAACGCATTAAAAATAGGTTTTTAGAACACAAATCGGTTTTTATTGATCAAAATATTTTCTCGTTCAAGCTCGAGTTTAGATATCATAGAGATCAATGAGTTTGTAATTCTCCACCTGTAAGGTCATTCTCAAGGATTGAGTAATATCAGGCTTAAAAGTTGATTTAATCTTTAAGGAGATTATCCTTCTGGAGATCTAATTCATTAGTCTTATCAAGATAATTTGCATGGTGCCCCCTATTGTACGAGTTAAATCCTTCTCATGGCTAGGATAAATCTGACCACTCGGCGACCCTGTTTGATGCTGAGGTCCGTGGATTTCCAGCTGATTTTCGAGAAAACTTTTCAAGGTTTTTCGTAGACTCTACAACTGGTCTGGACGACAACTTCTTGACCTAAATCAAGAAGCACATTTCATTTTCGGAAGACTTTACTTCCTTTTAATGATGGAATTGATTCATCGTGTAGATCCATCTTTTCTTTCATTTATATTAGAATATTATGGGCAAAACAGTTAATTTAGTCCAAAATAAAAACTCTTGCAATAACTTTACAGAAACATGTGATAGATAGTTTTTAATTGAATAACTTGGTACATTCTCCCCACACTTGGCTTTTTTTCTTGCGTCTTTTTATTTCTAATAAATAAATTCAAGTGTTTTAGTTGTTTCTCAATTTATGTCCTTTTGAGAGTGACAATAATTTTGGCACTAACACCTAGTTTTATCGTTCATAAATATATATAAACATGAATTTGAATTCATTTAATTGAAAATTTTTAAAATTTTCACAAAATTTTTAAAATAAGCCAAGCATAAACTCGAGAGAATTTATAACCCTTCCCCACACTTGAGATCATGCAATGCCCCCATTTGCATAAAATCATACTATAATTATAAATTTGTGAGGATGATTAGTGTAGAAAAGTGATTAAAAATACCCAGTTTGTAATTACAAAGCTAGTTGAATGATAGATGGCGCGCCTCATCATTCACTCCATTTGTTATTTTATCACACATGTTTTTCTCCAAAAATGGTTGCTTTTGCTGAACTTAATACCTAGTCTTTGAAATTTCGCTGTTTTACCCTATTTTATACAAACAAACAAAACAAACAAAAACACACAAAAAATCTTTTTGGTTTTTGTAATTTTAAAATATATAATTATAATTTTTGTATACACTTAAATCAATAAATTAAAATAATAATAATAAAATCCCCGTCTCATCCTTGACTAAGGCAATTTCAGCTATTACACCTAATTTTACCAACGACAACTTTTAGAAATTATCATTTATTGATAAAGGGTAAATTTTTTCATTAATTTTATAAAACAAAATGATCACTTATTTACACTAAACATGTGCATGTTTCTTTTTGAGTTGTTGCACTCGACTCTTTCTCGGTTACAACTAATACCGGAAGGGTAGAATCCTCCATTCCTCGATCCATGGGAACCTACAAAAATTCCAACATTCGTAACCTTCCTTCAAGCCATTCGTTGGCTTCCTTTGTATCTGATGTGCGTAGGGGTGTATACAAAATAGTTATATTTTTACTATGAAATACGACGAAATATGATACAAGTTTTAATTAATTTATTTACAAATGGGATATACCTAAACTCTGCTACAACACTATAGGCAGTGTACCTAATCGTAGAGTAGTATAGTTTTTAGTAAGTCCGGTTCGTTCCACAGGGAGACAACTTATTTTACACTATATTTTTAAACAATTATATTTGTACAAAATATATATAATTATATATAATAATATATAAAAGGGGGTTTACCGTTTAATGACCGGTTTATCGATTTTATATTTTAAGTCACAATTAAAACCTAATGCAAAATATAAATGATGATAATTAAAGTAAATAAAATAAAAGTATTATGCTTATTTAAACTTCCGTAATCATGATGTTTGACGTGTTGATTTTAGTTTATTACCATGGGTTAATTGTCCTTTGTCCTGGATTATTCGATATGTCCATCTGGTTTTTGTCCATAACAGTCCATCAGTCATAAATATAAAGTGCGAGTGTCCTCGTCAAATTATCCTTATATCCGAAGTCAAATATTCCAACTAATTGGGGACTTAAACTATAATTACACCAATTTTCCTTGTATGTAATTCACCCATGTTTTAATAAATCCATTAACTATTAATCCATTCCTGCATCCGGTTAAATGAACGATTATTAGTACTTATAAATATCCCGCCCATCGTGTCCGATCGAGTGTACGTGGTTATTTATAGGTACGTCCAATTGTAATTTTTATATTAAATTAACGAACTATCATTCAATTAAACAAATATAAAGATCATTAATAGCCCACAGTCCAATTTTTACAAGTGTCGTTCTTTTGTCCAAACCCCAATTATGGTACAAAGCCCAATTACCCCATCTTTAATATTTAGCCCAACATCATGATTACTTCGATTTAAATAAGCATAATAATAACTTAGTTACAAGACATTAATTTTAAAAGGAGAACATAACTTACATTGAGTATTTATCGTGTAGCTTTACACATACAGAACTTCGACTTTAAAACCCGTAAAATAACCTTTACAAAACCCAAACTAATCTAATATAAAACTAAACTAATATATAATATATATATATATATATATATATATATATATATATATATATATATATATATATATATATATATATATATGTATATATATATTACAGAGGGAGTATTATTATTATTGTGTAAATATTCTGGCCGAAATGGTTGGTATTTATAGATGTGGCCAGAATTTTCAGCCCATGCGATCGCATGGAAAAATGGCTTCCAGGCCATGCGATCGCATGGCCACCTGGATCCAGCCCACATGCCTTGTTTTCTAGCTTGTCGACGTTATTTAATATAATATATATAATATATAAATAATTTATATAATTATTTAAATATTATATTATATTCTTGTGCATAGTTGACTTGTAATTTTTGGTCCGTTGAGTCGGGCGTTGATAGTTGGCTCAGGTCCCGGTTCCGGATTTTCGAACGTCCTTTCGTACTATTTAATATCTTGTACTTTGCATTTTGCAATTTGTAATTTGCACAAAAAAATATTTTCCTTAACTCCCAAAATCCGCGCAAGTCTTTAACTCACTTTTAGTGGCACTTTTGAGTGTACTATGGCTTTAGTGGCACCTTTTCTTCAATTCTTTAATCTTCGTGCTTTGTCTTCACATTTATTTATTTAAACGATTACAACTTAAAAATAGAATAATTACAACTAAAAACTTTACATATTGGGATGATATTGCGACTAAATATATGTTCTTTTGGAGCACTATCAAATATCCCCACACTTAAGCGTTGCTTGTCCTCAAGCAATACAGAACTTGAAATTAAATCACACGAATCACTTCTTTATTCTTCACACTTTATACATTAGTGATTTTGATACGTCGGTATAAACAATGATAGTAACGATGTGGTTTACAGTCCCACATGACTATAAAAATTTAGATCCTTAAGGAAATTGGATCTTTATGAAAACATTTGATATTTTGAAAATTCATTCTAGCTTTTACCCTAGGTAAGTTTTCCGGAATAACCCTTCACTGGTGTTTGCAAAATGTTTTTGTGGGTTTGGTGGGTTTCAGATTTTAAAATTTTAGCTCAAAACTTGCGGTTTTGTGTCACCCACTTGCTAACCTTGTATTAGGAAAACACACGTCCAGTATACTTGCTCCGTATATTACCTTTCGGTAAACTACCGTCCGGTTGTAAAGGAAAGCGTTGAACAAGCAACTGTTAAGGCGATGTCTAATGACATGCAGATGTTCATGGTCTAAAACGTGTCGGATGCAGTTACTATCCTTTGTAGGAG
Organism: Rutidosis leptorrhynchoides; assembly: GCF_046630445.1. Taxonomy (NCBI): domain Eukaryota; kingdom Viridiplantae; phylum Streptophyta; class Magnoliopsida; order Asterales; family Asteraceae; genus Rutidosis; species Rutidosis leptorrhynchoides. The sequence continues at coordinate 189,766,947 of NC_092333.1, forward strand.
CAATAGTAAAGATCACCCTATAGTTTTTCAGTCTGGCACAAGGTCCTGTCTTTAACCATGCTATGCAACCACCGTTCTTACGGTTGACACCCGATTTGGTTAAGGTGACCTAATGAATTCCAGGTGAATTCCTAGGATTTTACATTCAATGGTAATGAACGCATTGAAAATAGGTTTTCAGAAAACAAATCGGTTTTAATTTGATCAAAATATTTTCTCGTTCAAGCTCGAGTTTAGATTTCATCGAATTCCATGAGTTTGTAATTCTCAATCTTTAAAGTCAATCTCAAGGATTGAGTAATATCAGGCTTAAATGCTGATTTTTTAATCTTTAAGGAGATTATCCTTTCTGGGGGTCTGATTCATTAGTCTTATCAAGCTAATTTGTACGGCGCCCTCCCCATTTTACGAGACAGATCCTCTCATGGTTAGGATAAGTCTGACCACATGGCGACCCTGTTTGATGCTGAGGTCCGTGGATTTCCTGCTGATTTTAGAGATGACTTTTCTAGATTTTTCGTCAACCTACAGCTAGTCTGGACGACAAATTACTGACCTAAATCAAGAAGCGCGTGTCTTTTTCTGAAGACTTTACTTCATTTTAATGATGGAATTGATTTATCGTGTAGATCCATCTTTTCTTTCAAATGTATTACAATAAACGGGTAAAACAATTAATTTAGTCCAAAATAGAAGTACCTGCAATAACTTTACAGAAACATGTGATAGATAGTTTTTTTTAATTGAATAACTTGGTACATTGTCCCCACACTTGGCTTTTTCTTTGCCTTTTTATTCTCCTTTATTACATTTTAAATGAATTCAAGCGTTTTAGGTTGTTTCTCAATTTATGTCCTTTCCGAGATAATAATAATTTCGGTATTATCACCTAGTTTTATCGTTCATAAATATGTATAAACATGATTTTGAATTCATTTATTTGAAATTTTTTAAAATTTTCACAAAATTTGGCAAATAAACCAAGTGCAAACCCGAGAGAATTTATAACCCTTCCCCACACTTGAGATCATGTAATGCCCTCATTTGCATGAAATCAGACTATAATTATAAATTAACGAGGGTGATAAGTGTAGAAAAGTGATTAAAAATACCCAGTTTGTAATTATAAAGCTCGTCGAATGATAGATGGCGCGCCTCATCGTTCATTCCTTCTTGTTTTATCACACATGTTTATCTTCAAAAACGGTTGCTTTTCTGAATTGTTTGCTAATCTTTGAAAATGCGTCTTTTACCCTAACTTATTATGCATGTTTATTAACGAGTTATGCACTAACCCGAACCCTGAATTTAACGTTAAGTGGGATTAGACTTCCCCATACTTAGCTGACGACATGTGAAGTCGGTAGAATAAGTTCCACAAATTAAAATAGTGAGCCAGTTATTTACAACTCGGGTGGTATAAAATATATCAATGGGTTTAAAGTTTAGACCCACCCGATCGTCACTACTTAATTCTTTTTTAAGTGTAGCTTTTAGTAAATGGATATGTCTCTTTTCTGGTTCTTGGTCAAATGGATCGATATACACCGACATACATATTTCTATAGGGTGGACAATTCCTAATATTTCCTTCCGTTTATTCTCGGGATCAAGGTTTTCACCTCTATTACCCAAATTGGGTGAAATTCTAGGTGTCAATATATATTACAGCTTGTAGTTCATCTTTGGTAGATGACTCGTCTATTAAGAATATTGGGTTGAAAGGTTGTGGAATGGTGAATTTCGGGATCGAAGCAAATTCTTCTTCATTAATGGTACTTATCGGTCCCACCATTTTGGTCTCGGGGGTAAAATTTTCAACGTTATCATTTTCCCAAGAGTACCAATTTGTCACCTTTACTTCTTCTTCATCCATTGATGGATCGATGATTTCGTCGGTAGAGGCTAATGTGTCGATATGTTGTGAAATTGGTAAAGCTGAATAAAAAGTATCATTGGGATAATTGGTGATTTCGGAGCTTTCGAATTCATCAAAATTCGATGATATGAGATTTTCTTGCACAATACTCCTCAGATCAACAGGTGTGTAATTTGATAGAGTTTCAGCTTGCCGATTTACAAACTCTCTCATTTGTTCATTTTGAGCATCGAGTTCTTCGAGTTTGATTTTCATATTGTCTAACATATTTTCAGACACAAAATGTTCCTCGTCTTCTGGTTGTTGAGTTTGGATATATTCTTGTGAATAATCCCAATTTGAATTGTATTCTTCATAATCATTCCATTCAGGTTCTATGGGTGCATAATTTTCCATAGGAACGTAATAATAACATTCCCATGTTGAGTGATAATCTCCACAGATTTCACAACCAGTTATTGTTTCGTCATTCGTGATCCAAGATTGACCGAATGAATTTTCATCAACACTCGTTTGAGAGTATTGATTTAATTGATTTCGCATGTCAGAAAGAGTTTCCAACATATTCTCAAAATTTTACATAATACAGTTTTTACCAAATTTTAGCTACAATGTGGTGCATTTACTAATTATCCTATTAGTTATAAAACTAAAAATTATATAAGTTATCAAATTAATAGACTTTTCTGCTTTTGCCCACGTTTCGAATAGCCAATAGATGCAGCAGGTAGCCAGGACCCTTTAAATCGGAAGTCCATAACTCGCCACTAACAAATCCAACTATTACTACGAACCAGAAAATTTGGATGTCTATCAATTTAACTGCTTAAAATAATTTTTTGTTTTGAAATTTTAGAGAAGAAATAGAAAAAAAATTCTAAGTCCTAAAAACTAGAGCGTTGAGAAATAAAAAAGAAAAAGAGCACGTCGAAAAACGTCGAAAAATAAAAGGTCGAAAAATAAATGTCGAAAACAAACAGTCAAAAAATAAAAATAAGAAAATAAAGCGTCGAAACTTAGTATTCTAAAAACTAAATATTAAAAGTTATGTCTAAAGGTATTAAAGCTTAAAGGAATTCTATATCCAAAACGGCAATAACTTAATTAGTACTAAAATTTATAAACTGCGTCGCAAAATTCTAAAGCGCCTAAATTCTAAATCTAAAGAAAAGGCACTTAAGGGATTTTACGGCAAAGCCTAAGAATCTAGAAGTATAAAAATAACTACGGCAAAACTAAACTTAAAACTAATTACGAACGATAAATATAAAAATTACGAATTAAGCGATATAAATATACAATTTATAAAAAGAAACTAAAAATGATAAAATTACAATTTTAATAAAAATATTATTTTTATATTATTATTATATAAAAATATTAATCTATATATTTAATAATAATACATAAACTTAAAATTACAAATTATAAATTAAAACTAAAATTATAAACTAATTAAAACCCTAATTAATAATAATTATAAATTAAAAACCCTATCTGCATTTATGGCGTACCAGGTCAGACGTGTCAAATCACCCCATGCGATCGCATGGGGTTTAGGCTGATGGGTCATGCGACCGCATGGCCTGTCAGTCCAGTTTTTTTTTAATTTTATATTGTTTTTTGAAAAATTATAAATAAATATATTTATATAAATATATATTAAAAATATAGCGTTTCGCCGCTTCCCCGGCAGCGGCGCCAAAAACTTGATGTGCGTAGGGGTGTATACAAAATAGTTATATTTTTACTATGAAATACGACGAAATATGATAAAAGTTTTAATTAATTTATTTACAAATGGGATATACCTAAACTCTGCTACAACACTATAGGCAGTGTACCTAATCGTAGAGTAGTATAGTTTTTAGTAAGTCCGGTTCGTTCCACAGGGAGACAACTTATTTTACACTATATTTTTAAACAATTATATTTGACCAAAATATATATAATTATATATAATAATATATAAAAGGGGGTTTACCGTTTAATGACCGGTTTGTGGATTTTATATTTTAAGTCACAATTAAAACCTAATGCAAAATATAAATGACGATAATTAAAGTAATTAAAATAAAAGTATTATGCTTATTTAAACTTCCGTAATCATGATGTTTGACGTGTTGATTTTAGTTTATTACCATGGGTTAATTGTCCTTTGTCCTGGATTATTCGATATGTCCATCTGGTTTTTGTCCATAACAGTCCATCAGTCATAAATATAAAGTGCGAGTGTCCTCGTCAAATTATCCTTATATCCAAAGTCAAATATTCCAACTAATTGGGGACTTAAACTATAATTACACCAATTTTCCTTGTATGTAATTCACCCCTGTTTTAATAAGTCCATTAACTATTAATTCATTCCCGTGTCCGGTTAAATGAACGATTATTAGTACTTATAAATATCCCGCCCATCGTGTCCGATTGAGTGTATGTGGTTATTTATAGGTACGTCCAATTGTAATTTTTATATTAAATTAACGAACTATCATTCAATTAAACAAATATAAAGATCATTAATAGCCCACAGTCTAATTTCCACAAGTGTCGTTATTTTGTCCAAACCCCAATTATGGTACAAAGCCCAATTACCCCATCTTTAATATTTAGCCCAATATCATGATTACTTCAATTTAAATAAGCATAATAATAACTTAGTTACAAGACATTAATTTAAAAAGGAGAACATAACTTACATTGAGTATTTATCTCGTAGCTTTACACATACAGAACTTCGACTTTAAAACCCGTAAAATAACCTTTACATAACCCAAACTAATCTAATATAAAACTAAACTATATATATATATTACAGAGGGAGTATTATTATTATTGTGTAAATATTCTGGCCGAATTCGTTGGTATTTATAGATGTGGCCAGAATTTTCAGCCCATGCGATCGCATGGAAAAATGGCTTCCAGGCCATGCGATCGCATGGCCACCTGGATCCAGCCCACATGCCTTGTTTTCTAGGTTGTCGACGTTATTTAATATAATATATATATAATATATAAATAATTTATATAATTATGTAAATATTATATTATATTGTTGTGAATAGTTGACTTGTAATTTTTGGTCCGTTGAGTCGGGCGTTGATAGTTGGCTCAGGTCCCGGTTCCGGATTTTCGAACGTCCTTTCATACTATTTAATATCTTGTACTTTGCGTTTTGCAATTTGTAATTTGCACAAAAAATTATTTTCCTTAACTCCCATAATCCGCGCAAGTTTTTAACTCACTTTTAGTGGCACATTTGAGTGCACTATGGCTTTAGTGGCACTTTTCCTTCAATTCTTTAATCTTCGTGCTTTGTCTTCACATTTATTTATTTAAACGATTACAACTTAAAAATAGAATAATTACAACTAAAAACTTTACATATTGAGATGATATTGTGACTAAATATGTGTTCATTTGGAGCACTATCAGTATCCTTCACAAAATCCACTAATTTCGCCTTTTCTTTGGGCGATAGATTGGATAATAACCGATTACTCAATTTTAAATTCCCCTTAAAGATAGCATCATGAATCCGTTTAAAAAGCTTCTTCATTGAATGGTTAATAACGGGGTCATCTACTTTTTTAAAGATAATTGGGTCTTTTGGGATTGGGTCGAGAATGGGTGTTACCTCTTATTCCTCACACTTAGGCGTTTTATGATCGTTAAGCACTACCTCTGGAGTTGGTAAAACAATAGGGTTCTCACCAATCATTTTTCATTGGCTCCGAGGTTTTAGTTGGTGGAGACTTAGACTTTTTGTTCATAAAGGTGACCGATTCGTCACCATCACTAAGGGTTAATCTTCACATCCATTAACTCCCCGGTGGACGATAAAAATGGGCGACCTAAAATTAGAGGAATATTAATGTTTTCTTCCATATTAACAACCATGAAATCCGTAACAAAGGTCAAATTTCCCACTTGAACGGGTAAATTTTCGCTATTCCAACCGATTGTCTAATGGTTTGGTCAAATGAATGAACACCTATGTTGATTGGGGTTAACTCACCTAAACCTAATCTCACATATAGTGAGTAGGGCATTAAACTCACACACGCACCTAAATCGGCGAGTTCATTATACATGACATAATCACTAAGCATACAAGAAATGATAAATTCTCCCGGATCACCCAACTTGGGTGGAAGTTTTGGTTTTACATTTTTCACTGGGTTTATTCGTGAAGCCTTAGTTTCTTGCACGTGCTTCCAATTTTCATTATTTCCAAAAGTATTATCCATACTAAGTTTAAAACTACCTTGATTAAGGCCCAACACTTGTTCGTACTCAATTCCTTTTTCCGGAAACGGGAGGGGTGGTCTATATGGCTGAACCACTGGTTTCACATATTCGGGTGGTGGTGGTGGTTGCTTAATCTCTTCATCGTCACGGCAATCTAAAACCTTCCCATCCTCCACTGATTATTCTTCATAAGTTGTTGAGACTACTTTAATATTTTCATTCCGAGCGTTTACTTTAGTGTTACTCGGTAGCTCTTCTTGCTTCCTTTCGCTAAGTATATTAGCAAGGTTGCCTAGTTTTTTCTCCAATTTCTGAATCGAGACTTGTTAATTCCTAAATGATTGATCGAACCTATCATTCGTTTGGTGTTGAGATGTTATAAATTGTGTTTGGGATAACATAAGCTTTGCCATCATTTCTTCCAAGTTTGACATTTTCTCATATATCTGTTGTTGGGGTTCTCTATTGATAAAAAACTGGTTTTTGTTGAATGAAAGAATTGTTAGGAGTTTCTTCCAAGTTTGTCTTTTTCTCGTCTGTCTTTTTCCGTTATCTTTTTTCGTTAATATTTAATGTCTGTTAATTGATATTCGTGCCACGTCATTTCTATGACTTATATTATTATTTTAGTAATAATATATTCCTTGTTATGTATTATATGAATATATGTATTCGTATTTAAAATTGTATGTTTCTACGTGTCGTGAATTTCTATCCGGCGAATCATTTCGGTTTTCAAACCAACGATTAGACTTTTGAGATTTTTGAATCCAAATTATTTTAATTATGATATTTTTATATCATATGAGTATATAAAGTATTTTTATATTTTATTTTTCGCGTGTGCGTGTTTCTTTCTGAAATTTTAATCACATAACAGTGGTTTCGCGAATAGGGTTTCGTTCGGACTTTCAGGCCAAAAGCAATTTATCCATATAATATTTTGAGTTGTGTGGTCCACCCTAATGGCAATAATTGGCTGACCTAATCCCATAGTCCATCCATTTTCTCAAAATTTCACCTACACTTGATTTTACACCTCATTTTGACCACATTATATTTTCTAACCCTAGCAACTCCCTTCCCTTCCCTCTCCTCTCACCTTTCATGACTTCTACAGCTCCATCAACATCATTTCCAGTTTTCTTCATCAACATATCAATTATTCATCATCTCTAAAGATCAATTGCATATACGGGTTCTCCATCTTGCGATCTTCAACATCCTTCTTCTTGATTTTTGATTTAGGTATGAAACCTAACCCTATATTTTTCATTTATCTTTATTTTACTTATTTTCTTATGTATGTTGATGTATTGGTACTTGTATGTTATTGTATGGTTGTGATTATGCGTAGAAATGTTCGATTGTGTATGTTTTCGGTTGATCAAACTTTGGACAGAATATTAATGGCAATAATTAGTAACTTTGGATCATGTTTTTGGTTAAATTTAGTGTCTCAATGAGTTCCTCTCATTAATTACATAATTTTAGGCTTTGAATTCGTCTCGTTTCGAGTTACGGATCAAAATCTATGCTAGAATCAATGTTTTGTGAAATTGAAATGGTTAATCATTTGAAACCAGGTTTGGTCCGACTTTGTGGCCATAATATGAGATTTTAGGGTGTACCAATGTGCTAGGATTGATGATTGGATGAACATTCTTGTTCGGGTCATCAAAATTCGAGCCACGGATCACCCGAAATGACTAAAACAAGAATTGAGACGAATTAACGAATGGTTTGGTTCATGGCTGATCATCACGACCCCATGAACTGATTTTTGGGTGTTCTTGAGTGTTCTAAGGTGTCGGTATGGTTTGTTAGAAGAAGATATATATAAGACTCGTCAAAAATCGACACCCGAGGCTCAAGTTATGACCCGGCGAACTTTTAATTAAACTTATGATATATATTTATATCATTTTAATAATTACATTATGATTTAATTATTCTTATAATTAAACTTATGATTAATAATACATTTATTATTAATGAAAATACTTATGATAAGTATAAGGCTTATGTTATGAGATTATTATATCAAGACTTATAATAAAGATTAATTATTTATTATAAGACTTAGTTATTATTTAATTATAATACAATTTAATTGTTAAATACTTATGGTTTAATAATTATATTAAAATACTTATGATATGTGTAACATTTCATAATTAATTTAATTTACTTATGATATGATCAATAATTCATTATTAATTAATAATACTTATGGTATGATTAATATTTAATTATTTAATTAAATACTTATGTTATATTTATTATATCATTTAAACTTATGTTAACTTTATAATTCGATTTAATTCAATTAAACATATGATATGACATGTTCATACAAATATTACTTTAAATAATATAATATTATAACTTATATTATTAATATAGTTTACACTTTAAATTTCAATGTTGACTAGGTTTGACCAAGGTTGATTTTTGGGTTGACTTTCGGCTGACTTTGACCTTCCGTTGAATTTTGTTGACTTTTAATTAAGGAAACTTTCCAAAAATAAAACCTTTCTAAAAATAGAAACTTTCCTATAATAGAACCTTTCCTAAAATAGAAACTTTCCCAAAATAGAAACTTTCCTAAAATAGAAACTTTTCTTAAATTGAAACTTTATAAAAGTGGAAACTTGCTAAAAATAGAAACTTTATAAAAATAGAAAGTACGTGTTATACGCTGTCCTGATCATACCGAATCATATCGAGTGATGTTCTATGCTTTACTACAACAAGTACTATAGTTATCATACTAAGACTTGACCTAAGTTAGTTGTTTATATCGACCTGCTTTATTTTTAAGTCGGATTTGTGTTCATTCTTGATCACTTTACCTTTTGATGTTCGCATTTATGTTTCATTGCCTCATTTGCTTTAAGGTGAGTTATATTCTTATTTTTCATACTATTTTAAAGTATTTTTTGGATGAGATTACATGCAATTTTTGTTTTACGTTTAGACACAAGTGGAAATTAATTTAAATTATTCATTATGAGTTGAACGAAAATATTTCGTAGTCTGGTAACTGTAATCACTGGTTTCTACTGGTGAACGCGAATCCTATGGATAGATCTATCAGGCTTGACAACCCCATTTCGAGCTAGTCGCGCTAGCAATTTATAATCGGAATGTATTAGTACTTCGTTATTTTTGAAGATACACCTGTTCAGTGTATATTGTTGTTTGGTAAGGGTATGTAAATGGTTAAATGGTTACCAGGTGACTCATAGATTAATGTAATAATATTTTATGTTTTCTAACATTTAAAATCTCTTGTGGTCTAAAGTTTATACGTTATTTAATGTGACAACCTGGAAATTTCTGAACAAATTTAAATTTGATCTTTATATGTTTCTGACATGATAAGCAAAGTCTGTTATGTTGAAATCTCAAAAACTTTGAACTGTGTTCATATATTCATTTACCCTTCGACTGCTCTCGACGATTCACGAACAATTATGTGTAAATAGATATGTATGAATATATACATATGCGTGATTATTAAATTGAGAAATATTAATGAAACATTAAACGTTTTATTAATATTAAAATAAGTTACTAAGTTTATTATATGACTTGAGAATGTTAACAAAATATTAGATGAATAGTACTTTACATGAACGTAATTATTTTAAGATATTTATCAACGGATTTAGAAGATAATATTAAATGGATGAATTATTGGATACATTGAATTATGATTACGAGTCTCTGTTGGGAGGTCCACTTTGATTTAGGAAACTTTTTCTTTTTAACGGTATTCAGAATAAATGGTAAAGTGATTACAAGTAAGAACAAAGTGTCACTTAACAAGAGTTAGACAAACGTTAGTAGGAATTCTTATTTGAATTCCAATACATGCCTTACAATAATTGCCTCGTGACTTTTGATAAGATAAACTATTTAACCTTCATATTATTTAATGTAAAAGTAAAATTTGGGAATAAAGATAACTTTGAAAATGAATATCGATAAGTTAAGTACACGATTGTAACACTTGTTTATTGATTCGATTGATTTATAGATATGTTAATTAGAACGTTTGAGAAGTTAAATTAAATGTTGGCGCATAAATGAATCATATCAAATTATGTACTAGAGCGTAAAACGTAAGGTGATATAATAATATCTAATATTTAAACGATTGAAATATAATTAATTTTTAAAAACTAAATATTATATTAGTAAGTAACTATTTCTAAAATATATAAGTTTATATTTTTAAATAATAATATCATTATTTTACAAAGTGATAAAATATAATATTAACTTAGTCATAAAACATTTTGGATTTAAAATAGTATTATTATAATATATATTGGTAAATAACGAGACGTCAATTTATAGAAGCAAATGATCAAAACACTCAAATGAATAAGTTATACTTTGAGTGGGATAATTTTTCATTGATTTGAGTCTTGTTATTGATAAAGATACATTACACAAAACGTAAAGTACCAGTTTTCTAAGCGTACGAAAATGCGTTCGAAAAACCGGAATCGGTACGTAAGTCGAGCGTCAACGTACAACTCATCGGTGTAAAAATTACAAATCAACTATCCACGAGAATATAATATAATATTTAATTAATTAATTCTAAAGATTAAATATATTATATATTAAATAATATATATAATTATTCATATTTAAGTGTCGGCAGCCTTATGATTCAACGATTTGGAATTACAAGTGTGGCTCATGCAATCGTATGAGGCCACACTCACAATCTCATGTGATCGCATGAGAGGGGTAGGTGGCTAAAATCTCTTTATAAACCGAATTCGTTTCACTCTAATTCATTCCATGTTTCCTTTCATATTACAGAGTATTACTTATATTATTTAAATTATTATTATTATTATTATTATTATTATTATTATTATTATTATTATTATTATTATTATTATTATTATTATTATTATTATTAATTAAGATTAATATTATTATTAATCTTATTATTATTAGCATATACATAAAATACTACTACGAGGTCATGAGTGCATTTATTTCAAAATGGATTTTATGAGCGGGATGAAGCTAAGGAAATTATGGGTTATAGCTATGGAGGTTATGGATAATGTTCGGGGGTATGCTCATGAGGTCAAACTAGTGTTTATCTCCGTTACGTCGACGTACTTTCCTGCAATATTGAATCTCAATATTGATACGTGAGCACTCATAATTTAACTTTTATATATTATTAGTGTATCCCTGACTAGTTCTCGAGTATTTAGGATTATGCACACTTGTACGTTTAATATTGTCACTAGATAGTTTATATTGAATCCTGAATTAGATACATATGCTACTGAGATAAGGTATATGATATGCATGTTGTTGGAAAGCTAGCAAAAATTTAAGAACTTTTCATTTAGATATCGAATGGTTTCGATGAACAGATTAGAAATTATAGTCAACTGAAGTTAGTATTATTGTTAAAATGATTATTATTACTATCGTCGTTATTATCGTCATTATAATTATTATCTAATTATTATTATTATTATTATTATTATTATTATTATTATTATTATTATTATTATTATTATTATTATTATTATTATTATTATTATTATTATCAATATCGTTATAAGTATTATCATTAAAAATTGTTATTGCTATTATTACTATCGTTATTATCATTAAAGTTATTATTAATATTATCATCATTATTATTATTATTATTATTATTATTATTATTATTATTATTATTATTATTATTATTATTATTAGTATTATTATTATTATTATTATTATTATTATTATTATTATTATTATTATTATTATTATTATTATTATGATTGTTATTATTATTATTATTATTATTAGTAGTAGTAGTAGTAGTAGTATTATCATTATTATGAATGCGATATGAAAAAAGACTAAAAGCTATTAAACGAATCGATTAGGAAATAATGAGTATGGGTATCATGATGAAATTTAAAATAGCGTAAGATATTGATTTAGATAAAATTATCGTTTTTCATTATTTTTATCACTACTATTATTAAAAGTATTATTAATATTAAAACTATCATTTTTACAAAAGTTATTATTTTTAATAGGAATATCATTGTTAATATAAAATTTCATTATTATTATTAATAAGAATTATCATTTTATCATAATACCATTTTTCGTAAATATAAATATTGTTAATATTATTAGTAGAATAATAATAATTATTATTACAAAATAATGCAACTTTTACTTACTATTATTATTATCGATATTATTTTATCAAATAAATATGTGATACAAAGATATTTTTCTACGTGTAAAATAATTACATTAATTATACCTATCATATTATTTTTATGATATTAAGTGAACCTTATAAATTTATTTACTTAAAATATATAAAAGTATATTTTTATTATATATAGATTTTAATATAAATTTTTATTTATTAATAAATGACCTTTATTATTTACTTTAATAAAATCTGATAAAAATATTTAAATATATATAAGACGACTATATTTAAGTTATATAATAATCATGGAAATCATTTTTAGTCAAATTGACTTTTGTTGACTTTTGCATATTAGTCTCGAGCATTAGGATTGTGATACACTATGACTTGACCTAAATTGTTAAACAGATATTGACTAATATACAAATATATATACTTAATTTAGGTTCGTGAATCCGAGGCCAACCTTGCACTTGTTCAAAGTCATCATATGCTTAATTACTACGAAATACAATTTTGTGAGTTTCATTTGCTCCCTTTTTAAATGCTTTTGCAATATATATTTTTGGGACTGAGAATACATGCGCTGCTTTTATAAATGTTTTACGAAATAGACACAAGTAATCAAAACTACATTCTATGGTTGAATTATCGAATCGAATATGCCCCTTTTTAGTCTGCTAATTTAAGAATTAGGGAACAGAAACCTTAATTGATACGAATCCTAAAGATAGATCTATTGGGCCTAACAAACTCCATCCGGGTTACGAATGCTTTAGTACTTCGATTTTATCATGTTCGATGAGAGTCCCGGAATGATGGGGATATTCTAGACGCGTTCTGTTAATGTCGGTTATGTAGTGACCCGAACTTTTCCATGTTTATATATATATTAAATGAAATTGTTATTTACATGATTTAGTGTTTCCAACATGTTAAGCAATCAAACTTGTTAAGACTTGATTAATTGAAATAGGTTTTATATAGACAATTGACCACTCAAGTTGACTGGTGATTCACGAACGTTAAAACTTGTAAAAACTATACGATGACATATATATGGTTATATATATAGTTAACATGATTTTATTATAAGTATGTATCTCATTAGGTATTTTAACAATGAGTTATATATATAAAAATGAGACTATTAATTTAAGAAACTCAAAAACGATATATATATATATATAACGATTATCGTTATAACAACGTCTTACTAGGTACATATGAATCATATTAAGATATTGATACACTTGGTTAATTATGTTAAATGATAATTAAATATATTATTAAGTGTATTAACAATGAAATACATATGTAAAAATAAGACTACTAACTTAATGATTTCGAAACGAGACATATATATAACGATTATCGTTGTAACGACATTTAACTGTATATATATCATACTAAGATATATTATATATCATAATATCATGATAATATAACAATTTAACATCTCATTTGTTATAATAAACAATGGGTTAACAACATTCAACAAGATCGTTAACCTAAAGGTTTCAAAACAACATTTACATGTAACGACTAACGATGACTTAACGACTCAGTTAAAATGTATATACATGTAGTGTTTTAATATGTATTCATACACTTTTGAAAGACTTCAATACACTTATCAAAATACTTCTACTTAACAAAAATGCTTACAATTACATCCTCGTTCAATTTCATCAACAATTCTACTCGTATGCACCCGTATTCGTACTCGTACAATACACAGCTTTTAGATGTATGTACTCTTGGTATATACACTCCAATGATCAGCTCTTATCAGCCCATGTGAGTCACCTAACACATGTGAGAACCATCATTTGGAAACTAGCATGAAATATCTCATAAAATTATAAAAATATGAGTAATCATTCATGACTTATTTACATGAAAACAAAATTACATATCCTTTATATCTAATCCATACACCAACGACCAAAAACACCTACAAACACTTTCATTCTTCAATTTTATTCATCTAATTGATCTCTCTCAAGTTCTATCTTCAAGTTCTAATTGTTCTTCATAAATTCCAAAAGTTCTAGTTTCATAAAATCAAGAATACTTCCAAGATTGCAAGTTTACTTCCAAGTTTTCTAAATCCATTCCAAGTAATCATCCAAGATCAAGAAACCTTTGTTACTTACAGTAGATTATCTTTCTAATACAAGGTAATAATCATATTCAAACTTTAATTCAATTTCTATAACTATAACAATCTTATTTCGAGTAGAAATCTTACTTGAAATTGTTTTCGTGTCATGATTCTGCTTCAAGAACTTTCAAGCCATCCAAGGATCCTTTGAAGCTAGATCTATTTTTCTCGTTTCCAATAGGTTTATCCAAGGAACTTGAGGTAGTAATGATGTTCATAACATCATTCGATTCATACATATAAAGCTATCTTATTCGAAGGTTTAAACTTGTAATCACTAGAACATAGTTTAGTTAATTCTAAACTTGTTCGCAAATAAAAGTTAATCCTTCTAACTTGACTTTTAAAATCAACTAAACACATGTTCTATATCTATATGATATGCTAACTTAATGATTTAAAACCTGGAAACACGAAAAACACCGTAAAACCGGATTTACGTCGTCGTAGTAACACCGCGGGCTGTTTTGGGTTAGTTAATTAAAAACTATGATAAACTTTGATTTAAAAGTTGTTATTCAGGGAAAATGATTTTTATTATGAACATGAAACTATATCCAAAAATTATGGTTAAACTCAAAGTGGAAGTATGTTTTCTAAAATGGTCATCTAGACGTCGTTCTTTCGACTGAAATGATTACCTTTACAAAAATGACTTGTAACTTATTTTTCTGACTATAAACCTATAATTTTTCTATTTAGATTCATAAAATAGAGTTCAATATGAAACCATAGCAATTTGATTCACTCAAAACGAATTTAAAATGAAGAAGTTATGGGTAAAACAAGATTGGATAATTTTTCTCATTTTAGCTACGTGAAAATTGGTAACAAATCTATTCCAACCATAACTTAATCAACTTGTATTGTATATTATGTAATCTTGAGATACCATAGACACGTATACAATGTTTCGACCTATCATGTCGACACATCTATATATATTTTGGAACAACCATAGACACTCTATATGTGAATGTTGGAGTTAGCTATACAGGGTTGAGGTTGATTCCAAAATATATATAGTTTGAGTTGTAATCAATACTGAGATACGTATACACTGGGTCGTGGATTGATTCAAGATAATATTTATCGATTTATTTCTGTACATCTAACTGTGGACAACTAGTTGTAGGTTACTAACGAGGACAGCTGACTTAATAAACTTAAAACATCAAAATATATTAAAAGTGTTGTAAATATATTTGGACATACTTTGATATATATGTATATATTGTTATAGGTTCGTGAATCAACCAGTGGCCAAGTCTTACTTCCCGACGAAGTAAAAATCTGTGAAAGTGAGTTATAGTCCCACTTTTAAAATCAAATATTTTTGGGATGAGAATACATGCAGGTTTTATAAATGATTTACAAAATAGACACAAGTACGTGAAACTACATTCTATGGTTGAATTATCGAAATCGAATATGCCCCTTTTTATTAAGTCTGGTAATCTAAGAATTCGGGAACAGACACCCTAATTGACGCGAATCCTAAAGATAGATCTATTGGGCCTAACAAACCCCATCCAAAGTACCAGATGCTTTAGTACTTCAAAATTTATATCATATCCGAATGGTGTCCCAGAATGATGGGGATATTCTTAAATATGCATCTTGTTAATGTCGGTTACCAGGTGTTCACCATATGAATGATTTTTTATCTCTATGTATGGGATGTGTATTGAAATATGAAATCCTGTGGTCTATTGTTACGATTTGATATATATAGGTTAAACCTATAACTCACCAACATTTTTGTTGACGTTTAAAGCATGTTTATTCTCAGGTGAATACTAAGAGCTTTCGCTGTTGCATACTAAAATAAGGACAAGATTTGGAGTCCATGTTTGTATGATATTGTGTAAAAACTGCATTCAAGAAACTGATTTCGATGTAACATATTTGTATTGTAAACCATTATGTAATGGTCTTGTGTAAACAGGATATTTTAGATTATCATTATTTGATAATCTACATAAAGCTTTTTAAACCTTTATTTATGAAATAAAGGTTATGGTTTGTTTTAAAAATGAATGCAGTCTTTGAAAAACGTCTCATATAGAGGTCAAAACCTCGCAACGAAATCAATTAATATGGAACGTTTTTAATCAATAAGAACGGGACATTTCAGTTGGTATCCGAGCGTTGGTCTTAGAGAACCAGAATTTTGCATTAGTGTGTCTTAAATAGTTTTTAGGATGCATTAGTGAGTCTGGACTTCGACCGTGTTTACTTGAAAAATGATTGCTTAACAAATTTTGTTGGAAACTATATATTTTTAACATGTGAATATTATGTGATATATTAATCTCTTAACGTGTTTGATATTATGTGATAGATGTCTACCTCTAGAACAAGTCCCATTGACTCACCTAATAATAATGAAGAGTCAAATATAAATTGGAATGATTCGTGGACTGATTCACAAGTTCCCGAAGAGGAACCGGAAGAAGAGTCGGAACCGGAAGAAGAATCGGAACCGGAAGAAGAATCGGAACCGGAAGAAGAAATAGAACCACTGGGGGAAATAATAAAACGGTTAAGTAGAATAAAATCCTCAACCAATCGACCAAAGTTAATTATGGTCAATGGTATTTCCGCCAAGGAAGCATAGTATTGGGAGGATTACCAATTCTCCGATGAATCGGATCTCGACAAGGATTCCGATGATGTTATAGAAATTACCCCAACAAAAATTAATAAGGCAAAAGAGAACAATAAGAGAAAGGGCATAAAAATAGAGAAATTTGATTCCAAACCCGATGAACTTTATATGTATCGTCAACACCCGTATTTCTTAAGTTGTGACAATAACCCGGGAACCTCTAAACCACCAGGTTTTTCTAAACCAATGTGGAAAACGACGGCTCGTATTAGGGGAGCATCATATATCCCTAGAAACTTGGCAAAACGAACCAAAACCGAAGAAGAAGAAACGAGCGAGTCGGAATAAGATAGTTGTATTCGTGTGGTGTAATATATGTAATATAGCGTGCTTATGCTTTATGATATATGTAAAAATTGCTTGTATTAATAAGTATTTTTTTTATGAATCTAACTCTTGTCTATTTTACAGTATAAAATCACAAAATGGATAGACAACCCAATATTTTAAGAGACCTACCCGGAGACATGATTGATGAAATCTTGTCTAGAGTCGGTCAGAATTTCTCGGCACAACTATTTAAGGCGAGATTAGTTTGTAAGACATTCGAAGAACGTTCCAAGAATGCCTTGGTTTATAAAAGGCTTTCGTTCGAAAGATGGGGGATATCACATTGGGAAATCCATAAGTTACGATGTGTTTACTTTGACGCATATATTGCGGGGAACCCAAATGCTATTTTACGCAACGGGTTAAGAAATTATTTTGACTCAATATATCCGAATATAGGACTTCGTGATTTAGAAAAAGCGGCTAACATGAAACATAAAGAAGCATGTTATGCTCACGGGTTAATAATGTTCGCTTCTCACCTAAGTGAGAAAAAGAACATCGGAGTGCATGACTTGTTTCTGGACGTATGAATTACGTGTCTTTATTGCCTTTGCTGAACGACTTGTGTACTAGCTAGAATTATCTTCACAAATATCTTGTATCAAAGTTATTGTGTGCTATATTTCATGCTTTATGTAAAATAAGCGGTATTGTAAGTTTGTAAAATATTGTATAAAAGTTTGAACGCGAAATATTATTATAATCAGTTTTTCATATAGAATTGTAGTAGTTGAATTGTATATTAGCTACTAAGTATGAACTTAACGGGTAGGTACTACCCGAATTTAAACTTATAAAATGCTAATATGAAGAAAAAGCTTTTATAAATGAGTTCATATTATGCTACGAAATACTATTAACTACTCTTAATATTCTGTATGATTAACTTGTTCCATTTGACTATTTTGAAGGAAATGGCACCGACTACTCGACACACCATGAATATGAATGAAGAGGAATTCCGTACTTTTCTAGCTTCAAACATAGCCGCAGTACAGGCTGCGCTACATACCAACAATAACCTTGGATCTAGCAGTACAGGAAATCGTGTAGGATGTACCTACAAAGAATTCACTGCCTGCAAACCTTTGGAATTTGGTGGAACCGAAGGACCGATCGGATTGAAACGGTGGACCGAGAAGGTCGAATCGGTGTTTGCCATAAGTAAGTGTACTGAAGAGGACAAAGTGAAGTACGCTACGCATACCTTCACAGGTTCTGTGTTAACATGGTGGAATACCTATCTAGAGCAAGTGGGACAAGATGATGCGTACGCACTACCGTGGTCAGCATTCAAGCACTTGATGAACGAGAAGTACCGTCCCAGAACCGAGGTCAATAAGCTCAAGACAGAACTTAGAGGGTTACGAACCCAAGGATTTGATATTACCACATACGAAAGACGATTCACAGAATTGTGCCTATTGTGTCCGGGAGCGTTCGAAGATGAGGAAGAGAAGATCGACGCGTTTGTGAAAGGATTACCGGAAAGAATCCAAGAAGATATAAGTTCACACGAGCCCTCCTCCATACAACAGGCATGTAGAATGGCTCACAAACTAGTGAACCAGATTGAGGAAAGAATTAAAGAACAGACAGCTGAAGAGGCCAATGTGAAGCAAGTCAAAAGAAAGTGGGAGGAAAACGGTGATAAGAATCACCAATACAACAACAACAGCAATTACAATAATAATCGCAACAATTATCCCAACAATCGCAACATCAATCGCAACTACAACAAACGTCCCAACAACAACAACAACAACAATAACAACAACACCAACAACAACAACAGCAACTACAACAATCATCCCAACAACAATAACAACCGCAACAACAACAATCAGAAGCAGCTATGCCAAATGTGTGAAAAGTATCACTCGGGGTTCTGCACCAAATTTTGCAACAAGTGTAAAAGAAATGGTCATAGCGCGGCAAAGTGTGAGGTCTACGGACCAGGCGTTAACAGAACGAAAGGAACAAATGGTGTCGGAACGAGTATTGGCGGAGCAAGTAGTGTCAGAGCAAGTTATGCCAATGTAGTTTGTTATAAATGTGGAAAACCGGGCCACATTATTAGAAATTTCCCTAACCAGTAGAACACGAATGGACAAGGCCGCGGAAGAGTTTTCAATATTAATGCGGCAGAGGCACAGGAAGACCCAGAGCTTATTACGGGTACGTTTCTTATTGACAATAAATTTTCTTACGTTTTATTTGATTCGGGTGCGGATAGAAGCTATATGAGTAGAGATTTTTGTGCTAAATTAAGTTGTCCATTGACGCCGTTGGATAGTAAATTTTTACTCGAATTAGCAAACGGTAAATTAATTTCAGCAGACAATATATGCCGGAATCGAGAAATTAAACTGGGTAGCGAAATATTTAAGATTGATTTGATACCAGTAGAGTTAGGGAGTTTTGATGTAATAGTTGGCATGGACTGGCTGAAGAAGGTGAAAGCAGAGATCGTATGTTATAAAAATGCAATTCGCGTTGTACGAGAAGAAGGAGAACCCTTAATGGTGTACGGAGAAAAGGGCAATATGAAGCTACCTCTTATTAGTAATTTGAAGGCACAAAAACTAATAAGAAAAGGTTGCTATGCTGTTCTAGCACACGTCGAGAAAGTACAAACTGAAGAAAAGAGCATCAATGATGTTCCCGTCGCAAAAGAATTTCCCGATGTATTTCCGAAAGAATTACCGGGACTACCTCCACATCGATCTGTTGAATTTCAAATAGATCTTGTACCAGGAGCTGCACCAATAGCTCGTGCTTCTTATAGACTCGCATCCAGCGAGATGAAAGAACTGCAAAGCCAACTGCAAGAACTATTAGAACGTGGTTTCATTCGACCAAGCACATCACCATGGGGAGCTCCTATTTTGTTTGTCAAGAAGAAGGATGGTACATTTAGGTTGTGTATTGACTACAGAGAGTTGAACAAACTTACCATCAAAAACCGTTATCCACTGCCGAGAATTGACGACTTATTTGATCAACTACAAGGCTCGTCAATTTATTCGAAGATCGATTTACGTTCTGGATATCATCAAATGCGAGTAAAGGAGGGTGATATTCCAAAAACTGCTTTTAGGACGAGTTATGGTCATTACGAGTTTATGGTTATGCCGTTTGGATTGACTAACGCACCAGCTGTGTTCATGGACCTTATGAACCGAGTGTGTGGGCCATATCTTGACAAGTTTGTCATTGTTTTCATCGATGACATACTTATTTACTCAAAGAATGATCAAGAGCACGAAGAACATTTGAGAAAAGTGCTAGAAGTATTGAGGAAAGAAAAATTGTACGCTAAGTTTTCAAAGTGTGCATTTTGGTTGGAAGAAGTTCAATTCCTCGGTCACATAGTGAACAAAGAAGGTATCCAGGTGGACCCGGCAAAGATCGAAATCGTTGAAAAGTGGGAAACCCCAAAAACTCCGAAGCATATACGTCAATTTTTAGGATTGGCTGGTTACTACAGAAGATTCATCCAAGATTTCTCCAAAATAGCAAAACCCTTAACTGCATTAACGCATAAAGGGAAGAACTTTGAATGGAAGGATGAACAAGAGAAGGCGTTTCAATTATTGAAGAAAAAGCTAACTACTGCACCTATATTGTCATTGCCTGAAGGGAATGATGATTTTGTAATTTATTGTGACGCATCAAAGCAAGGTCTCGGTTGTGTATTAATGCAACGGATGAAGGTGATTGCTTATGCGTCTAGACAATTGAAGATTCACTAGCAAAATTATACGACGCATGATTTGGAATTAGGCGCGGTTGTTTTTGCATTAAAGACTTGGAGGCACTACTTATATGGGGTCAAAAGTATTATATATACCGACCACAAAAGTCTTCAACACATATTTAATCAGAAACAACTGAATATGAGGCAGCGTAGGTGGATTGAATTGTTGAATGATTACGACTTTGAGATTCGTTACCACCCGGGGAAGGCAAATGTGGTAGCCGACGCCTTGAGCAGAAAGGACAGAGAACCCATTCGAGTAAAATCTATGAATATAATGATTCACACTAACCTTACTACTCAAATAAAGGAGGCGCAACAAGGAGTTTTAAAAGAGGGAAATTTAAAGGATGAAATACCCAAAAGATCGGAGAAGCATCTTAATATTCGGGAAGACGGAACCCGATATAGGGCTGAAAAATTTGGGTACCAAAATTTGGAGATATGAGAGAAATGGTACTTAGAGAAGCTCATAAAACCAGATACTCAATACATCCTGGAACGGGGAAGATGTACAAGGATCTTAAGAAACATTTTTGGTGGCCAGGTATGAAAGCCGATATTGCTAAATATGTAGGAGAATGTTTGACGTGTTCTAAGGTCAAAGCTGAATATCAGAAACCATCAGATCTACTACAACAACCTGAAATCCCGGAATGGAAATGGGAAAACATTACCATGGATTTCATTACTAAATTGCCAAGGACTGCAAGTGGTTATGATACTATTTGGGTAATAGTTGATCGTCTCACTAAGTCAGCACACTTCCTGCCAATAAGAGGAGATGACAAGATGGAGAAGTTAGCACGACTGTATTTGAAGGAAGTCGTCTCCAGACATGGAATACCAATCTCTATTATCTCTGATAGGGATGGCAGATTTATTTCAAGATTCTGGCATACATTACAGCAAGCATTGGGAACTCGTCTAGACATGAGTACTGCCTATCATCCACAAACTGATGGGCAGAGTGAAAGGATGATAAAAACGCTTGAAGACATGCTACGAGCTTGTGTTATTGATTTCGGAAACAGTTGGGATCGACATCTACCGTTAGCAGAATTTTCCTACAACAACAGCTACCATTAAAGCATTGAGATGGCGCTGTTTGAAGCACTTTATGGTAGAAAGTGCAAGTCTCCGATTTGTTGGAGTGAAGTGGGGGATAGACAGATTACGGGTCCGGAGAT
This sequence comes from Rutidosis leptorrhynchoides, assembly GCF_046630445.1. Lineage (NCBI taxonomy): Eukaryota > Viridiplantae > Streptophyta > Magnoliopsida > Asterales > Asteraceae > Rutidosis > Rutidosis leptorrhynchoides. Next base: position 189,789,415 of record NC_092333.1, read on the forward strand.
AATACAAGAAACTACCGAGAAAATCATCCAAATTCAACAAAGATTGAAAACCACCCAGAGTCGACAAAAGAGCTACGCGGACAGTAAAAGAAAAGATATAGAGTTTGAAATTAGAGAAATGGTCATGTGATAATGCTAAAAATGAACATATATTTCATAGCATTATTCCTCAAGAAAGACAAACTTTTAGTTGCAATTGTTCTATTTACAAGTGAGATTCGTTTAAATAATAAAAGGTGAAGACAAAAGACAGATTCGACGAATTGAAGACGCAAACGACCAAAAAGCTCAAAAGTACAAAAGACAATAAAAAAAGGTTCCAATTATTGACAAGAAACGTCTCGAAATTACAAGAGTACAAGATTCAAAACGCAAAGTACAAGATATTAAATTGTACGCAAGGACGTTCGAAAATCCGGAACCGGGACCAGAGTCAACTCTCAACGCTCGACGCAACGGACTAAAAATTACAAGTCAACTATGCACATAAATATAATATAATATTTAAATAATTCTTATAATTATTTAATATATTATATTTATATTTAAAACCGTCAGTAAACAAAGAGCCAAGCTTGTATGAGCTGTAAAAGTAAACTCCGCGACTCGCGGAGTTTGAAGGCCAAAATGGCCGCGAGTCGCGGAACCCCAATTTCAGAAACTCCCTATAAAGCTCGCGCATTCTGATCGTAAAAAAATCATCTTTTTCTTCTTCTCTCATAATACTACGTAAATATTTATATTTATATTTTAATTTTAATTTTAATTTTAATTATAATTCTAATAATAAGGGTATGTTAGCGAATATTGTAAGGGTGTAAGTCGAAATTCTGTCCGTGTAACGCTACGCTATTTTTAATCATTGTAAGTTATGTTCAACCTTTTTACATTAATGTCTCGTAGCTAAGTTATTATTATGCTTATTTAATCCGAAGTAATCATGATGTTGGGCTAATTACTAAAACTGGGTAATTGGGCTTTGTACCATAATTGGGGTTTGGACAAAAGAACGACACTTGTGGAAATTAGACTATGGGCTATTAATGGGCTTTATATTTGTTTAACTAAATGATAGTTTGTTAATGTTAATATAAAGATTTAAAATTGGGCGTCCCTATAAATTACCATATACACTCGACCGGACACGATGGGCAGGGTATTTATATGTACGAATAATCGTTCATTTAACCGGACACGGGAATGGATTAATAGCCACTAGAATAATTAAAACAGGGGTGAAATTATGTACAAGGACACTTGGTATAATTGATAACAAAATATTAAAACCTTGGGTTACACGCAGTCGACATCCTGGTGTAATTATTAAACAAAGTATTAAAATCTTGTTACAGTTTAAGTCCCCAATTAGTTGGAATATTTAACTTCGGGTATAAGGATAATTTGACGAGGATACTCGCACTTTATATTTATGACTGATGGACTGTTATGGACAAAAACCAGACGGACATATTAAATTATCCAGGACAAAGGACAATTAACCCATGGGCATAAAACTAAAATCAACACGTCAAACAACATGATTACGGAAGTTTAAATAAGCATAATTCTTTTATTTCATATTTAATTTCCTTTATTTTATATTTAATTGCACTTCTAATTATCGCATTTTTATTGTTATTGTATTTAATTGCACTTTTAATTATCGTACTTTTTAATTATCGCAAGTTTATTTTATCGCACTTTTATTATTCGCAATTTCATTATCGTTATTTACTTTATGTTTTAATTTAAAGTCTTGTATTTATTTGGTTTTAACTGCGACTAAAGTTTTAAAATCGACAAACCGGTCATTAAACGGTAAAAACCCCCCTTTATAATAATAATATTACTTATATATATATATTTGTATTTTTATAAAAGTAAACTAATATAGCGTTAAGCTTTGTTTAAAAAGATTCCCCGTGGAACGAACCGGACTTACTAAAAACTACACTACTGTACGATTAGGTACACTGCCTATAAGTGTTGTAGCAAGGTTTAAGTATATCCATTCTATAAATAAATAAATATCTTGTGTAAAATTGTATCGTATTTAATAGTATTTTCTGTAAAAATAAGCTATTTTATATACTACTCTGCTAAAACATCAAGTATTTTTGGCGCCGCTGCCGGGGAGTCTCTTAAAAGCCGGAAGCGCAACGCTACATAAAAAAAAAGATTTTTATTTTACTTTTATTAAAATTCGTTTTTATAAAAATACGTTTTAAACATTCGAAAATATAAAAAGAAAAACAAAAAATTATATATTTTTAAGAGTTTGTTAAAAGTTTTATAAGTTTCTTTATTTTTATTTTAGTTTATAAAGATATAAAGTTTTATTTAAATATCTTTTATTTATTTAAAAACAGAAAATTAGAAAACATAAAAAAAAAAAAACGCGTCAGTTTTAAACTGTTCCAGGTTTGAATTTCTGAACCCCGCGACTCGCGGGGTTTGATGCTTTGAATACCGCAACTCGCGGAGTAAACCTGACACGCTGACAGAAACCCTAATTCAGTATTAATTACGAGTAATTATTAATAATTATTATTTTAAACCCTAATTAATTATTATTATTATAATTAGTTTTATTATAATTAGTTTTACTTTTTATTTAATTTGTTTTATTTAGTTAAATTAGTTTAATTAATTTGTAAAATTAGTAGTTTTATTAAATAAATAATATAAAAATAATATTTTTATAAAAATTGTACTTTTTACAACTTTTTGTATATTTTTATATTTTGTCCCTTTTTAATCGTTTTAGCGTAATATTTGTATATTTAGCTCATATTTAGTTTTAAACTTAGTTTTTGCCATAGTTATTTTTTACTTCTAGATTTTTAGGCTTTGCCGTAGAATTCCTTAAGTGCTTTTTCTTTAGAATAAGATTTAGGTGCTTTAGAATTTTGTGACGCCTTTTTAAGTTTTAGTTTCTTTTTAAGTTATTTCAATTTGGGATATAGTTTTACTTGTAAGCTTTAATATTTTTAGACACCTTTTACCTATGTATCAATTATCATTCCAATTAGTAATCTCAATTTGCGATTATAATTTTAAGTTAGTTGTAGTAATAAGGTTAGGTTAGTCAAGTATTTTTAATTTTTATAAGTTTCTTTTATTTTTCCGTCACCTTTTATTTTTCAACCATTTTTTTTTTGACCTTTTTCGACGAGCTCTTTTTCTTTCTTATTTCTCGCTATTCTAGTTTTAGGACATAGATTTTTATTCTACTTCTTATCTAAATTTCTTAAAATTACGAAAATTTATTTTAAGTGGTTAAATTGATAGACATCAAAATTTTCTGGTTCGTAGTAATAGTTGGATTTGTACGTGGACCGGGTTATTGGAGCCAAACAGTCCTCAATTATATTGAGACCAAACGAATCATGCCCCTCTGCTGCATCTTTTGGCTATTCGAAACGTGGGCAAAATCAGAAAAGTCTATTGATTGGATAACTTATTATAATTTTTCTTTCCTTTTAAAAACTAATAGGATATTCAGTGAATGCACCGAGCAAGACGATCACCACCTTTTGTATGTTCACCACCTGTAACTAGATCAAGACATTTAGCAAATATAACCGCCGTTGATTTTTCTTTAGAATCGTCATCCAGTCGACCAAGTACTTCAGTTCAAATTTCCGATAATCCATTTTTTGAACCCGACCTCACAATTGAGAATCCGGAGAATATTCAGGAACGGTTCGTAGATCCTGAACCATTAAACTTTCCTCCGGAACCACCAATCATTCAAACAGAGATTGTTGAGGAACGAACCATTAAATCAGAATCCTCTAGTGATTCCGATTCAACAAATTCAATTATGGAGAATCTGGAACCTTTAAGTATGGAAGACCGAATGAGAGCTAAACGCACTTGCCAAGGTCACGCAATTACTCATCCAGACATTAATGCGCCAGATTATGAAATCAAAGGACAAATTCTACACATGGTGACTAATCAATGCCAATTTAGTGGTGCGCCGAAGGAAGATCCAAATGAACATCTACGTACCTTTAATAGGATCTGCACACTATTTAAAATCCGAGAATTGGAGGATGAACAGATATATCTCATGTTATTTCCCTGGACTTTAAAGAGAGAAGCCAAAGATTGGTTGGAATCGTTACCTGAAGGGGCGATCGATACCTGGGACGTTTTAGTTGACAAATTTCTTAAACAATTTTTTCCGGCATCTAAAGCCGTAAGACTTCAAGCAGAAATTGTTACGTTTACACAGAAACCGAATGAAACTCTATATGAGGCGTGGACAAGATATGGAAAGTTGTTAAGAGGATGTCCGCAACATGGTTTAGACACCTGTCAAATAGTACAAATATTCTACCAAGGATGCGACATCACTACAAGGAAAGACATAGATATAGCAGCTGGTGGTTCTATTATGAAGAAAACCGAAACTGATGCTTACAAAATTATTGATAACACTGCTTCCCACTCACATGAGTGGCACCAATAAAAAGATATCGTTAGATCATCTAAAGCAGCTAGAGCCGATTCTAGCCATGACTTAGATTCCATTTCCGCAAAGATAGATGCTGTGGAGAGACGAATGGAAAAGATGACTAAAGATATTCACTCAATACGAATTAGTTGTGAGCAGTGTGGAGGACCACATTTGACAAAAGATTGTCTCAGTATTGAATTAACAATGGAACAAAGAGAGAATATTTCATACATAAACCAAAGGCCTGGAAATAATTATCAGAATAATTATCAACCGCCAAGACCGATTTACAATCAAAACCAGAATTATAACAGAAATATTCCATACAACAACCAACAAGGTCCTAGCAATCAACAAGTATCCAATAATACTTACAATCAGCAAAGACCTAATTTTCAAAACAAACCACCACAACAAACCGATGATAAAAAGCCGAATTTAGAAGATATGATGACAAAGCTAGTTGAAACTCAAACGCAGTTTTTTACATCTCAAAAACAAACCAATGAACAAAATGCTAAAGCATTTAGAAATCAACAAGCTTCTATTCAAAATCTGGAACAAGAAGTGAGTAACCTAGCAAGGTTAATAGGTGAAAGAAAACCAGGAAGTCTACCTAGTGATACAAATGCTAACCTCCGGAATGAAACAGCTAAAGCCATTACCACAAGAAGTGGTACAACACTTAAACCACCTGAAATACCTGTAACTTCTGATGAAACTATTCCTACTCCACAAGAACCACAACCTGATCAAAATAAGGAAAAAGAACCGGTAGTTGAAAAGGTTAATGAAGATAACACAGTTAAGGCTAAACCTTATGTTAAACCATACCAACCACCACTTCCTTACCCGAGTAAAATGAAGAAAGAGAAACTTGAAGCCGAGCAATCCAAATTCTTGGATATGTTTAAACAGATAAATATAAATCTTCCTTTCATTGATGTGATTTCAGGAATGCCTAGATATGCTAAATTCTTGAAAGATCTAATCTCAAATAGAAAGAAAATGGAAGAACTCTCGGCTGTTACTATGAATGCTAATTGTTCAGCAGTGCTGTTGAATAAGATACCAGAAAAACTATCTGATCCAGGAAGTTTCACAATTCCATGTTTTCTGGGTAGTCTTAGTTCAATAGAAGCATTGGCAGACTTAGGTGCTAGTATAAATGTAATGCCATATTCACTATACACTAAACTAGACCTTGGAGAATTAAAACCAACCAGAATAAGCATACAACTAGCCGATAGATCAATAAAATATCCTAGAGGGATAATGGAGAACATGCTAGTTAAAGTTGGTACTTTAGTATTTCCAGTAGATTTTGTTGTTCTGGACATGGAAGAAGATTCTCAAGTTCCTCTCATATTAGGAAGACCATTCTTAAACACAGCTAAAGCAATGATAGATGTGTTCGGTAAGAAATTGACCCTAAGTATAGAGGATGGGAGTGTTACCTTTTCAGTTGATAGAGCAATGCAACAACCACAATCTGCAGATGATACATGTTAATATATTCAAACTATAGATGCACATGCAGAATTATTAGAAGAATTTCCAGAATTACAAGGAACAGGAGAATGTTCTTTAGGAGAAGGTAATGAACCAATTGATGAAGCTGAAATGTTAGCTACACTTATAGCTAATGGATATGAACCAACAACAGAAGAAATTCAAATGCTAAAAGAAGAAGACAGATATCGATATAAATCATCGATAGAAGAACCTCCGAAATTAGAATTAAAGCCACTTCCAAACCATTTAGAATACGCTTATTTACATGGTGAATCTGAATTACCTATAATAATATCATCTTCTCTTACTAAAAATGAGAAATCACAACTCATTTCTGTGTTGAAAGCTCATAAACCAGCCATTGCATGGAAGATTCATGATATTAAAGGAATAAGTCCTTCGTATTGCACACATAAAATCCTTATGGAAGAAGGTCATAAAACGTATGTGCAACGCCAACGAAGACTAAATCCTAATATGCAAGATGTAGTAAAAAAAGAGATTATTAAACTGCTAGATGCAGGTTTAATTTATCCAATTTCTGATAGTCCATGGGTAAGCCCAGTTCAATGCGTGCCTAAGAAGGGTGGCATGACTGTCATTACAAATGAGAAAAATGAGCTTATTCCTACTAGGACTGTAACAGGATGGCGTGTATGTATTGATTATAGAAAATTAAATGACGCCACCAGAAAAGATCACTTTCCCTTACCTTTCATAGATCAAATGTTGGAAAGATTAGCCGGAAATAGTTACTATTGTTTTCTAGATAGATTTTCCGGATATTTTCAAATTCCAATAGCACCAGAAGATCAAGAGAAAACCACATTCACGTGCCCTTATGGTACTTTTGCTTACAAACGCATACCATTTGGACTTTGCAACGCCCCTGCAACCTTTCAAAGGTGTATGATGGCGATTTTTCACGACATGATAGAAGAATGCATGGAAGTATTCATGGATGACTTTTCAGTCTTCGGTGATACATTTGAATCATGTCTAGTTAATCTGGAACGAATGCTAATTAGATGCGAACAATTAATTCTAGTACTTAATTGGGAGAAATGTCATTTCATGGTTAAAGAAGGCATCGTTCTTGGACATAAAATTTCAAAAGAAGGAATTGAAGTGGATAGAGCTAAAGTAGATGTAATTGCTAAACTTCCACATCCCACCAATGTTAGAGGAGTTAGGAGTTTTCTAGGGCATGCCGGTTTTTACCGACGTTTCATAAAAGATTTTTCAAAAATTGCCACTCCTATGAATAAACTCCTAGAAAAGGATGCTCCATTCATCTTTTCAGATGAGTGTATCAAATCTTTTAATATTCTTAAAGAAAAACTCACTAATGCACCGATCATGATCACACCAAATTGGAATCTACCATTTGAACTAATGTGCGATGCAAGTGATTTTGCAATGGGAGCCGTTTTAGGACAAAGGATTGAAAAACGATTTCAACCTATATATTATGCTAGTAAGACGTTACAAGGAGCACAAACAAACTATACAACTACTGAAAAAGAACTCCTTGCTATTGTCTTTGCTTTTGACAAATTTCGATCATATCTCGTTCTAGCAAAAACGGTGGTCTATACCGACCATTCTGCTCTTAGATACCTATTTTCGAAACAAGATGCTAAACCAAGATTAATCCGTTGGATCTTACTCTTACAAGAGTTTGATATTGAAATCCGAGATAAAAGAGGAGCAGAAAATCTCGCCGCTGATCATCTTTCTCGTCTTGAAAATCCCGAATTAGAAGTTCTAAATGAATCAGCCATACAAGACAACTTTCCTGATGAATATCTATTGAAGATAGATTATAAAGAAATACCATGGTTTGCAGACTATGCAAACTATTTAGTATGTGGATTCCTTGAAAAAGGATTATCGTACCAAAAATGAAAGAAATTCTTCAGTGATATAAAACACTATTTTTGGGAAGATCCACATTTGTTAAAAAGTTGTCCCGATGGAATAATACGCCGATGTGTATTTGGAGATGAAGCTAGTAAAATATTAAACCATTGTCACACAGGATCAACAGGAGGGCATTATGGGCCTCAACTAACAGCAAGAAAAGCTTATGATGCTGGATTCTATTGGCCTACAATTTACAAAGACGCACACCTTCTTTGCAAATCCTGTGATGCTTGTCAAAGGGCCGGAAAAATAAGTCAACGTGATGAAATGCCACAAAATGTCATCCAAGTATGTGAAGTATTTGACATTTGGGGTATTGACTTTATGGGTCCATTTCCAAAATCTCATAATAATCTATATATACTCGTAGCCATTGATTATGTATCTAAATGGGCGAAAGCACAAGCTCTCCTAACTAACGATGCACGAGTTGTAGTCAACTTTTTAAAACGTCTTTTTGCAAGGTTTGGAACACCGAAAGCTTTAATAAGTGATCGGGGTACTCATTTCTGTAATAATCAACTTGAGAAAGTTCTTAAAAGATATGGAGTAACTCATAAAATCTCCACCGTATATCATCCACAAACAAGTGGACAAGTTGAAAATACCAACCGAGCCTTAAAACGTATTCTAGAGAAAACCGTAGGATCAAATCCGAAGGAATGGTCCATTAAATTGGAGGATGCACTCTGAGCTTTTAGAACAGCCTACAAAACTCCAATTGGAACCACACCTTTTAGACTTGTTTATGGAAAAGCATGTCATCTTCCAGTAGAAATTGAACACAAAGCATTTTGGGCTTTGAAAACATGTAATCTTGATTTACATGAAGCTGGACGTCTACGATTAAGTCAACTAAACGAATTAGAAGAATTAAGACATGAAGCATACGAAAATTCGTTAATCTATAAGGAAAGAACGAAGAAATGGCATGATAAAAGAATCAGAAGTTCAAAAGAATTTAAAGAAGGAGACAGAGTTCTTCTTTTCAATTCACGATTCAAGCTATTTCCTGGAAAATTGAAATCAAGATGGTCTGGACCATTCATAGTCAAAAGAGTTTTTCCATACGGAACGATAGAATTAATAAATTCAAATGGGATTGAATTTAAAGTTAATGGTCACAGAGTTAAACATTACATACATGGTCCGATGGAAGTCGACAACGAAGTTAATCACAATTTCGACACCACAGCTAACTAAGTGTGGGGAGAATCAAGTCTTTAAAGGATAATATGTATTTCTGTTAGAGTTAGATTGTCTGTTTTCGTGTAGTTCTCGAAAATGGAACCCGAATGGTCTTTCCCTAGCAGACCCTAAAGAACTAGTCTTCTCCCCCCATTCTGAATTTTTATTTTTTTTTAGGTTTTTACGAAATGAAGACTGCCTGTGAACTAAACCATGGTCTAATGCTACATGCTTTGATCACTAAACGAAATAATGAGATACTACTGAGTGAATTAGTATCAGTAATCAGAGAAAGAATGGACGGAGTTAGAAAAGAATCCAGATGCGAAGATAATAAGTTACAATTTGGTAAAGGAAAATCAAAATCCGAAGCGAAAAGAAGAGCACGACACCTAGAAAGATGTCACAAATGCGGAAAATGGTCACATGGAGGTAAATGTTCAAATAATCAAACCTATTCAAATACCGAATTTGTTACTTTATGCAGAGACGGACCGTTCATATGTTTAGAAGAAAAGACACTGAATGCTCGAGGTTACGCCTATGTAGCCATGGAAAACCAATTAAACCGACTATCTTATGAATGAGATAGATCATATAACTAAGAAATCTATTTCACAGGTAAGTCTGTACAGTTTTTATTTAATTTTATTTTTAACCTTTTGATAATAAACGCTAATTTGTTCGCTAAAAAGTATTAAATTGGTATTAAATAAAATTAGGTTTGGCAACCGAAATTATTGATATCATTCAAAAATTTATTATATCACTGCGAAATTTAACGTTTATTCTTAAGGTATAAATATCTTTAATCAATCAACCCAAAATATTTCAAAAATTCGTCATGAGTTAAATTAGGTCTTGGAACCGAAATTACTTTACCGAAAAGAGGGGCGCATATTTTTGATAATATTTGATTGATTAAAGTGGGATAAAAAGCCAAAAAGATTTTTAATTTTATTTTTACCATGTTTTTAAAATTAATATTTAAATCTTAAATTAATATTGTAAACTTTGTAAAAACAATATATTTAAAATTGTAAATATTTGAAAAATTAATATAAGTTTGGTGTGAATTTATAATATGAATTTTTAAATTAAATTTGGTGTGAATTTTTAATTTTTAAAATATGAATTTTTAATTTTATGCATTTCAAATTTTAAGTTTGGTGTGAATTATTAATATTAATTTTGAATTTTATATTTAAGTTGTGTGAATTTAAAAACAAAAATTTACTTTATCTCATTAAGTTAAAAATATGATTTTTTAAAATTCGTCGTAAGTTGAAGACTAGGTCTTTGAACCGAAATTGCTTTACCCGAGGGAGGGACGAGAACTTTTGTTATCATTATTTTTAATCTTATTGAATTAAAATATGCCAAAAACATTGAAAAAACCCAAAAATCTTAGCTTTTAAAACAATCGCTACAAAAAGACAAATTTTAAAATTTTGTCGAGGGACGGACTAGGACATCGATCCGAAACGACCTCGTCCTAAATAACAAGGGAAACAAAATTTTAAAATCAAGTACTTAATTGTTTTATAAGTTAATGGAAAAAAAAAATAGCAAACTCCGCGACTCGCGGAGTTTGGAGGTTTAATCCCCGCGAGTCGCGGGAGGACCAAATTACAGAAAAAAAATATAACGCAAGAACTGATCAGTCCAACCCACAACACAAAACACATACTGCGAAATACTGCTCGAAAATACACGAAAAACACCCCCAAAAATCACAATTTTTAACCGTTAATCATCAAATCTTTTACTAAAATCATGTTGAGAAGGATGCTATCTAGGAATTACTCAAGAAAAACGGTAAATTTCTACACCTAAACACCATTTAATCCGAAATTAGTGTTCTTGAGCAATTTTTTCCCCAATTTGATTTTGATGCTTTTTAGTGTAATTATGCTTAAATTGTTTATGTATTATGCTTGTATAACCTAGATTGATGCTATTTAACATGATTAGAAGCCTTAAACTTCAAAATTTGAGTAATCTAGGGTTTGTGTTCTTGAGCAAATTTGGGGCTTTTTGATATAAACAGGTTATGGCCGATTTTTGTCATGAATTGTTGCTAAATTAAGTAGTGTAACATGTTTAGGTAGTTAAATGATCCAAACTTTGAGCCTAAACATGATTTTGAGAATTAAAGTGGACTTTTTCAAAGTCTAAAATTCATGAACTTGATTTTTGAGAGATAATGCCATTTGAGACTTGTTTAATTGCTAGTAATGATTATTTTGACATGTTATTTGAGTTAAATGCTTATGAACTTGGCGAACATTTTCGTATATGCTTATTTGAAAAAGTGTAGATTTGATAAAAATGTGAAAATGAGCTTAAGTTTGATATAAATTGATCATGTCATTGTAATTATTTTGATTGATGATTTTGCTGACACTAATGCATATTTGGATGCACAAAAATTGTGTTTGATGTGTTTTGCAGACTGAAAGGGGTGAATCTTCATCCCAAGCTCGCAATGCTCCTGCTGAGAATGCGGAACAACAGGAGGTGGATAACTACTACAAGCAGGATATACCGCATCCAGTCATGACATTTTCTGATATTCACTTGGAAGAGTTGCACCCGAACCTGAGATTTGACAGACTTTGGATACATTATCCAAAATATCAAAGGGGTTTGCATACTCTTCATTCTAAGGTTGTTGAGGTACCGAGGGTCATAGAATGGGGACCCTTAGAAGCTGTAGAATTGGCCGGGCCAATTAGGGAATTACTTGTACAGAGGTATGGTAATTCTACTTTTAATGACTGGGTACGTTTATTCACCATGCGTAGACCTGTATATAAAGTATGGTGTGAAGAATTATTGTGTAGTATAGAGTTGAATGATCGGGTAACTAGTTTAACCGATCGATCTTTTATTAGATTTTTGTTAGGCGGTTCGATGCGCCACATGTCTTTACTGGACATGGCTCAGGCTTTACGTATATATACGCCTGAGGAGTTAGCATCTGCCGATTGTAGAGGGTTGATACTAAACGGTAGAAAGATAGATGAAAATTTTGATACACACGGTGTGTGGAGTCAAATGACAAGCCATCACCGTTTCAAAGGGGGAAATTACTCTTATTTGGATATAGATAGAGCCGAATTAAGAGTGATTCATAGGTTTTTAGCTAATTCGATTACACAAAGGGGTAAGAACAAGGAAAAGGTAAATGAACAGGATTTGTTTTACCATATGTGTATTCGAGACCCACAAAGCGCTGTAAGTATACCGTATTGTGTGGGTTATTATTTATCAGCTATGGTTCGGGGGATGAGACCGCATAGCATAATAGGAGGTGGTATTTTTATTACTTTGATTGGTGAATATCTCGGTGTGGATATAAGTCGGGGGGGATTATTAGTAGAAGAACCAGAACCCCGAGATACTATAGGTTTAAATGTATACCATGGTGCGAAAGTTTTGAAGAGGCGAAATAACGCCGCAGTACCATGCCATGGTAGACATCCACAGGTTGAGAGAAACCAACAGCAAGGTAATGTAGGAGGGGGAAATGAGATGCAAGAAATGCAAAGGTTTATAGCTTCACAGGAGTACGAAAATGCTAGACAGAGAGCATTTGAAGATTGGCAAGTTCATCAGAACCAAATCATAGCTCATTGCCAACATATAGGTAGAAACTATATTCCTACACCGAAACCCATCTTCCCTCCCTGGTCTATAGAGATGCAACCACCTTATCCTACGTATAACCCTGCCGAAGCATTCTATAGCACCTATGGTTATGCTTGGAACCCCTATTGGTACCAGTATCATCCTTAGTCTACTTAGTTTTATTTATTTTGTAATTTGTAATGATTGATACGTTTAATACTTTTGTTAATATTGTAATAGTTTTTATAATTGTCTAACTTTTATTCTTAGATTTTAATAATTTTTGAATGTGGGGTAATATACCAAACTTCAAAAATATGTATATATGTTTGCAGTTTATCTTATGTACACAACAGGGTAAAACAACGCATTTTCAAAGACTGGCATTAAGTTCAGCAAAAGCAACTAATTTTGACGACAAGAGGCAAAATATATGTGAAATAACAACAAGACGGAATGAACAAATGATGTGCACCATTTATCATTCAGCAAACAAACGCCAATATATTTGGAAACTTTGGTAAAAATTTAATCATTTTCACACAAATCAACCTCAATAATTTAAATTATTACTGATTTCTTGCAAATGAGGGCATTGCAAGATCTTAAATGTGGGAAGGGGTTAAATTCTTTCGGAATTTAAAATTTTTTACTTTATACACTTGGTTACCATTAAAAATACTAGTAAAGCAGTAGTTGTATTAGAATCTAGTGCTCTCTGATAAAAAAGAACAACCCTAGTCTTATATACTGACTACCCAATTCTAGTAAAATTTTTCAAAATTTTCAATTAAATGAACTCAAAATCATGTTTATACATATTTATGAACGATAAAACTAGGTTTTAACACCGAAATTATTGTTACCTCGGAAAGGACGATAAAAAGGAAAATAAAAGCCAAGTGTGGGAAAATTTACCAAGTTATCTTAAACATATGTCACATATATCTGTAACAAATAACTGAAAATACTTTTGCTTTGGACTAAAGTAAACTGTTTTACCCGATGAAAGAAAAGAAAGATGGATCTACACGATGAATCAATTCCATCATTAAAAGGAAGTAAAGTCTTCCGAAAAAAGAAACGCGCTTCTTGATTTAGGTCATGAAGTTGTCGTCCAGACCAGCTGTAGGTTGACGAAAAATCTAGAAAAGTCATCACTAAAATCAGCAGGAAATCCACGGACCTCAGCATTAAACAGGGTCGCCAAGTGGTCAGATTTATCCTAACCATGAGAAGGATTTATCTCGTACAATGGGGGGGCACCATGCAAATTAGCTGGATAAGACTAATGAATCAGATCTCCAGAAAGGATAATCTCCTTAAAAGATCAAAAATCATCTTTTAAGACTGATATTACTCAATCCTAGAGATTGACCTTAAAGATTGAGAATTCAAACTCATGGAATTCAATGATATCTAAACTCGAGCTTGAACGAGAAAATATTTTGATCAAAATTACAAACCGATTTGTTTTCTGAAAACCCTATTTTCAAAGCGTTCATTACCATTGAACGTAAAATCCTAGGAATTCACCTGGAATTCATTAGGTCACCTGAACCAAATCGGGTGTCAATCGTAAGAACAGTGGTTGCATAGCATGATCAAAGACAAGACCTTGTACCAGACCAAAAAATTATAAGGGTGAGCTTTACTATTGCTCCTACCAAGGATAGTAATTGCGTCCGACACGTTATAGACCATAATCAAATACATGTCATTAGACATTGCCTGAGTTGCTTGTTCAACGCTTTCCTTTACAACCGGATGGTAGTTTACCGAAAGGTAATATACGGAGCAAGTAAACTGGACGTGTTGCTTCCCAAATACAAGGTTAGCAAGTGGGTGACACAAAACCGCAAGTTTTGAGCTAAAATTTTCAAATCTGAAACCCACCAAACCCACAGAAATATTTTGCAAACACCGGTAAAGGGTTATTCTGGAAAACTTATCTAGGGTAAAAACTAGATTTAATTTTCAAAAGATCAAATGTTTTCATAAAGATCCAATTTCCTTAATGGATCTAAATTTTTATAGTCATGTGGGACTGTAAACCATATCGTTACTACCATTGTTTATACCACCGTATAGAAATCACTGATGTACAAAGTGTGAAGAATAAAGAAGTGATTCTAGTATTTCAAGATGATATTGCTTGAGGACAAGCAACGCTTAAGTGTGGGAATATTTGATAATGCTAAAAACGAACATATATTTCATAGCATTATTCCTCAAGAAAGACAAACTTTTAGTTGCAATTGTTCTATTTACAAGTGAGATTCGTTTAAATAATAAAAGGTGAAGACAAAAGACAGATTCGACGAATTGAAGACGCAAACAACCAAAAAGCTCAAAAGTACAAAAGACAATAAAAAAAGGTTCCAATTATTGACAAGAAACGTCTCGAAATTACAAGAGTACAAGATTCAAAACGCAAAGTACAAGATATTAAATTGTACGCAAGGACGTTCGAAAATCCGGAACCGGGACCAGAGTCAACTCTCAACGCTCGACGCAACGGACTAAAAATTACAAGTCAACTATGTACATAAATATAATATAATATTTAAATAATTCTTATAATTATTTAATATATTATATTTATATTTAAAACCGTCGGTAAACAAAGAGCCAAGCTTGTGTGAGCTGTAAAAGTAAACTCCGCGACTCGCGGAGTTTGAAGGCCAAAATGGCCGCGAGTCGCGGAACCCCAATTTCAGAAACTCCCTATAAAGCTCGCGCATTCTGATCGTAAAAAATCATCTTTTTCTTCTTCTCTCATAATACTACGTAAATATTTATATTTATATTTTAATTTTAATTTTAATTTTAATTTTAATTCTAATAATAAGGGTATGTTAGCGAATATTGTAAGGGTGTAAGTCGAAATTCTGTCCGTGTAACGCTACGCTATTTTTAATCATTGTAAGTTATGTTCAACCTTTTTACATTAATGTCTCGTAGCTAAGTTATTATTATGCTTATTTAATCCGAAGTAATCATGATGTTGGGCTAATTACTAAAACTGGGTAATTAGGCTTTGTACCATAATTGGGGTTTGGACAAAGACACTTGTGGAAATTAGACTATGGGCTATTAATGGGCTTTATATTTGTTTAACTAAATGATAGTTTGTTAATGTTAATATAAAGATTTACAATTGGGCGTCCCTATAAATTACCATATACACTCGATCGGACACGATGGGCAGGGTATTTATATGTACGAATAATCGTTCATTTAACCGGACACGGGAATGGATTAATAGCCACTAGAATAATTAAAACAGGGGTGAAATTATGTACAAGGACACTTGGTATAATTGATAACAAAATATTAAAACCTTGGGTTACACGCAGTCGACATCCTGGTGTAATTATTAAACAAAGTATTAAAATCTTGTTACAGTTTAAGTCCCCAATTAGTTGGAATATTTGACTTCGGGTATAAGGATAATTTGATGAGGATACTCGCACTTTATATTTATGACTGATGGACTGTTATGGACAAAAACCAGACGGACATATTAAATTATCCAGGACAAAGGACAATTAACCCATGGGCATAAAACTAAAATCAACACGTCAAACATCATGATTACGGAAGTTTAAATAAGCATAATTCTTTTATTTCATATTTAATTTCCTTTATTTTATATTTAATTGCACTTCTAATTATCGCATTTTTATTGTTATTGTATTTAATTGCACTTTTAATTATCGTACTTTTTAATTATCGCAAGTTTATTTTATCGCACTTTTATTATTCGCAATTTCATTATCGTTATTTACTTTATGCTTTAATTTAAAGTCTTGTATTTATTTGGTTTTAAATGCGACTAAAGTTTTAAAATCGACAAACCGGTCATTAAACGGTAAAAACCCCCCTTTATAATAATAATATTACTTATATATATATATATATATATATATATATATATATATATATATATATATATATATATATATATATATATATTTGTATTTTTATAAAAGTAAACTAATATAGCGTTAAGCTTTGTTTAAAAAGATTCCCCGTGGAACGAACCGGACTTACTAAAAACTACACTACTGTACGATTAGGTACACTGCCTATAAGTGTTGTAGCAAGGTTTAAGTATATCTATTCTATAAATAAATAAATATCTTGTGTAAAATTGTATCATATTTAATAGTATTTTCTGTAAAAATAAGCTATTTTATATACTACTCTGCTAAAACATCATCATGCTTAAGGTTTCACCTTGGAAAGGCGTTGTTCGATTTGGTAAACGGGGGAAACTAAATCCAAGGTACATTGGACCATTCAAGATTATAGATCGTGTCGGACCAGTAGCTTACCAACTGGAGCTACCTCAACAACTCGCGGCTGTACATAATACTTTCCACGTCTCAAATTTGAAGAAATATTTTGCTAAATAAGATCTCACTATTCCGTTGGACGAAATCCAAATCAATGAAAAACTTCAATTCATTGAAGAACCCGTCGAAATAATGGATCTTGAGGTTAAGAGACTTAAACAAAACAAGATACCTATTGTTAAGGTTCGATGGAATGCTCGTAGAGGACCCGAGTTCACCTAGGAGCGTGAAGATCAGATGAAGAAGAAATACCCACATTTATTTCCAGAAGATACGTCAACACCTCCAACTTCTTAAAATTTCGGGACAAAATTTATTTAACGGGTAGGTACTGTAGTGACCCGAACTTTTCCATGTTTATATATATATTAAATGAAAATGTTATTTACATGATTAAGTGTTTCCAACATGTTAAGCAATCAAACTTATTAAGACTTGATTAATTGAAATAGGTTTCATATAGAGAATTGACCACCCAAGTTGACCGGTGATTCACGAACGTTAAAACTTGTAAAAACTATAAGATGACATATATATGGTTATATATATAGTTAACATGATTTTATTATAAGTATGTATCTCATTAGGTATTTTAACAATGAGTTATATACATAAAAATGAGACTATTAATTTAAGAAACTCAAAAACGATATATATAACGATTATCGTTATAACAACGTCTTACTAGGTACATATGAATCATATTAAGATATTTATACACTTAGTTAATTATGTTAAATGATAATTAAATATATTATTAAGTGTATTAACAATGAAATACATATGTAAAAATAAGACTACTAACTTAATGATTTCGAAACGAGACATATATATAACGATTATCGTTGTAACGGCATTTAACTGTATATATATCATAATAAGATATATTATATATCATAAAATCATGATAATATAACAATTTAACATCTCATTTGTTATAATAAACAATGGGTTAACAACATTCAACAAGATCGTTAACCTAAAGGTTTCAAAACAACATTTACATGTAACGACTAACGATGACTTAACGACTAAGTTAAAATGTATATACATGTAGTGTTTTAATATGTATTCATACACTTTTGAAAGACTTCAATACACTTATCAAAATACTTCTACTTAACAAAAATGCTTACAATTACATCCTCGTTCAGTTTCATCAACAATTCTACTCGTATGCACCCGTATTCGTACTCGTACAATACACAGCTTTTAGATGTTTGTACTATTGGTATATACACTCCAATGATCAGCTCTTAGCAGCCCATGTGAGTCACCTAACACATGTGGGAACCATCATTTGGCAACTAGGATGAAATATCTCATAAAATTACAAAAATATGAGTAATCATTCATGACTTATTTACATGAAAACAAAATTACATATCCTTTATATCTAATCCATACACCAACGACCAAAAACACCTACAAATACTTTCATTCTTCAATTTTCTTCATCTAATTGATCTCTCTCAAGTTCTATCTTCAAGTTCTAAGTGTTCTTCATAAATTCCAAAAGTTCTAGTTTCATAAAATCAAGAATACTTCCAAGATTGCAAGTTTACTTCCAAGTTTTCTAAATCCATTCCAAGTAATCATCCAAGATCGAGAAACCTTTGTTACTTACAGTAGTTTATCTTTCTAATACAAGGTAATAATCATATTCAAACTTTAATTCAATTTCTATAACTATAACAATCTTATTTCGAGTGGAAATCTTACTTGAAATTGTTTTCGTGTCATGATTCTGCTTCAAGAACTTTCAAGCCATCCAAGGATCCTTTGAAGCTAGATCTATTTTTCTCATTTCCAGTAGGTTTATCCAAATAACTTGAGGTAGTAATGATGTTCATAACATCATTCGATTCATACATATAAAGCTATCTTATTCGAAGGTTTAAACTTGTAATCACTAGAACATAGTTTAGTTAATTCTAAACTTGTTCGCAAATAAAAGTTAATCCTTCTAACTTGACTTTTAAAATCAACTAAACACATGTTCTATATCTATATGATATGCTAACTAAATGATTTAAAACCTGGAAACACGAAAAACACCGTAAAACTGGATTTACGCCGTCGTAGTAACACCGCGGGCTGTTTTGGGTTAGTTAATTAAAAACTATGATAAACTTTGATTTAAAAGTTGTTATTCTGGGAAAATGATTTTTATTATGAACATGAAACTATATCCAAAAATTATGGTTAAACTCAAAGTGGAAGTATGTTTTCTAAAATGGTCATCTAGACGTCGTTCTTTCGACTGAAATGACTACCTTTACAAAAACGACTTGTAACTTATTTTTCCGACTATAAACCTATACTTTTTCTGTTTAGATTCATAAAATAGAGTTCAATATGAAACCATAGCAATTTGATTCACTCAAAACGGATTTAAAATGAAGAAGTTATGGGTAAAACAAGATTGGATAATTTTTCTCATTTTAGCTACGTGAAAATTGGTAACAAATCTATTCCAACCATAACTTAATCAACTTGTACTGTATATTATGTAATCTTGAGATACCATAGACATGTATACAATGTTTCGACCTATCATGTCGACACATCTATATATATTTCGGAACAACCATAGACACTCTATATGTGAATGTTGGAGTTAGCTATACAGGGTTGAGGTTGATTCCAAAATATATATAGTTTGAGTTGTGATCAATACTGAGATACGTATACACTGGGTCTTGGATTGATTCAAGATAATATTTATCGATTTATTTCTGTACATCTTACTGTGGATAACTAGTTGTAGGTTACTAACGAGGACAGCTGACTTAATAAACTTAAAACATCAAAATATATTAAAAGTGTTGTAAATATATTTTGAACATACTTTGATATATATTTATATATTGTTATAGGTTCATGAATCAACCAGTGGCCAAGTCTTACTTCCCGACGAAGTAAAAATATGTGAAAGTGAGTTATAGTCCCACTTTTAAAATCAAATATTTTTGGGATGAGAATACATGCAGGTTCTATAAATGATTTACAAAATAGACACAAGTACGTGAAACTACATTCTATGGTTGAATTATCGAAATCGAATATGCCCCTTTTTATCAAGTCTGGTAATCTAAGAATTAGGAAACAGACACCCTAATTGACGCGAATCCTAAAGATAGATCTATTGGGCCTAACAAACCCCATCCAAAGTACCTGATGCTTTAGTACTTCGAAATTTATATCATATCCGAAGGGTGTCCCGGAATGATGGGGATATTCTTAAATATGCATCTTGTTAATGTCGGTTACCAGGTGTTCACCATAAGAATGATTTTTTATCTCTATGTATAGGATGTGTATTGAAATATGAAATCTTGTGGTCTATTGTTACGATTTGATATATATAGGTTAAACCTCTAACTCACCAACATTTTTGTTGACGTTTAAAGCATGTTTATTCTCAGGTGAATACTAAGAGCTTCCGCTGTTGCATACTAAAATAAGGACAAGATTTAGAGTCCGTGTTTGTATAAGATTGTGTAAAAACTGTATTCAAGAAACTGATTTCGATGTAACATATTTGTATTGTAAACCATTATGTAATGGTCGTGTGTAAATAGGATATTTTAGATTATCATTATTTGATAATCTACGTAAAGCTTTTTAAACCTTTATTTATGAAATAAAGGTTATGGTTTGTTTTAAAAATGAATGCAGTCTTTGAAAAACGTCTCATATAGAGGTCAAAACCTCGCAACGAAATCAATTAATATGGAACGTTTTTAAACAATAAGAACGGGACATTTCAGTTGGTATCCGAGCGTTGGTCTTAGAGAACCAGAATTTTGCATTAGTGTGTCTTATCGAGTTTGTTAGGATGCATTAGTGAGTCTGGACTTCGACCGTGTTTACTTGAAAAATGATTGCTTAACAAATTTTGTTGGAAACTATATATTTTTAACATGTGAATATTATGTGATATATTAATCTCTTAACGTGTTTGATATTATGTGATAGATGTCTACCTCTAGAACAAGTCCCATTGACTCACCTAATAATAATGAAGAGTCAAATATAAATTGGAATGATTCGTGGACTGATTCACAAGTTCCCGAAGAGGAACCGGAAGAAGAGTCGGAACCGGAAGAAGAATCGGAACCGGAAGAAGAATCGGAACCGGAAGAAGAAATAGAACCACTGGGGGAAATAATAAAATGATTAAGTAGAAGAAAATCCTCAACCAACTGACCAAAGTTAATTATGGTCAATGGTGTTTCCGCCAAGGAAGCAAAGTATTGGGAGGATTACCAATTCTCCGATGAATCGGATCCCGACAAGGATTCCGATGATGTTATAGAAATTACCCCAACACAATTTAATAAGGCAAAATAGAACAATAAGAGAAAGGGCATAAAAATAGAGAAATTTGATTCCAAACCCGATGAACTTTATATGTATCGTCAACACCCGTATTTCTTAAGTTGTGACAATAACCCGGGAACCTCTAAACCACAAGGTTTTTCTAAACCAATGTGGAAAATGACGGCTCGTATTAGGGGAACATCATATATCCCTAGAAACTTGGCAAAACGAACCAAAATCGAAGAAGAAGAAACGAGCGAGTCGGAATAAGATAGTTGTATTCGTTTGGTATAATATATGTAATATAGTGTGCTTATGCTTTATGATATATGTAAAAATTGCTTGTATTAATAAGTATTTTTTTTATTAATCTAACTCTTGTCTATTTTACAGTATAAAAACACAAAATGGATAGACAACCCAATATTTTTAGAGACCTACCCGGAGACAAGATTGATGAAATCTTGTCTAGAGTCGGTCAGAATTCCTCGGCACAACTATTTAAGGCGAGATCAGTTTGTAAGACATTCGAAGAACGTTCCAAGAATGCCTTGGTTTATAAAAGGCTTTCGTTCGAAAGATGGGGGATATCACATTGGGAAATCCATAAGTTACGATGTGTTTACTTTGACGCATATATTGCGGGGAACCCAATTGCTATTTTACGCAACGGGTTAAGAAATTATTTTGACTCAATATATCCGAATATAGGACTTCGTGATTTAGAAAAAGTGGCTAACATGAAACATAAAGAAGCATGTTATGCTCACGAGTTAATAATGTTCGCTTCTCACCTAAGTGAGAAAAAGAACATCGGGCTACAACTATTAAACAAAACATTCTCACAAGTGACGGAGTCGGTAATTGGGGGTAAGAAATGAGGTTTTTAGGTTATTACGAGACTGTTGGTCATTACGTAACCCTCGTCCCTTTGACGACGTTACAACACGCTGTCTTATCAACGGCCATAACGGTTATGTTCCACAAGACCAAGGATGGGAAGTAGTCCTAGTAAAACCAGAATGCATGACTTGTTTCTGGACGTATGAATTACGTGTCTTTATTGCCTTTGCTGAACGACTTGTGTACTAGCTAGAATTATCTTCACAACTATCTTGTATCAAAGTTATTGTGTGCTATATTTCATGCTTTATGTAAAATAAGCGGTATTGTAAGTTTGTAAAATATTGTATAAAAGTTTGAACGCGAAATATTATTATAATCAGTTTTTTATATAGAATTGTAGTAGTTGAATTGTATATTAGCTACTAAGTATGAACTTAACGGGTAGGTACTACCCGAATTTAAACTTATAAAACACTAATATGAAGAAAAAGCTTTTATAAATGAGTTCATATTATGCTACGAAATACTATTAACTACTCTTAATATTCTGTATGATTAACTTGTTCCATTTGACTATTTTGAAGGAAATGGCACCGACTACTCGACACACCGTGAATATGAATGAAGAGGAATTCCGTACTTTTCTAGCTTTAAACATAGCCGCAGTACAGGTTGCGCTACATACCAACAATAACCTTGGATCTAGCAGTACATGAAATCGTGTAGGATACACCTACAAAGAATTCACTGCCTGCAAACCTTTGGAATTTGATGGAACTGAAGGACCGATCGGATTGAAACGGTGGACCGAGAAGGTCGAATCGGTGTTTGCCATAAGTAAGTGTACTGAAGAGGACAAAGTGAAGTACGCTACGCATACCTTCACAGGTTCTGCGTTAACATGGTGGAATACCTATCTAGAGCAAGTGGGACAAGATGATGCGTACGCACTACCGTGGTCAGCATTCAAGCACTTGATGAATGAGAAGTACCGTCCCAGAACCGAGGTCAATAAGCTCAAGACAGAACTTAGAGGGTTACGAACCCAACGATTTGATATTACCACATACGAAAGATGATTCACAGAATTGTGCCTATTGTGTCCGGGAGCGTTCGAAGATGAGGAAGAGAAGATCGACGCATTTGTGAAAGGATTACCGGAAAGAATCCAAGAAGATATAAGTTCACACGAGCCCGCCTCCATACAACAGGCATGTAGAATGGCTCACAAACTAGTGAACCAGATTGAGGAAAGAATTAAAGAACAGACGGCTGAAGAGGCCAATGTGAAGCAAGTCAAAAGAAAGTGGGAGGAAAACGGTGATAAGAATCACCAATACAACAACAACAGCAATTACAATAATAATCGCAACAATTATCCCAACAATCGCAACATCAATCGCAACTACAACAAACGTCCCAACAACAACAACAAGAACAATAACAACAACAACAACAACAACAACAACAACAACAACAACAACAACAACAACAACAACAACAACAAAAACAACAACAACAACAACAACAACAACAACAACAACAACAACAACAGCAACTACAATAATCATCCCAACAACAACAACAACAATCAGAAGCAGTTATGCCAAAGGTGTGAAAAGTATCACTCGGGGTTCTGCACCAAATTTTGCAACAAGTGTAAAAGAAATGGTCATAGCGCGGCAAAGTGTGAGGTCTACGGACCAGGGGTTAACAGAACAAAAGGAACAAATGGTGTCGGAATGAGTAATGGCGGAGCAAGTAGTGTCGGAGGAAGTTATGCCAATGTAGTTTCTTATAAATGTAGAAAACCAGGCCACATTATTAGAAATTGCCCGAACCAGGAGAACACGAATGGACAAGGCCGCGGAAGAGTTTTCAATATTAATGCGGCAGAGGCACAGGAAGACCCAGAACTTGTTACGGGTACGTTTCTTATTGACAATAAATCTGCTTACGTTTTATTTGATTCAGGTGCGGATAGAAGCTATATGAGTAGAGACTTTTGTGCTAAATTAAGTTGTCCATTAACGCTGTTGGATAGTAAATTTTTACTCGAATTAGCAAACGGTAAATTAATTTCAGCAGATAATATATGCCGGAATCGAGAAATTAAACTGGGTAGCGAAATATTTAAGATTGATTTGATACCAGTAGAGTTAGGGAGTTTTGATGTAATAGTTGGCATGGACTGGCTGAAGAAGGTGAAAGCAGAGATCGTATGTTATAAAAATGCAATTCGCATTGTACGAGAAGAAGGAGAACCCTTAATGGTGTACGGAGAAAAGGGCAATATGAAGCTACATCTTATTAGTAATTTGAAGGCACAAAAACTAATAAAAAAAGGTTGCTATGCTGTTCTAGCACACGTCGAGAAAGTACAAACTGAAGAAAAGAGCATCAATGATGTTCCCGTCGCAAAAGAATTTCCCGATGTATTTCCGAAAGAATTTCCGGGACTACCTCCACATCGATCTGTTTAATTTCAAATAGATCTTGTACCAGGAGCTGCACCAATAGCTCATGCTCCTTATAGACTCGCACCCAGCGAGATGAAAGAACTGCAAAGCCAACTGCAAGAACTATTAGAACGTGGTTTCATTTGACCAAGCACATCACCATGGGGAGCTCCTATTTTGTTTGTCAAGAAGAAGGATGGTACATTTAGGTTGTGTATTGACTACAGAGAGTTGAACAAACTTACCATCAAAAACCGTTATCCAATGCCGAGAATTGACGACTTATTTGATCAACTACAAGGCTCATCGGTTTATTCGAAGATCGATTTACGTTCTGGATATCATCAAATGCGAGTAAAGGAGGATGATATTCCAAAAACTGCTTTTAGGACGCGTTATGGTCATTACGAGTTTATGGTTATGCCGTTTGGATTGACTAACGCACCAGCTGTGTTCATGGACCTTATGAACCGAGTGTGTGGGCCATATCTTGACAAGTTTGTCATTGTTTTCATCGATGACATACTTATTTACTCAAAGAATGATCAAGAGCACGAAGAACATTTGAGAAAAGTGCTAGAAGTATTGAGGAAAGAAAAACTGTACGCTAAGTTTTCAAAGTGTGCATTTTGGTTGGAAGAAGTTCAATTCCTCGGTCACATAGTGAACAAAGAAGGTATCCAGGTGGACCCGGCAAAGATTGAAACCGTTGAAAAGTGGGAAAAACCAAAAACTCCGAAGCATATACGTCAATTTTTAGGATTGGCTGGTTACTACAGAAGATTCATCCAAGATTTCTCCAAAATAGCAAAACCCTTGACTGCATTAACGCATAAAGGGAAGAAATTTGAATGGAAGGATGAACAAGAGAAGGCGTTTCAATTATTGAAGAAAAAGCTAACTACTGCACCTATATTGTCATTGCCTGAAGGGAATGATGATTTTGTGATTTATTGTGACGCATCAAAGCAAGGTCTAGGTTGTGTATTAATGCAACGGATGAAGGTGATTGCTTATACGTCTAGACAATTGAAGATTCACGAGCAAAATTATACGACGCATGATTTGGAATTAGTCGCGGTTGTTTTTGCATTAAAGACTTGGAGGCACTACTTATATGGGGTCAAAATATTATATATACCGATCACAAAAGTCTTCAACATATATTTAATCAGAAACAACTGAATATGAGGCAGCGTAGGTGGATTGAATTGTTGAATGATTACGACTTTGAGATTTGTTACCACCTGGGGAAGGCAAATGTGGTAGCCGACGCCTTGAGCAGAAAGGACAGAGAACCCATTCGAGTAAAATCTATGAATATAATGATTCACACTAACCTTACTACTCAAATAAAGGAGGCGCAACAAGGAGTTTTAAAAGAGGGAAATTTAAAGGATGAAATACCCAAAGGATCGGAGAAGCATCTTAATATTCGGGAAGACGGAACCCGGTATAGGGCTGAAAGAATTTGGGTACCAAAATTTGGAGATATGAGAGAAATGGTACTTAGAGAAGCTCATAAAACCAGATACTCAATACATCCTGGAACGGGGAAGATGTACAAGGATCTTAAGAAACATTTTTGGTGGCCAGGTATGAAAGCCGATATTGTTAAATATGTAGGAGAATGTCTGACGTGTTCTAAGGTCAAAGCTGAACATCAGAAACCATCAGGTCTACTACAACAACCTGAAATCCCGGAATGGAAATGGGAAAACATTACCATGGATTTCATTACTAAATTGCCAAGGACTGCAAGTGGTTATGATACTATTTGGCTAATAGTTGATCGTCTCACTAAGTCAGCACACTTCTTGCCAATAAGAGGAGATGACAAGATGGAGAAGTTAGCACGACTGTATTTGAAGGAAGTCATCTCCAGACATGGAATACCAATCTCTATTATCTCTGATAGGGATGGCGGATTTATTTCAAGATTCTGGCAGACATTACAGCAAGCATTGGGAACTCGTCTAGACATGAGTACTGCCTATCATCCACAAACTGATGGGCAGAGTGAAAGGATGATACAAAATCTCGAAGACATGCTACGAGCTTGTGTTATTGATTTCGGAAACAGTTGGGATCGACATCTACCGTTAGCAGAATTTTCCTACAACAACAGCTACCATTCAAGCATTGAGATGGCGCCATTTGAAGCACTTTATGGTAGAAAGTGCAGGTCTCCGATTTGTTGGAGTGAAGTGGGGGATAGACAGATTACGGGTCCGGAGATAATACAAGAAACTACCGAGAAAATCATCCAAATTCAACAAAGATTGAAAACCGCCCAGAGTCGACAAAAGAGCTACGCGGACAGTAAAAGAAAAGATATAGAGTTTGAAATTAGAGAAATGGTCATGCTTAAGGTTTCACCTTGGAAAGGCGTCGTTCGATTTGGTAAACGGGGGAAACTAAATCCAAGGTACATTGGACCATTCAAGATTATAGATCGTGTCAGACCAGTTGCTTACCAACTAGAGCTACCTCAACAACTCGCGGCTGTACATAACACTTTCCACGTCTCAAATTTGAAGAAATGTTTTGCTAAAGAAGATCTCACTATTCTGTTGGACAAAATCCAAATCAATGAAAAACTTCAATTCATTGAAGAACCCGTCAAAATAATGGATCGTGAGGTTAAGAGACTTAAACAAAACAATATACCTATTGTTAAGGTTCGATGGAATGCTCGTAGAGGACCCGAGTTCACCTAGGAGCATGAAGATCAGATGAAGAAGAAATACCCACATTTATTTCCAGAAGATACGTCAACACCTCCAACTTCTTAAAATTTCGGGACGAAATTTATTTAACGGGTAGGTACTGTAGTGACCCGAACTTTTCCATGTTTATATATATATTAAATGAAATTGTTATTTACATGATTAAGTGTTTCCAACATGTTAAGCAATCAAACTTGTTAAGACTTGATTAATTGAAATAGGTTTCATATAGAGAATTGACCACCCAAGTTGACCGGTGATTCACGAACGTTAAAACTTGTAAAAACTATATGATGACATATATATGGTTATATATATAGTTAACATGATTTTATTATAAGTATTTATCTCATTAGGTATTTTAACAATGAGTTATATACATAAAAATGAGACTATTAATTTAAGAAACTCAAAAACGATATATATAACGATTATCGTTATAACAACGTCTTACTAGGTACATATGAATCATATTAAAATATTGATACACTTGGTTAATTATGTTAAATGATAATTAAATATATTATTAAGTGTATTAACAATGAAATACATATGTAAAAATAAGACTACTAACTTAATGATTTCGAAACGAGACATATATATAACGATTATCGTTGTAACGACATTTAACTGTATATATATCATATTAAGATATATTATATATCATAATATCATGATAATATAACAATTTAACATCTCATTTGTTATAATAAACAATGGGTTAACAACATTCAACAAGATCGTTAACCTAAAGGTTTCAAAACAACATTTACATGTAACGACTAACGATGACTTAACGACTAAGTTAAAATGTAAATACATGTAGTGTTTTAATATGTATTCATACACTTTTGAAAGACTTCAATACACTTATAAAAATACTTCTACTTAACAAAAATGCTTACAATTACATCCTCGTTCAGTTTCATCAACAATTCTACTCGTATGCACCCGTATTCGTACTCGTACAATACACAGCTTTTAGATGTATGTACTATTGGTATATACACTCCAATGATTAGCTCTTAACAGCCCATGTGAGTCACCTAACACATGTGGGAACCATCATTTGGAAACTAGCATGAAATATCTCATAAAATTACAAAAATATGAGTAATCATTCATGACTTATTTACATGAAAACAAAATTACATATCCTTTATATCTAATCCATACACCAACGACCAAAAACACCTACAAATACTTTCATTCTTCAATTTTCTTCATCTAATTGATCTCTCTCAAGTTCTATCTTCAATTTCTAAGTGTTCTTCATAAATTCCAAAAGTTCTAGTTTCATAAAATCAAGAATACTTCCAAGATTGCAAGTTTACTTCCAAGTTTTCTAAATCCATTCCAAGTAATCATCCAAGATCAAGAAACCTTTGTTACTTAAAGTAGTTTATCTTTCTAATACAAGGTAATAATCATATTCAAACTTTAATTCAATTTCTATAACTATAACAATATTATTTCGAGTGGAAATCTTACTTGAAATTGTTTTCGTGTCATGATTCTGCTTCAAGAACTTTCAAGCCATCCAAGGATCCTTTGAAGCTAGATCTATTTTTCTCATTTCTAGTAGGTTTATCCAAGGAACTTGAGGTAGTAATGATGTTCATAACATCATTCGATTCATACATATAAAGCTATCTTATTCGAAGGTTTAAACTTGTAATCACTAGAACATAGTTTAGTTAATTCTAAACTTGTTCGCAAATAAAAGTTAATCCTTCTAACTTGACTTTTAAAATCAACTAAACACATGTTCTATATCTATATGATATGCTAACTTAATGATTTAAAACCTGGAAACACGAAAAACACCGTAAAACCGGATTTACGCCGTCGTAGTAACACCGCGGGCTGTTTTGGGTTAGTTAATTAAAAACTATGATAAACTTTGATTTAAAAGTTGTTATTCTGGGAAAATGATTTTTATTATGAACATGAAACTATATCCAAAAATTATGGTTAAACTCAAAGTGGAAGTATGTTTTCTAAAATGGTCATCTAGACGTCGTTATTTCGACTGAAATGACTACCTTTACAAAAATGACTTGTAACTTATTTTTTCGACTATAAACCTATACTTTTTCTATTTAGATTCATAAAATAGAGTTCAATATGAAACCATAGCAATTTGATTCACTCAAAACGGATTTAAAATGAAGAAGTTATGGGTAAAACAAGATTGGATAATTTTTCTCATTTTAGCTACGTGAAAATTGGTAACAAATCTATTCCAACCATAACTTAATCAACTTGTATTGTATATTATGTAATCTTGAGACACCATAGACACGTATACAATGTTTCGACCTATCATGTCGACACATCTATATATATTTCGGAACAACCATAGACACTCTATATGTGAATGTTGGAGTTAGCTATACAGGGTTGAGGTTGATTCCAAAATATATATAGTTTGAGTTGTGATCAATACTGAGATACGTATACACTGGGTTGTGGATTGATTCAAGATAATATTTATCGATTTATTTCTGTACATCTAACTGTGGACAACTAGTTGTAGGTTACTAATGAGGACAGCTGATTTAATAAACTTAAAACATCAAAATATATTAAAAGTGTTGTAAATATATTTTGAACATACTTTGATATATATGTATATATTGTTATAGGTTCATGAATCAACCAGTGGCCAAGTCTTACTTCCCGACGAAGTAAAAATCTGTGAAAGTGAGTTATAGTCCCACTTTTAAAATCAAATATTTTTGGGATGAGAATACATGCAGGTTTTATAAATGATTTACAAAATAGACACAAGTACGTGAAACTACATTCTATGGTTGAATTATTGAAATCGAATATGCCCCTTTTTATTAAGTCTGGTAATCTAAGAATTAGGGAACAGACACCCTAATTGACGCGAATCCTAAAGATAGATCTATTGGGCCTAACAAACCCTATCCAAAGTACCGGATGCTTTAGTACTTCGAAATTTATATCATATCCGAAGGGTGTCCCGGAATGATGGGGATATTCTTAAATATGCATCTTGTTAATGTCGGTTACCAGGTGTTCACCATATGAATGATTTTTTATCTCTATGTATGGGATGTGTATTGAAATATGAAATCTTGTGGTCTATTGTTACGATTTGATATATATAGGTTAAACCTATAACTCACCAACATTTTTGTTGACGTTTAAAGCATGTTTATTCTCAGGTGAATACTAAGAGCTTCCGCTGTTGCATACTAAAATAAGGACAAGATTTGGAGTCCATGTTTGTATGATATTATGTAAAAACTACATTCAAGAAACTGATTTCGATGTAACATATTTGTATTGTAAACCATTATGTAATGGTCGTGTGTAAACAGGATATTTTAGATTATCATTATTTGATAATCTACGTAAAACTTTTTAAACCTTTATTTATGAAATAAAGGTTATGGTTTGTTTTAAAAATGAATGCAGTCTTTGAAAAACGTCTCATATAGAGGTCAAAACCTCGCAACGAAATCAATTAATATGGAACGTTTTTAATCAATAAGAACGGGACATTTCAGTTGGTATCCGAGCGTTGGTCTTAGAGAACCAGAATTTTGCATTAGTGTGTCTTATCGAGTTTGTTAGGTTGCATTAGTGAGTCTGGACTTCGACCGTGTTTACTTGAAAAATGATTTCTTAACAAATTTTGTTGGAAACTATATATTTTTAACATGTGAATATTATGTGATATATTAATCTCTTAACGTGTTTGATATTATGTGATAGATGTCTACCTCTAGAACAAGTCCCATTAACTCACCTAATAATAATGAAGAGTCAAATATAAATTGGAATGATTCGTGGACTGATTCACAAGTTCCCGAAGAGGAACCGGAAGACGGAAGAAGAATCGGAACCGGAAGAAGAAATAGAACCACTGGGGGAAATAATAAAATGATTAAGTAGAAAAAAATCCTCAACCAACCGACCAAAGTTAATTATGGTCAATGGTGTTTCCGCCAAGGAAGCAAAGTATTGGGAGGATTACCAATTCTCCGATGAATCGGATCCCGACAAGGATTCCGATGATGTTATAGAAATTACCCCAACACAATTTAATAAGGCAAAAGAGAACAATAAGAGAAAGGGCATAAAAATAGAGAAATTTGATTCCAAACCCGATGAACTTTATATGTATCATCAACACCCGTATTTCTTAAGTTGTGACAATAACCCGAGAACCTCTAAACCACCAGGTTTTTCTAAACCAATGTGGAAAATGACGGCTCGTATTAGGGGAACATCATATATCCCTAGAAACTTGGCAAAACGAACCAAAACCGAAGAAGAAGAAACGAGCGAGTCAGAATAAGATAGTTGTATTCGTTTGGTGTAATATATGTAATATAGTGTGCTTATGCTTTATGATATATGTAAAAATTGCTTGTATTAATAAGTATTTTTTTTATGAATCTAACTCTTGTCTATTTTACAGTATAAAAACACAAAATGGATAGACAACTCAATATTTTAAGAGACCTACCCGGAGACATGATTGATGAAATCTTGTCTAGAGTCGGTCAGAATTCCTCGGCACAACTATTTAAGGCGAGATCAGTTTGTAAGACATTAGAAGAACGTTCCAAGAATGCCTTGGTTTATAAAAGGCTTTCATTCGAAAGATGGGGGATATCACATTGGGAAATCAATAAGTTACTGTAAGACCCGAATATTTATCTTGTATACTTGTGTATTATGGTGTTCAAGGGTGTGGGTTTTATTGTATATAAATTAAAATGCAAAAGAAACTGTTTCAGTAGGATCGCGCGCCGCGCGGGTTTGGGGCGCGCCGCGCCATTTGGCGCTGACAGAATCCTTTGTTTTAATTGGTTTAAATGAAGGGTATTTGGGTAATTTCACTTGGGACCGGATTTGTGAGCCATATTAGCTGGTTTGGATCAGTTTTGGATCATTTTCACATCCATTCATCACTCTCAAACTATTTTAGAGAGAGAGAGAGAGATTCTAGAGAGAGATTTAGGGTTTTGGTGAAGAAGGAGGCCGAATTGATCAAAAGCTCGAGTTCTAAAGTTGTTCCTTTCGTTCCTAGCTACGTTGTGGTGGTATTGGTAAGCTCAAACTCCGAATTTCATCTATTTGATTTGATATTCAAGTTAGGGTTTGAGTTAGTTTGATGAAAAACCCTTTTAGATGATGAAATGGGTTTAGTGATGCTAGTAATTGGGTTTATTGTTAATTGTTGGTGGATTTTGGGTTGGTGAACTAATTGGCCATGTTTAGGACTTGAAATTGAGTTTAATCACTTAAGTTAGTGATTATGGAAGTATTGAAACCCATTTAAGGTTATTTGGTTGACTAATTGTGACTTTGGGTCAAATTAGGGTTTGGTGGTGATTATGACCCATTTGGCGATTTAATGAGGTTTATAAACTTGAAATGGATTAAGTTGAAGTATAAAACCAAGTTAAATGTATTTTGGTGTCAAAACTTGTAAATGGTGAGATTTTGACCTTATGGGTCAAAATTAGGGTTTAAGTGTCAAAATGGGTATGACACGTGTTTAACACTTGAGTTCGGGTTTAATTGGCGTATTAGGACCATTCTCACTTGTGTTAGTGATTATTGGTTAGTTTTGGGCACAGTTTGTGCTTGGAAGTGCATTTGGGTCGAAATTGCACTAAGTGACGAATTGGGTTAATTTGTAAATCCACTCTAAGTGTATTGTTGTAATTGTGATAATGGAATAGGTACTTTCCATTGGCGAGTTGCGGATTACTTGGAAGCATTCTTCAAGACTTCAAGGTGAGTGATAATATCCTATGTGCATATGTATGTGTAGGATGGGTGCGGGTCGGGTGAAGTGATTCTCGGCTATAGAGCTCACTTCACATATAGATGGATTTGATGGACTTTTGTATGAGTCCAATTGGCACGGTTGTGCGTTTTGGTTGACCATCTTTGGCGAAGTACGCGTTCGCGTGTACAATATCACACGTGGTTGTGATGTGGTTGATATAACCCCAATGGCGAAGGGTATAATATTGAGAAGTGAATCGCGTGTGTATTCAGATTCACGATGACGCGTGTGGTTTCAGTCATCTTATTGTATTGTGGAAATGAATCTCGTGTAGTTCGGATTCATGGTGACTCGTGTAGTTCGGTCATCTTATTGAGGTAGTAATCTCGTGTGGTTTCGGATTACTAAGGCTCGTGTAGTTCGGCCAACCTCGATGTTGTGAAGATAGTAATCTCGTGTGGTTTCGGATTACTAAGGCTCGTGTAGTTCGGCCAATCTTCATTGTGGTATTCGATTCTCGGTATTGGGTTAAGGTGTTAACCTTGTTCGTTTATATTGTTATATATTAATGTATTGTTGTGTTGTAGCTAACCCTCCGGGTGTAGCTATTTGGCGTTGTTCACATCATCGTTGGTGAACTTATATTGTTGTTGTATCTTTAGCTCGTTGCTTAGAGATCGTATGGTATGCTTAGTGTAGTGCCTTATATATGGATGCCTCGGTATGCGGTATTTGTTATTTTGTTGCGTGTCCATTTTATACATATATATGTATGTAGTATATTATCATTCACTAAGCGTTAGCTTACCCTCTCGTTGTTGACTCTTTTTTATAGATTGCATGCGGACGGTGGCTCGGGTAAGCGCGGGGACTAGAAGACTTGCATAGTTGCTTTAGAGACTTGCTTTTGGATTTATTAGGATTGGGTAGCGTATCCCCAATCGCCATGCTCGGCTTTGTTTTGTATTAAAAGTCTTATGGTCGAAAATTGTATTTTGATACTTAAAGGGTAATTTGGTCGATGTGGGCCCCGCTTCGTAAACTAAATTTTATTAATGGAACGAGCTAGTTTTCATATATTGAACATGCGGTTAAAAGCGTTTTGTCTAAATACGTCGGGAACTAGTCAAACATTTTCGCATTTAAAGACTTTCCGGACAGTCAGGTTTGGCGCGCCGCGCGGCCTATATGGCGCGCCGCACCAGGTGGCAGTTCAGTAATTTTTTTTTTGTTTGTAATTTTACACGGTTTAATCGCAGGTTGGTTTGGGTTGTTACAAGTGGTATCAGAGCATGGTCTAAGGGATTTAGGTGACTTGAGATAGGTGCCTAGACTTAGACTTGTGTGTGCTTAAATTGTTGCGGGACTTGTAGGATTACGGGTCGGAATGGGTTTGATTAGTTCCTTGGCTATAGGTTGACTAACGTTTATATTAATAATGCGGATATTATTAATATGTTGTCGTGTTGTGATAATAATTCTCGCGTGTGTTTGTACCGCGTAGAATTTTGGTTGTGTTTGTGTATATCATCGAGCGAGACGGTCGTTGTACTAACGAGTCGATGCGGCATGTGTGCGTAATAAGAACTTGCAAACCTTATTACGGGTGCAAATCGTGTCTAACAAGTGATGTACGATGAGTGTTTAGCAAGATGGGGCAGTGTCGTGCGTACGGTTTTACACGTTCGTGGACTAATCGTTTTGCATTCTTTAGAATGACGACGCGAAACGAGACCGAGGCGAATGACGCGGAGTTTAACACTAGGGTTGCGGCCGCCGTTGAGGAGCAAATGGGTGCGTTAGAAGAAAGAATGGAAAGGAGGTATTCCGAACTTCAAAGTAGTGGTGAAATGGAGCGTTATCTTAAGAGCTTCATGAGGACTAAACCCCCGATGTATGACGGAAAGCCGGATCCTTTGGTAAGCACAACTTGGATTTCAGACGTCGAAGGGTGTTTCCGTACTATTGGTTGCCCTCCCGAGAGAAAGACGAGACTCGCTACAAGTTTGTTGCGGGGTAGGGCAAGGGATTGGTTGGATGGTAAGATTGATCTTGTCGGTGGCGAGACGTTTATGGCTTTATCGTGGGACGACTTTAAGGAGGAATTCTTCGAGGAGTTCCGGACTTCGGCCGATTTGTGGGAATTGCGTAATGAGTTGCGAAATTTGCGACAAGGATCTATGGATTTGAGTACTCTCAAGACGACCTTTATGGCGAAGGCTCGTTTTTGTCCGGAGTATTTGGGGAATGATCGTTTGTTGATGGGAGATTTCTATCGGACCTTGAATGATGACTTGAAAAGTAAAATTAGCCGGGGTCAAGCGAAATCGTTTTCGGAATTATTCGACTTGGCTAGAGGTTTCGAGTCGTATTCACGATCGAAAAAGGGTGAACCTTCAAGTGAGCGAAGGGTCGTTTCTTATGGTGCTCTGAGTAAGAGGGCTAAGGGTCCGAGTGTGAGCACGGGTGGTACGCGAGCGGGTATGTCGGATTCTAGTGCGGCTAGATGTTACAATTGTGGCGTGAGGGGTCATAAGTCTT
Source organism: Rutidosis leptorrhynchoides (assembly GCF_046630445.1). Classification (NCBI taxonomy): domain Eukaryota; kingdom Viridiplantae; phylum Streptophyta; class Magnoliopsida; order Asterales; family Asteraceae; genus Rutidosis; species Rutidosis leptorrhynchoides. Next base: position 189,825,189 of record NC_092333.1, read on the forward strand.
GGGAATGTTCCGTACCAAAGGGTGATGGTATGGTGTGCTTCAATTGCCAAAAAGAAGGACATCGTAAGTCAGAATGTCCCAAGTTAGCGGGGACGGGTGCGGCCAGGAGACGTTAAGGTACGTTTAATTTTGATAAATATGTCTTTGATTATTTATTAAATGCCGTTTGAGTTTGAGTTGCGTGCCTTTGTTGTGCGTGTTATGCTATAGGTGACGTTCCTAATGGAAGTACCCTATGTTGATGATTGATTGAAGGGCGAAGGGCGTAAGACTTGGTGCAACCAAGCATTCCTTAGTATTTGGGAAACGTTTCTACCAAGCCACGGAAATGGTTTTGGTGTTTGGTTGTTAAGCGCGTGTTCGCTTTGATGTTGAAGTAACGAATCATGAGGTTCGTCGGTTGGTTGGAACCCTTGAGATCGAGTGTTTTAAATCTCGATGTGTGTTGGTAATGGAGTCTTTATGACGCGACATTAGGTGCCTCTTTTATACCTACTAGCGTGGTGTTCGACACTGATTGTGTTGCGGTACACTTTTCGTACAAAGTGTTTAAGGGTTGGTTAAAATCCTTCGTGTGCTCAAGGTTGGAGCAAGATGTGGTTATGGGTCGTGTGAGCCCAATTGTTGGTAAAGTCTACCTGTGGTAGCATTGTGCGGTTGTACGAGTTATGGATATGGAACGTGGTTCTAAGTGGGGGAGTTACACTCCCGCACGAGGAAGTTTTAGTGTGAGATTTCGGATGATGCTATTGGTAGATCCGGAAAATGTTGTCGAGACCTGGTTGGGTCGATTTGTGGTAGAGTACAATTTCGGATAAATTGTACTTATGGTTTGGATTTGAATCATCACCGAGGTGGTAACGTGGTAAATCTCGTAGAGAGATAATGGACGTGTTTGGCGAGCAAGGTGAAATCCTCCGGTTAAGGGAGGTGTGTGTCGGGTTCTCTTGTGGAGAATTATTGTTTGGTACCTATGTTTGGTATAGGTGGTTCTTGCTCGATTATGGTATGGTTGTTTGATGAAGCATGATCTTTAGGGTCCGCTGACTTCATCATGGGAATACGTGATTGGTGGAGCATGACTTTCGGGGTCCGCTGGCTTCATCATGAGCGTGGTGTTATATCGGTGAAGCATGATCTTCGGGTCCGCTGACTTCATCCGGTGTTGTGATCGGTGAAGCATGATCTTCGGGTCCGCTGACTTCATCCGGTGTTGTGATTGGTGGAGCATGACCTTCGGGGTCCGCTGACTTCATTAAGGGAGTAGTGTTATGTCGGTATGGTGTAACACTATCGGGAAATGCGAGTACCGGTGGGAAATGCGAGTACCATTCCTGTGTTGAGATTGTGGATCGTGTGTGTTTTCGGATTCACGATGACGCATGTAGTTCGGTCATCTTATTGGAATGAATCTCGTGTAGTTCGGATTCATGGTGACTCGTGTAGTTCGGTCATCTTATTGAGGTAGTAATCTCTTGTGGTTTCGGATTACTAAGGCTCGTGTAGTTCGGCCAACCTCGATGTTGTGGAAGTGAATCTCGTGTAGTTCGGATTCACGAATGACTCGTGTGGTTTCGGTCATTGTATTGAGGAGTGAATCTCGTGTAGTTCGGATTCACAATTGACTCGTGTAGTTCGGTCATTCCTCCGGGATAGTGACTCTCGTGTAGTTCGGATTCACTATGGCGCGTGTAGTTCGGCCATTCCCGATTGTTGTTGTGGTGAAGGTAGTGAGTCACGTGTAGTTCGGATTTACTAGGGCGCGTGTGTTTTCGGCCAGCCTTCGTGTCGTGTGATCTATTGGTTGTTTGATACACCAATGGTAGGGTCGTAAGGACCATGTTGCGGGAACTATCGGTCGTTTTATACGTCGATGGTGGGGTCGTGAGGACCATGTTGTGGGATTAGTGAGGCGATAGCCGTGTTTCGCTCACATGTTTGTTACGGGTGTGACGATGGTTGATTTCGTACACCTTGGGTTTTGCGTTTCCATAGTCGTTTTGGGCGCTATCAGTTCTAGCCGTTGGATTATGATGTTACGGTGGTTGCGTATTGGTCGTATGGCGCACTACAAAGGATGTTTAGTGATTGATGTAATCCGAAAGGGTTCGTTTGGTTCGGTCTTTATCGTTTCGGATTGTTGACTTTAGGATTTAAACTTGGTTGCTTTTAGCATTGTACTTGGTAATGTTATGCTAGAGGGTTGATATCTCGGTTCGAGATTGGTTGAGTTTCCCGATGTGAGGGATTGAGCATGGTTTTAGTGCTCGGATTGTGATTTGTTAAATCGCGTGTGACGATTTTGGTTGTTAGAGGTGATTCATTGGGAAGAGTTGCCTAGGAAAGTCGTATTGGGACGTATGTTTGAGGACCGTGGAGTGTGGTCCGTTTGGTTAAGTGACGAGGATCACGAGGACGTGATCGAGTTTAAGTGGGGGAGAGTTGTAAGACCCGAATATTTATCTTGTATACTTGTGTATTATGGTGTTCAAGGGTGTGGGTTTTATTGTATATAAATTAAAATGCAAAAGAAACTGTTTCAGTAGGATCGCGCGCCGCGCGGGTTTGGGGCGCGCCGCGCCATTTGGCGCTATCAGAATCCTTTGTTTTAATTGGTTTAAATGAAGGGTATTTGGGTAATTTCACTTGGGACCGGATTTGTGAGCCATATTAGCTGGTTTGGATCAGTTTTGGATCATTTTCACATCCATTCATCACTCTCAAACTATTTTAGAGAGAGAGAGAGATTCTAGAGAGAGATTTAGGGTTTTGGTGAAGAAGGAGGCCGAATTGATCAAAAGCTCGAGTTCTAAAGTTTTTCCTTTCGTTCCTAGCTACGTTGTGGTGGTATTGGTAAGCTCAAACTCCGAATTTCATCTATTTGATTTGATATTCAAGTTAGGGTTTGAGTTAGTTTGATGAAAAACCCTTTTAGATGATGAAATAGGTTTAGTGATGCTAGTAATTGGGTTTATTGTTAATTGTTGGTGGATTTTGGGTTGGTGAACTAAGTGGCCATGTTTAGGACTTGAAATTGAGTTTAATCACTTAAGTTAGTGATTATGGAAGTATTGAAACCCATTTAAGGTTATTTGGTTGACTAATTGTGACTTTGGGTCAAATTAGGGTTTGGTGGTGATTATGACCCATTTGGCGATTTAATGAGGTTTATAAACTTGAAATGGATTAAGTTGAAGTATAAAACCAAGTTAAATGTGTTTTAGTGTCAAAACTTGTAAATGGTAAGATTTTGACCTTATGGGTCAAAATTAGGGTTTAAGTGTCAAAATGGGTATGACACGTGTTTAACACTTGAGTTCGGGTTTAATTGGCGTATTAGGACCATTCTCACTTGTGTTAGTGATTATTGGTTAGTTTTGGGCATGGTTTGTGCTTGGAAGTGCATTTGGGTCGAAATTGCACTAAGTGACGAATTTGGTTGATTTGTAAATCCACTCTAAGTGTATTGTTGTAATTGTGATAATGGAATAGGTACTTTCCATTGGCGAGTTGCGGATTACTTGGAAGCATTCTTCAAGACTTCAAGGTGAGTGATAATATCCAATGTGCATATGTATGTGTAGGATGGGTGCGGGTCGGGTGAAGTGATTCTCGGCTATAGAGCTCACTTCACATATAGATGGATTTGATGGACTTTTGTATGAGTCCAATTGGCACGGTTGTGCGTTTTGGTTGACCATCTTTGGCGAAGTACGCGCTCGCGTGTACAATATCACACGTGGTTGTGATGTGGTTGATATAACCCCAATGGCGAAGGGTATAATATTGAGAAGTGAATCGCGTGTGTATTCGGATTCACGATGACGCGTGTGGTTTCGGTCATCTTATTGTATTGTGGAAATGAATCTTGTGTAGTTCGGATTCATGGTGACTCGTGTAGTTCGGTCATCTTATTGAGGTAGTAATATCGTGTGGTTTCAGATTACTAAGGCTCGTGTAGTTCGGCCAACCTCGATGTTGTGAAGATAGTAATCTCGTGTGGTTTCGGATTACTAAGGCTCGTGTAGTTCGGCCAATCTTCATTGTGGTATTCGGTTCTCGGTATTGGGTTAAGGTGTTAACCTTGTTCGTTTATATTGTTATATATTAATGTATTGTTGTGTTGTAGCTAACCCTCCGGGTGTAGCTATTTGGCGTTGTTCACATCGTCGTTGGTGAACTTATATTGTTGTTGTATCTTTAGCTCGTTGCTTAGAGATCGTACGGTATGCTTAGTGTAGTGCCTTATATATGGATGCCTCGGTATGCGGTATTTGTTATTTTGTGGCGTGTCCATTTTATACATATATATGTATGTAGTATATTATCATTCACTAAGCGTTAGCTTACCCTCTCGTTGTTGACTCTTTTTTATAGATTGCATGCGGACGGTGGCTCGGGTAAGCGCGGGGACTAGAAGACTTGCATAGTTTCTTTAGAGACTTGCTTTTGGATTTATTAGGATTGGGTAGCGTATCCCCAATCGCCATGCTCGGCTTTGTTTTGTATTAAAAGTCTTATGGTCGAAAATTGTATTTTGATACTTAAAGGGTAATTTGGGTCGATGTGGGCCCCGCTTTGTAAACTAAATTTTATTAATGGAACGCGCTAGCTTTCATATATTGAACATGCGGTTAAAAGCGTTTTGTCTAAATACGTCGGGAACTAGTCAAACATTTTCGCATTTAAAGACTTTCCGGACAGTCAGGTTTGGCGCGCCGCGCCAGGTGGCAGTTCAGTAATTTTTTTTTTTTTTGTAATTTTACACGGTTTAATCGCAGGTTGGTTTGGGTTGTTACAGTTACGATGTGTTTACTTTGACGCATATATTGCGGGGAACCCAAATGCTATTTTACGCAACGGGTTAAGAAATTATTTTGACTTAATATATCCGAATATAGGACTTCGTGATTTAGAAAAAGCGGCTAACATGAAACATAAAGAAGCATGTTATGCTCACGGGTTAATAATGTTCGCTTCTCACCTAAGTGAGAAAAAGAACATCGGGCTACAACTATTAAACAAAACGTTCCCACAAGTGACGGAGTCGGTAATTGGGGTAAGAAATGAGGTTTTTAGGTTATTACGAGACTGTTGGTCATTACGTAACCCTCGTACCTTTGACGACGTTACAACATGCTGTCTTATCAACGGCCATAACGGTTATGTTCCACAAGACCAAGGATGGGAAGTAGTCCTAGTAAAACCAGAATGCATGACTTGTTTCTGGACGTATGAATTACGTGTCTTTATTGCCTTTGCTGAACGACTTGTGTACTAGCTAGAATTATCTTCACAACTATCTTGTATCAAAGTTATTGTGTGCTATATTTCATGCTTTATGTAAAATAAACGGTATTGTAAGTTTGTAAAATATTGTATAAAAGTTTGAACGCGAAATATTATTATAATCAGTTTTTCATATAGAATTGTAGTAGTTGAATTGTATATTAGCTACTAAGTATAAACTTAACGGGTAGGTACTACCCGAATTTAAACTTATAAAACGCTAATATGAAGAAAAAGCTTTTATAAATGAGTTCATATTATGCTACGAAATACTATTAACTACTCTTAATATTCTGTATGATTAACTTGTTCCATTTGACTATTTTGAAGGAAATGGCACCGACTACTCGACACACCGTGAATATGAATGTAGAGGAATTCCGTACTTTTCTAGCTTCAAACATAGCCGCAGTACAGGCTGCGCTACATACCAACAATAACCTTGGATCTAGCAGTACAGGAAATCGTGTAGGATGCACCTACAAAGAATTCACTGCATGCAAACCTTTGGAATTTGATGGAACTGAAGGACCGATCGGATTGAAACGGTGGACCGAGAAGGTCGAATCGGTGTTTGCCATAAGTAAGTGTACTGAAGACAAAGTGAAGTACGCTACGCATACCTTAACAGGTTCTGCGTTAACATGGTGGAATACCTATCTAGAGCAAGTGGGACAAGATGATGCGTACGCACTACCGTGGTCAGCATTCAAGCACTTGATGAACGAGAAGTACCGTCCCAGAACCGAGGTCAATAAGCTCAAGACAGAACTTAGAGGGTTACGAACCCAAGGATTTGATATTACCACATACAAAAGATGATTCACAGAATTGTGCCTATTGTGTCCGGGAGCGTTCGAAGATGAGGAAGAGAAGATCGACGCGTTTGTGAAAGGATTATCGGAAAGAATCCAAGAAGATATAAGTTCACATGAGCCCGCCTCCATACAACAGGCATGTAGAATGGCTCACAAACTAGTGAACCAGATTGAGGAAAGAGTTAAAGAACAGACGGCTGAAGAGGCCAATGTGAAGCAAGTTAAAAGAAAGTGGGAGGAAAACGGTGATAAGAATCACCAATACAACAACAACATCAATTACAATAATAATCGCAACAATTATCCCAACAATCGCAACATCAATCGCAACTACAACAAACGTCCCAACAACAATAACAACAACAACAACAACAACAACAACAACAACAACAACAACAACAACAACAGCAACTACAACAATCATCCCAACAACAAAACAACCGCAACAACAACAACAATCAGAAGCAGTTATGCCAAAGGTGTGAAAAGTATCACTCGGGGTTCTGCACCAAATTTTGCAACAAGTGTAAAAGAAATGGTCATAGCGCGGAAAAGTGTGAGGTCTACGGACCAGGGATTAACAGAACGAAAGGAACAAATGGTGTCGGAACGAGTAATGGCGGAGCAAGTAGTGTCGGAGGAAGTTATGCCAATGTAGTTTGTTATAAATGTAGAAAACTGGGCCACATTATTAGAAATTGCCCGAACCAGGAGAACACGAATGGACAAGGCCGCGGAAGAGTTTTCAATATTAATGCGGCAGAGGCACAGGAAGACCCGGAGCTTGTTACGGGTACGTTTCTTATTGACAATAAATCTGCTTACGTTTTATTTGATTCGAGTGCGGATAGAAGCTATATGAGTAGAGATTTTTGTGCTAAATTAAGTTATCCATTGACGCCGTTGGATAGTAAATTTTTACTCGAATTAACAAACGGTAAATTAATTTCAGCAGATAATATATGCCGGAATCGAGAAATTAAACTGGGTAGCGAAATATTTAAGATTGATTTGATACCAGTAGAGTTAGGGAGTTTTGATGTAATAGTTGGCATGGACTGGCTGAAGAAGGTGAAAGCAGAGATAGTATGTTATAAAAATGTAATTCGCATTGTACGAGAAGAAGGAGAACCCTTAATGGTGTACGGAGAAAAGGGCAATATGAAGCTACATCTTATTAGTAATTTGAAGGCACAAAAACTAATAAAAAAAGGTTGCTATGCTGTTCTAGCACACGTCGAGAAAGTACAAACTGAAGAAAAGAGCATCAATGATGTTCCCGTCGCAAAAGAATTTCCCGATGTATTTCTGAAAGAATTTCCGGGACTACCTCCACATCGATCTGTTGAATTTCAAATAGATCTTGTACCAGGAGCTGCACCAATAGCTCGTGCTCCTTATAGACTCGCACCCAGCGAGATGAAAGAACTGCAAAGCCAACTGCAAGAACTATTAGAACGTGGTTTCATTCGACCAAGCACATCACCATGGGGAGCTCCTGTTTTGTTTGTCAAGAAGAAGGATGGTACATTTAGGTTGTGTATTGACTACAGAGAGTTGAACAAACTTACCATCAAAAACCGTTATCCACTGCCGAGAATTGACGACTTATTTGATCAACTACAAGGCTCTTCAGTTTATTCGAAGATCGATTTACGTTCTGAATATCATCAAATGCAAGTAAAGGAGGATGATATTCCAAAAACTGCTTTTAGGACGCATTATGGTCATTACGAGTTTATGGTTATGCCGTTTGGATTGACTAATGCACCAGCTGTGTTCATGGACCTTATGAACCGAGTGTGTGGGCCATATCTTGACAAGTTTTCATTGTTTTCATCGATGACATACTTATTTACTCAAAGAATGATCAAGAGCATGAAGAACATTTGAGAAAAGTGCTAGAAGTATTGAGGAAAGAAAAACTGTACGCTAAGTTTTCAAAGTGTGCATTTTGGTTGGAAGAAGTTCAATTCCTCGGTCACATAGTGAACAAAGAAGGTATCCAGGTGGACCCGGCAAAGATCGAAACCGTTGAAAAGTGGGAAAAACCAAAAATTCCGAAGCATATACGTCAATTTTTAGGATTGGCTGGTTACTACAGAAGATTCATCCAAGATTTCTCCAAAATAGCAAAACCCTTGACTGCATTAACGCATAAAGGGAAGAAATTTGAATGGAAGGATGAACAAGAGAAGGCATTTCAATTATTGAAGAAAAAGCTAACTACTGCACCTATATTGTCATTGCCTGAAGGGAATGATGATTTTGTGATTTATTGTGACGCATCAAAGCAAGGTCTCGGTTGTGTATTAATGCAACGGACGAAGGTGATTGCTTATGCGTCTAGACAATTGAAGATTCACGAGCAAAATTATACGATGCATGATTTGGAATTAGGCGCGGTTGTTTTTGCATTAAAGACTTGGAGGCACTACTTATATGGGGTCAAAAGTATTATATATACCGACCACAAAAGTCTTCAACACATATTTAATCAGAAACAACTGAATATGAGGCAGCATAGGTGGATTGAATTGTTGAATGATTACGACTTTGAGATTCGTTACCACCCGGGGAAGGAAAATGTGGTAGCTGACGCCTTGAGCAGAAATGACAGAGAACCCATTCGAGTAAAATCTATGAATATAATGATTCACACTAACCTTACTACTCAAATAAAGGAGGCGCAACAAGGAGTTTTAAAAGAGGGAAATTTAAAGGATGAAATACCCAAAGGATCGGAGAAGCATCTTAATATTCGGGAAGACAGAACCCGGTATAGGGCTGAAAGAATTTGGGTACCAAAATTTGAAGATATGAGAGAAATGGTACTTAGAGAAGCTCATAAAACCAGATACTCAATACATCCTGAAACGGGGAAGATGTACAAGGATCTTAAGAAACATTTTTGGTGGCCAGGTATGAAAGCCGATATTGCTAAATATGCAGGAGAATGTTTGACGTGTTCTAAGGTCAAAGCTGAACATCAGAAACCATCAGGTCTACTACAACAACCTTAAATCCCGGAATGGAAATGGGAAAACATTACCATGGATTTCATTACTAAATTGCCAAGGACTGCAAGTGGTTATGATACTATTTGGGTAATAGTTGATCGTCTCACTAAGTCAGCACACTTCCTGCCAATAAGAGGAGATGACAAGTTGGAGAAGTTAGCACGACTGTATTTGAAGGAAGTCGTCTCCAGACATGGAATACCAATCTCTATTATCTCTGATAGGGATGGCTGATTTATTTCAAGATTCTGGCAGACATTACAGCAAGCATTGGGAACTCGTCTAGACATGAGTACTGCCTATCATCCACAAACTAATGGGCAGAGTGAAAGGACGATACAAAAGCTTGAAGACATGCTACGAGCTTGTGTTATTGATTTCGAAAACAGTTGTGACCGACATCTACCGTTAGCAGAATTTTCCTACAACAACAGCTACCATTCAAGCATTGAGATGGCGCCGTTTGAAGCACTTTATGGTAGAAAGTGCAGGTCTCCGATTTGTTGGAGTGAAGTGGGGGATAGACAGATTACGGGTCTGGAGATAATACAAGAAACTACCGAGAAAATCATCCAAATTCAACAAAGATTGAAAACCGCCCAGAGTCGACAAAAGAGCTAAGCGGACAGTAAAAGAAAAGATATAGAGTTTGAAATTGGAGAAATGGTCATGCTTAAGGTTTCACCTTGGAAAGGCGTTGTTCAATTTGGTAAACGGGGGAAACTAAATCCAAGGTACATTGGACCATTCAAGATTATAGATCGTGTCGGACCAGTAGCTTACCAACTAGAGCTACCTCAACAACTCGCGGCTGTACATAACACTTTCCACGTCTCAAATATGAAGAAATGTTTTGCTAAAGAAGATCTCACTATTCCGTTGGACGAAATCCAAATCAATGAAAAACTTCAATTCATTGAAGAACCCGTCGAAATAATGGATCGTGAGGTTAAGAGACTTAAACAAAACAAGATACCTATTGTTAAGGTTCGATGGAATGCTCGTAGAGGACCCGAGTTCACCTAGGAGCGTGAAGATCAGATGAAGAAGAAATACCCACATTTATTTCCAGAAGATACGTCAACACCTCCAACTTCTTAAAATTTCGGGACGAAATTTATTTAACGGGTAGGTACTGTAGTGACCCGAACTTTTCCATGTTTATATATATATTAAATGAAATTGTTATTTACATGATTAAGTGTTTCCAATATGTTAAGCAATCAAACTTGTTAAGACTTGATTAATTGAAATAGGTTTCATATAGAGAATTGACCACCCAAGTTGTCCGGTGATTCACTAACGTTAAAACTTGTAAAAACTATACGATGACATATATATGGTTATATATATAGTTAAAATGATTTTATTATAAGTATGTATCTCATTAGGTATTTTAACAATGAGTTATATACATAAAAATGAGACTATTAATTTAAGAAACTCAAAAACGATATATATAATGATTATCGTTATAACAACGTCTTACTAGGTACATATGAATCATATTAACATATTGATACACTTGGTTAATTATGTTAATTGATAATTAAATATATTATTAAGTGTATTAACAATGAAATACATATGTAAAAATAAGACTACTAACTTAATGATTTCGAAACGAGACATATATATAACGATTATCGTTGTAACGACATTTAACTATATATATATATATATCATACTAAGATATATTATATATCATAATATCATGATAATATAACAATTTAACATCTCATTTGTTATAATAAACAATGGGTTAACAACATTCAACAAGATCGTTAACCTAAAGGTTTCAAAACAACATTTACATGTAACGACTAACGATGACTTAACGACTAAGTTAAAATGTATATACATGTAGTGTTTTAATATGTATTCATACACTTTTGAAAGACTTCAATACACTTATAAAAATACTTCTACTTAACAAAAATGCTTACAATTACATCCTCGTTCAGTTTCATCAACAATTCTACTCGTATGCACCCGTATTCGTACTCGTACAATACACAGCTTTTAGATGTATGTACTATTGGTATATACACTCCAATGATCAGTTCTTAGTAGCCCATGTGAGTCACCTAACACATGTGGGAACCATAATTTGGCAACTAGCATGAAATATCTCATAAAATTACAAAAATATGAGTAATCATTCATGACTTATTTACATGAAAACAAAATTACATATCCTTTATATCTAATCCATACACCAACGACCAAAAACACCTACAAATACTTTCATTCTTCAATTTTCTTCATCTAATTAATCTCTCTCAAGTTCTATCTTCAAGTTCTAAGTGTTCTTCATAAATTCCAAAAGTTCTAGTTTCATAAAATCAAGAATACTTCCAAGATTGCAAGTTTACTTCCAAGTTTTCTAAATCCATTCCAAGTAATCATCCAAGATCAAGAAACCTTTGTTACTTACAGTAGGTTATCTTTCTAATACAAGGTAATAATCATATTCAAACTTTAATTCAATTTCTATAACTATAACAATCTTATTTCGAGTGGAAATCTTACTTAAAATTGTTTTCGTGTCATGATTCTGCTTCAAGAACTTTCAAGCCATCCAAGGATCCTTTGAAGCTAGATCTATTTTTCTCATTTCCAGTAGGTTTATCCAAGGAACTTGAGGTAGTAATGATGTTCATAACATCATTCAATTCATACATATAAAGCTATCTTATTCGAAGGTTTAAACTTGTAATCACTAGAACATAGTTTAGTTAATTCTAAACTTGTTCGAAAATAAAAGTTATTCCTTCTAACTTGACTTTTAAAATCAACTAAACACATGTTCTATATCTATATGATATGCTAACTTAATGATTTAAAACCTGGAAACACGAAAAACACCGTAAAACCGGATTTACGCCGTCGTAGTAACACCGCGGGCTGTTTTGGGTTAGTTAATTAAAAACTATGATAAACTTTGATTTAAAAGTTGTTATTCTGGGAAAATTATTTTTATTATGAACATGAAACTATATCCAAAAATTATGGTTAATCTCAAAGTGGAAGTATGTTTTCTAAAATGGTCATCTAGACGTCGTTCTTTCGACTGAAATGACTACCTTTATAAAAATGACTTGTAACTTATTTTTCCGACTATAAACCTATACTTTTTCTGTTTAGATTCATAAAATAGAGTTCAATATGAAACCATAGCAATTTGATTCACTCAAAACGGATTTAAAATGAAGAAGTTATGGGTAAAACAAGATTGGATAATTTTTCTCATTTTAGCTACGTGAAAATTGGTAACAAATCTATTCCAACCATAACTTAATCAACTTGTATTGTATATTATGTAATCTTGAGACACCATAGACACGTATACAATGTTTTGACCTATCATGTCGACACATCTATATATATTTCGGAACAACCATAGACACTCTATATGTGAATGTTGGAGTTAGCTATACAGGGTTGAGGTTGATTCCAAAAAATATATAGTTTGAGTTGTGATCAATAATGAGATACGTATACACTGGGTCGTGGATTGATTTAAGATAATATTTATCGATTTATTTCTGTACATCTAACTGTGGACAACTAGTTGTAGGTTACTAACGAGGACAGCTGACTTAATAAACTTAAAACATCAAAATATATTAAAAGTGTTGTAAATATATTTTGAACATACTTTGATATATATGTATATATTGTTATAGGTTCGTGAATCAACCAGTGGCCAAGTCTTACTACCCGACGAAGTAAAAATCTGTGAAAGTGAGTTATAGTCCCACTTTTAAAATCAAATATTTTTGGGATGAGAATACATGCAGGTTTTATAAATGATTTACAAAATAGACACAAGTACGTGAAACTACATTCTATGGTTGAATTATCGAAATCGAATATGCCCCTTTTTATTAAGTCTGGTAATCTAAGAATTAGGGAACAGACACCCTAATTGACGCGAATCCTAAAGATAGATCTATTGGGCCTAACAAACCCTATCCAAAGTACCGGATGCTTTAGTACTTCGAAATTTATATCATATCCGAAGGGTGTCCCGGAATGATGGGGATATTCTTAAATATGCATCTTGTTAATGTCGGTTACCAGGTGTTCACCATATGAATGATTTTTTATCTCTATGTATGAGATGTGTATTGAAATATGAAATCTTGTGGTCTATTGTTACGATTTGATATATATAGGTTAAACCTCTAACTCACCAACATTTTTGTTGACGTTTAAAGCATGTTTATTCTCAGGTGAATACTAAGAGCTTCCGCTGTTGCATACTAAAATAAGGACAAGATTTGGAGTCCATGTTTGTATGATATTGTGTAAAAACTGCATTCAAGAAACTGATTTTGATGTAACATATTTGTATTGTAAACCATTATATAATGGTCGTGTGTAAACAGGATATTTTAGATTATCATTATTTGATAATCTACGTAAAGCTTTTTAAACCTTTATTTATGAAATAAAGGTTATGGTTTGTTTTAAAAATGAATGCAGTCTTTGAAAAACGTCTCATATAGAGGTCAAAACCTCGCAATGAAATCAATTAATATGGAACGTTTTTAATCAATAAGAACGGGACATTTCAGGTTACCAGGTGTTCAATCCATATGAATGATTTTTAATCTCTATGCAGTTTTTGCGAAATGACTGATATGAGATGATGTTTATGAAAAATGGAAATGAAAATCTTGTGGTCTATTAAAATGATGGAAATGAATGTTTATGATAAACTAATGAACTCACCAACCTTTTGGTTGACACTTGAAAGCATGTTTATTATCAGGTTTGAAAGAAATCTTTCGCTGCACATTTGCTCATTTTAGAGATATTACTTGGAGTCATTCATGACATATTTCAAAAGACGTTGCATTCGAGTCGTCAAGTTCCTCAAGATTATTATTAAGTCATTTGTAGTTTAGATATATTATGAAATGGTATGCATGCCGTCAACTTTCGATGAAATGAAAGTTTGTCTTTTAAAAACGAATGCAATGTTTGTAAAATGTATCATATAGAGGTCAAGTACCTCACGATGTAACCAAATGTAATGTATTCATCCAGATGAATTTGGAAGGGTCCTTTCAGGTGGTATCAGAGCGGTGGTCTTAGTGAACCGGGTCTTGCATTAGTGTGTCTAACTGATAGTTGTTAGGATGCATTAGTAAGTCTGGACTTTGACCGTGTCTGGATATCAAAAGTTTTGCTTATCATTTCTTGTCAAAAATTATCTGCTTATCATTCTTAAGTCTAGACACGTTTTAGTGTAACTATTGCATAGATAGTGTATAGACAAAATTCATATCTTAGCATATCTATTACTATAAACTCTGTCCGACAGCTTCCGAAAGTTCCTCCGTAATCTATGGAATCTTTTGGACTATATATAGGTATTCTATGTAATCAGAATATCATCCAAAAATCACTTCATATCGAAAATCCTTTAGCTGATCGTGTAAGATAGATCCTGTACCAAATTCAAATTCATATAATTCCGAAGGCAATTCTGAAGACTCTGAAGGTAGTGTGACCGAAGTGCCCCAACAGGTTGATTACACTTCTTTATGGAGGAGATGGAGATGGGTTCAAGAAATACTCACTCATTGGAGAAATGAAGAGGGAGAACCCTACCGCGAACCAAATTTACCTCCCGACATCGGAGAACTTGACGCGCTCACCGGTCAACCAATTCGCAATACCATTTTCACACTCTTTGCCCGAATATTCCGTCTTGAAGAACGCATTCATAGAATTATGTTGGTGATTCAGCCTCTACTCCCGACTACTAATCAAGTAGGATTAGTGGAAGAAGTTAGAGAGCTTCGTGCTAGGTTTGAAGAAAGAGTGGAGTTTCTGGAGAGTACAATACGCAGTTTGGAAGATAGACTTATATATACAGCAACAACACAAGTACCAGCAGCATCACTGGCATCAACAGTACCACCATCATTAACGTCAATAGTACCATTACCACCACCAACCACAACCGTGTCATAAAGCCTCAACTTCACAATCTGTCCCACAAGCATCAACGTTATACGCCATGTAGATATCAAGGAATACCAACAATAATAACCGATGAAGTATTGATTCATAACATTATCGGAGAAACATTCTACGGTGATTATGTAATTTCTAAAGTTTAGAGATTATCTATTCTAGCCTTAACCGTAAATCAGATAGAGTAAAAACCCTGACCGGAATAGTGCGTGAGTTGCAAACAACACATGTTACACAAGCATTAACAGCAGTATCGTCAGCATCATCAGCACACTAATAGTACCATCAGCACCACCAGTACTAGCAGTACCGTCAGCATCACTAAAAGTATCACCGGCACCAGCAACGCCTGTAACACCACAAACTCCGTAAAATCTATAACCACCACAGATAATGACACCACTATCATCAACGGATACATTATGAGTTATGAGGTATTAACTCATTTTCACTGAAGGATTTATATGTATATCTTATATATATAAATTTTGAAACTATAATAAATCTTTCCGTACTAAGCTATTACGTATGAATCTTAACTACAAGGTTAAGTCATATTACTAATATGCTATGATGTACATCATTCGCCAGTGACTTAACCATCGTTAATTACAATCTCTGTTTCAACTCAAGGAATTCTACTTCATAATAGACCAAGTGTATTATTCAAATACATGTTTGATTGTACACTTTCATTTTCGATATATTCGAAATATTCTGGAAAACATCATTCATATCTTGCGAAGTTCACAAGAATCCCACGAACACCGATATCATTCATCGACAAATAACGAAGTATTGATTCCTAATTTCATTTACGTTGAAGAAATAATCCACAAAGATTACGTAATTTCTAAAGTTTTAGGGATTACTTACTCTAGCTCCAACCGTAAATCAAATGAGTTTAATAGTATATTAACTCATTAAATCTGTATTACATCTGAAGAAAATATATATACATATATTTTCATAAAGATTGTAATAAAATTCATCTGTACAAAAATGTTATTTGTGAATTTTTTTTTAACGTGTAGGTAATACCCGAGAGATATATAAATTCACAATTAATATGTTACATTCTTCGATTCTGATTAAGCAAATCATCACCTCTACTCACTACTTTCACAACAATATACATTCTTTGATAGAAGTCAAAACAACCATACACATTCAAATCCAATTACATATTCTAATTTTGAAATCTCAGAATTCAATTCGAAATATAACCGGTATCATCACTCTTAGATTCCTACATCTTTCAAAGCCATACTTTGAATTTAAAACTGTGCTAGAACATCACTATTATTCACAACACTCATAAAGATATTCATATCATTCAAGTCTCACGACGATTTCATACGAATATTGACGATGACAACCTACAAAATTCTTGAAAACACTGCAACTAAGGAATAATCAATAGAGTCAACCAATCTCATGATATCAACGGAAAGAAAGATTTACGCGTATGGCGCTACCCCTAGAAAACTCTCGAAATCTAAGTCATAGTTTAATACGTATACATGTCAGACCCTTTGGCATTTATTAGCTAAAACAACTTTTCAATTCCGTTTCAAAATAGACAGTTTTGTCACAGTTCCAGCAAGACAACTTTGACTTCTCAATCAAAACAGCCTTATTATAACTCTGATATATACGATTACCCTTTTGTTACCGGGGAGCCTTTTATATCCTATTACATTAAACAGCAAACGTACCAACAACTTCACTACTCTTTGGCGTACTTCTCTCCGAAGAATCACTATGTGTATTCATTGTAATCCCACCATCTACTCATCTGCATCCTGTAACAATACTTGCCATATCAACTATCGGAAATCATCAATCTCAAATCTTGCAGCATTTCAACAGTTATACATATATACATATAACGTCTATCTCCTAAACTTACATCCTTTGAATATGAAGTTTCTGAAAAACACCCCAGCTTACGAATCAGTACTATGAAGTTTTGAAAAGGCTGATAAAGTGGCAAGGACTGTAGACAGAAATTACGGTCAAAAATTTGATAATAAAGAATAGTATGTTGGCAAAGCTCAGAAAAAGAGAATGTTTGGAACTGGAAAATGGATTGAGCAAACTCTGAAGGTGGTTATGGACAAATTGTAGAGACACATCCTAATCCATCCGGAAGAAGTCCATATTGATTATAAACGATTCACAATAATTGATTACATCGCGAGGTACTTGTCCTCTATATGATACATTTTACAAACTTTGCTTTCGTTTTTGAAAAGACAATCTTTCATTACATCGAAAGTTGACAGGCATGCATACCATTTCATAATATATCCAACTATAATTGACTTAATAAATATCTTGATGAACTCGATGACTCGAATGCAACGTCTTTTGAAATATGGCATGAATGACTCCAAGTAATATCTATAAATTGAGCAAATGCACAGCGGAAGATTTCTTTCGTACCTGAGAATAAACATGCTTTCAAGTGTCAACCAAAAGGTTGGTGAGTTCATTAGTTTAACATAAATAATCATTTCCATCACTTTAATAGACCACAAGATTTTCATTTCCAGTTCTCATAAATATACGTCCCATGCATAGAGACAAAAATCATTCATATGGTGAACACCTGGTAACCGACATTAACTAGATACATATAAGAATATCCCCTATCATTCCGGGAAACCCTTCAGACATGATATAAAACAACATCGAAGTACTAAAGCATCCGGTACGTTGGATGGGGTTCGTCGGGCCCATAGATCTATCTTTAGGATTCACGTCAATTAGGGTGTCTGTTCCCTAATTCTTAGATTACCAGACTTAATAAAAAGGGGCATATTCGATTTCAATAATTCAACCATAGAATGTAGTTTCGATTACTTGTATCTATTTCGTAAAACATTTATAAAAATCGCGCATGTATTCTCAGCCCAAAAATATAAAGGGTAAAAAGGCAAATGAAACTCACCATACTGTATTTCGTAGTAAAAATACATATAACGTCATTGAACAAGTGCAAGGTTGGCCTCAGATTCACGAACGTATCAATATTGAGATTCAATATTGTAGGAAAGGTACGTAGACGCAACGGAGACGATAAACACTAGATTGACCTCATAAGCATACCCATGAACCATTCTCATCACCTCCATAGCTATAACCCATAATTTCCTTAGCTCTATCCCCCTCTAAAAACTCATTTTGAAAACATGCGAGCAGAACCTCGTCGTAGTATTTTATGTATAATAATAATAATATTAAGATTACTAAAAATAATAATCTTATTGATAATAATAATAATAATAATAATAATAATAATAATAATAATAATAATAATAATAATAATAATAATAATTATTATTATTATTATTATTATTATTATTATAGTAATAATGAATATAGTAATACGGTGTGGATAGTTAGTAAGTGTAAACTACGTGTCTAAAAAAAAAACTCGATG
This sequence comes from Rutidosis leptorrhynchoides, assembly GCF_046630445.1. NCBI lineage: Eukaryota > Viridiplantae > Streptophyta > Magnoliopsida > Asterales > Asteraceae > Rutidosis > Rutidosis leptorrhynchoides. The sequence goes on from NC_092333.1 coordinate 189,843,758, forward strand.
TATATATAAGCACATGAAGATCCTATGTGTTAAAAGGAGCTAATCACCCCTTTATTTATTTTGGCCGATTTCAACCCGTGATCTATGGTTGTATCCTAGTGTCGACATAATATATATATAATATATATTTAAAGGTAAAAAAAAAATAGAACTTTAGGTAAAGTTTGATACATCTGTAACCACTTAACCCCATTTATAATGATGCAACAATAGAGTATATTTATATGACGAGAAAAAGAAAAAAAAAATAGAGGAATCTTACGTCCCAAAGTTTCACTTACATAGATTTATATAATATTTAATATATATTATATTTAATCTTTAGAATTAATTAAATATTATATTATATTTACGTGCGTAGTAAAAATGTAATTTTTGTTCAAATGACTCGTACGTTGTCACTCGACTCATGTACCACTTTCGGTTTTTCGAGCGCACTTTCGTACGTTTAGAAAACTAGCCTTTTACGTTACGCGACATGTACCCTTATTAATAATTTGACTTACTCATCAATAAATTACCTTATAAAAAAAGTAACTTATAAAATTTAGCGTTGTGGTCATTTGCTTCTATAAATCAGTGACTCGTTGTTTATCGAAATATATTATTTAAATCATGACATTTTATGACTAAGTTAAAATATATATTTTTATTTTGTACATAATAAATATATTTGAAATATTTTTCTAATGATAAAATATTTAGTTTTTCAAAATCAATTACATTTTAAAGTTCTTTTTATATATTTTAACTCGTCTTAAATAATAGTAGTTATTATACAAAATAATATTTTTAATATGAAAACTAAATAGTCGGTTTATCGAGGGACACGAGTTAATCAAAGTAAGTACACTTTTGAAATTTAAACGGAAATAATTACTAACTTTTGACTAACTCTCGTTAATGACACTTTTGCAAATCACTTTTACCAATATTCCGGATGTCGTTAAAAAGGAAAGGTTTTCTAAATCAAAGTGAACCTCTCAATAGAGACGCGCAAATTCTATCACAATGAATCTTGATAATCCACCCATTTGATGTTATCTTAATATCTCGTCGATAACTATATTAAACTTATATCGAAAACAATACGCTCATGTAAAGTATTTTTCATTCACTATTTTATTATTGTTTTCAAGTTGTGAATAGATCTCATAACTTATATTCATATTAACTAAACCGTTAACTATTTTATTAATAAATCTTAATTTAATAATCATACATGTATGTATATATATATATATATATATATATATATATATATATATATATATATATATATATATACACATATATATCCATTTATACGTAATTGTTCGTGAATCGTCAAGAGCAGTTGAAGGGTAATTTGATTATATGAACACAGTTTTAAATTCTTGTGATTTAATTTAACAGACTTTGCTTATCGTGTCGGAATGATATAAGGATAAAGTTTAAATTGAGTCGGAAATTCCCGGGTCGTCACAGTACCTACCCGTTAAAGAAATTTCGTCCCGAAATTTGATCGTGGTTGTCGTGGCTAATCATAAAAATGTTTTTATGACGAATATGAGTTGGTATATAGAGTTTTATCACTATTAAGTAATATAGATAAAACGATTCAATTACTTGAAGCGTACGAGTGAAGCTGTCTCAAAAGGAACGAACTGAGAAATAAAGTTTCGTCCTAACTTTTTACGTTGTCTTGGTTGAATTCCGGAATTCAAGGGATTTAAAGAAAATCTTCAAAATCCAATAGATTTGATTCTCCGGCGAATAAGGAAATTAGGATTTCTCGAATTAAATGCGGAGATCTGCTTTGATTTCTCTATCAGATATTTCACTATAAATTAACTTCTTTCATTCCGTTACTTTTAACATTCCTATACTCAATTCCCAAATTTAAAAGATTATGAAAATGCTTAACCCAGTTGTAATCCTTGTCCTTATCCTTACTATCGCAATGATCGTTCTTCTTTTCCAACTCCCACCTGAAGAATCTGTTTATTTCTATTATGCTCTAGGGATTATTGTATTTATAATCCTCCCGTGTCTTTATATTGCTATACGTACTGATATCCACGGTTTGTAATTTCGGTGTTGTCATTGGGCTTTATATTTTCTCTTAAATTTTTGGATTTCTTTGCCTTTTTATTATCCTCTCGACCTCTATTAAAGTGAGCAACGGTCCAGAATTCATAGATATGAATTTCGAAATGAATATAGTTAATGTTCTAAGAAAGAGATGGTAATAACATGATCTTGATTCATCAAATTACCAGAATATCCGGGAAAGATAGAACTATCAAGAAAATATGTTCTTGATATGTTTATATATCACATAAAATGTAAGAGTCGTGTAACATGACACATGATGACGTTATAATCTGTGAATCATCATGTCCCATTTAGAAACTCAGCATGACTTACTGTAATATAATCACGTTGATCAAGTGTCATTATATTATACTAACTCATGCATTAGTTCCCAGCATTACTTCAATAACATTCATATTTTAAGCTCGAAAGTTTACAGAATATAGAAACTAACAGTTTCTATATGATGTAACACTGATAGCACGAAGAGATAATTAATATCGGATGAGAATATTTATGAAGATATCTTCAGAAATATTGAGGATAATTATAATGAAAGATACGATGATATCTTGGAATTTCTAATATCGAAGGATGATAGAGAAGATTTATCCGTAAGGGTTTAGATTCAGAAGCAAGGCATTCGCTAAAGATTTCATCAGATACAGAATCACCAGGATTCTTTATGTACAAGTTTAGTCCTTGTGATTTGTTCAGAGTCTCCTTCATGGTTAGCTCAATCTGTTTTCCAGTTCCAACTTTTCTGAGCTTTTCCAACATACTATTCTTTATCATCAACTTCCGATGATTAAGGTCGTTTACGATTGTCTACGGTTTCTGCTGCTTCATTAAGCTTTTTCAACATTCAGAGTATTGATTTGTAGACTGAGTGCTTTTCAGGATTTCAGATGAAAGATCGTAATTGTAAGAGATGAATGTTATACATATAACTGTTGATGTAGATATGCTGTGAGTTTTAAAGTACTGATTGCTGATTCCCGATAATTGGTATGTCAGTTCTCGTTACAAAATGCGGATGAGTACATGATGAGACTTCAATAGATAAATATAGTGATTTGTCGGAGAGATTTAAACCAAGGAGCGACGAGATTGCTGGTACATCTATTGGTAATATGGTGGAATATAAAAGGTTTCCCGGTAACAATAAAAGAGCACGTATATATATCAAGGTTATAGTAAGGCTGATTCGAATGAAAATCGAAGTTGACTGGCTGGAGCTGTGACAAAATTGACTAATTTGAAAAGAATTGCAATGTTATTTTCGGTAATAACAATGCCAAAGGAGCTAGCACAGATACCTGTTAAACGTTTACTCAGGTTCTGAGTGTTTTCAAGTGCATAACTATATGCACTAATCTTTCCTTCCATAGCTGAAGTGGGGTTGATTCATCCTCTTGATTGAGGTGTTTTCAAGAATCATGAAAGGTTTGAACGCAGATTGTAATCGTCAAGATACAAATGAAGTTTAAGATGAAATCAAGTGGCAAACTTGAAGAATTGTTTAGTTTCATATGTTATAATCATTATTTTAATTTATTTAATTTTCCAATGTCGGAAGTCCACAGTTGATAATCTACAGTTGACAGTCCAATAATTCATATATAATTTAATATATAATATTCGAATTAATTAATACGTATCGTGACCCGTGTACATGTCTCAGACTCGATCACAACTCAAACTATATATATTATTGTAGAATTAACCTCAACCCTGTATAGAGAACTCGATCATTACTGCATATAGAGTGTCTATGGTGATTCCAAATAATATATATAGATGCGTCGATATGATATGTCAAAACCTTGTATACGTGTCCCGATATTTAAAGTGCGTAAAATAAATAACAGAAATAAAATGACAATAAATAAAATTGCGAGAATTAAAATTGCGATAAAATAAATTGCGATAATTAAATTGCTATAAATAAAATGTAATCAGTTAGCTAGGAACAATTAGCTAGGAACAGTTAGCGTGGATTCTTAACAAAATTTCCTCATAGTTAATTTGTTTGTTTCTAATAAATTTTATTTTTGTCAAATGTTTTCTTCATTATGCCACTTGTTGGATTCTGATAGATCAAAATCCAAATATGAAATTGAATAAAAATGGTTATTCTGCGGTAAACAGATACGTATATCTGTGGATGTAAGTAGGATAGTAAATGCCTGTTGAATCAGATTCGAAGAATGTACAGTGTAACTTATTAATGGGAAATCTAAATATTCCTGGGGTATTACCTACCCGTTAAAATATTTTCATCATTAATAGTTTGTACAAAACAATTTCAATTACAATCGTTATGAAAATATATTTACATATATATTTTCTTCAGATGTAATCATGGATTTAATGAGTTAATATGATATTAATCTCATTTGCTTTTCGGTTTAGGCTAGAATAAATAATCTCTAAAACTTTGAGGAACTACATATTCTTCACAGAATATTAATGAAGTTATGGATCAATACTTCATCATTCATTGTTATTGGTACTCCTTGGTATCTATGGTGCGTACGATGTTGATGTTCGCGGGACAGATTGTGATGTTGAGGTGTGAGATGCGGATGTTGTTGTTGATGGATAATGGTACTGTTTATGTTGCTGGTGCTGCTGATGATGTCGATACTACTGATGGTGACGGTGGTGATGATGATGGTTCTTGTGTAATAAGTATAGCTTGTAAATCACGCACCATTCTTGTCAGGGTTTCTATCCTTCCCTCTATCATTTCTATCCACCCACTCATCTGATTTGATAGATCTTGATTATCAGTTCGAAGTTCTCTAACTTCTTCTAATATTCCCCTTTGATTGGTATTCGGAAGTAGAAGTTGAATATTTTCTGAGACTGCAGTAATGCGACCTTCGAGGTGGAAAACTTTAGCAAGAAGGGTGAATACAGTGTTGCGCATAGGTTCACCGGTGAGTACATCATTTTCTCCGATGTTAGATGGTAAGTTTGGGTCACGGTAGGGTTTGCCTTCTTCGTTTCTCCATCGATTGAGTAAGTCTCGGACCCACCCCCATCTCCTCCAGAAGGAAAAATAGTTAAATGGTGGAGACACTTCGGGTTCATTGACTTCGGAGTCTACTTCAATACGCATCTCGAAATCGCTTCCGAAACTAATGGAATCCAAGCTAGGTGTAGGATCCATCTTTCACGATCAGTAAGAGGATTTTGATATGAAATGATTTTCGGATATCGGATGATGTTCTAATTACATAGAATACCTATATATAGTACAGAAGATCCCGTGAATTACGGAAGAAATTAAGGAGACGTGTCGTATAAAGTTTAATATGATGAGATGTAAATTTGTCTGTACATCATCTCTGCAATAATTGCAATAAGACGTGTCGAGTCTGACATTGATAAGTAGATATGTTTCGACAAAGAACGATAAGCAAAACTTTTGAAATGCAGCTCAGGTTTAAGTCCAGACTTAATAATATAACCTAACAACTACTAGGCCGAAGTCTAGACTCACTAATGCATCCTAACAATTCCTAGTTAGACATACTAATGCAAGACCTGGTTCGCTACGACCACCGCTCTGATACCAACTGTAGAGACCCGTCCTAATCCATTCGGACGAAGTCCATATCGATTATAAACGATTCACAACAATTGATTACATCGCGAGGTACTTGACCTCTATATGATACATTTTACAAACTTTTCATTCGTTTTTGAAAAGACAATCTTTCATTACATCGAAAGTTGACAGGCATGCATACCATTTCATAACATATCCAACTATAATTGACTTAATAAATATCTTGATGAACTCGACGACTCGAATGCAACACCTTTTGAAATATGGCATGAATGACTCCAAGTAATATCTATAAATTGATCAAATGCACAGCGGAAGATTTCTTTCGTACCTGAGAATAAACATGCTTTCAAGTGTTAACCAAAAGGTTGGTGAGTTCATTAGTTTAACATAAATAATCATTTCCATCATTTTAATAGACCACAAGATTTTCATTTCCAGTTCTCATAAATATACGTCCCATGCATAGAGACAAAAATCATTCATATGGTGAACACCTGGTAACCGACATTAACTAGATGCATATAAGAATATCCCCTATCATTCCGGGAAACCCTTCGGACATGATATAAAACAAAATCGAAGTACTAAAGCATCCGGTACGTTGGATGGGGTTCGTCGAGCCCATAGATCTATCTTTAGGATTCGCGTCTATTAGGGTGTCTGTTCCCTAATTCTTAGATTACCAGACTTAATAAAAAGGGGCATATTCGATTTCGATAATTCAACCATAGAATGTAGTTTCGATTACTTGTATCTATTTCGTAAAACATTTATAAAAATTGCGCATGTATTCTCAGCCCAAAAATATAAAGGGTAAAATTGCAAATGAAACTCACCATACTGTATTTCGTAGTAAAAATACATATAACGTCATTGAACAAGTGCAAGGTTGGCCTCAGATTCACGAACGTATCAATATTGAGATTCAATATTGTAGGAAAGGTACGTAGATGCAACGGAGACGATAAATACTAGATTGACCTCATGAGCATACCCATGAACCATACTCATCACCTCCATAGCTATAACCCATAATTTCCTTAGCTCTATCCCCCTCTAAAAACTCATTTTGAAAACATGCGAGCAGAATCTCGTCGTAGTATTTTATGTATAATAATAATATTAAGATTACTAAAAATAATAATCTTATTGATAATAATAATAAAAATAATAATAATAATTATTATTATTATTATTATTATTATAATGAATATAGTAATACGGTGTGGATAGTTAGTAAGTGTAAACTATGTGTCTAAAAAATAAAAAAACTCGATGTATATATAAGCACATGAAGATCATATGTGTTAAAAGGAGCTAATCACCCCTTTATTTATTTTTGCCAATTTCAACCCGTGATCTATGGTTGTATCCTAGTGTCGACATAATATATATAATATATATTTAATGGTAAAAAAAAAATAGAACTTTAGGTAAAGTTTGATACATCTGTAACCACTTAACCCCATTTATAATGATGACAACAATAGAGTATATTTATATGACGAGAAAAAGAAAAAAAAAATGAGAGGAATCTTACGTCTCAAACTTTCACTTACATAGATTTATATAATATTTAATATATATTATATTTAATCTTTAGAATTAATTAAATATTATATTATATTTATGTGCGTAGTAAAAATGTAATTTTTTTTCAAATGACTCGTACGTTGTCACTCGACTCATGTACCACTTTCGATTTTTCGAGCGCACTTTCGTACGTTTAGAAAACTAGCCTTTTACGTTACGCGACATGTACCCTTATTAATAATTTGACTTACTCATCAATAAATTACCTTATAAAAAATGTAACTTATAAAATTTAGCGTTGCGGTCATTTGCTTCTATAAATCAGTGACTCGTTGTTTATCGAAATATATTATTTTAAATCATGACGTTTTATGACTAAGTTAAAATATATATTTTTATTTTGTACATAATAAATATATTTGAAATATTTTTCTAATGATATAATATTTAGTTTTTCAAAACCAATTACATTTCAAAGTTCGTTTTATATATTTTAACTCGTCTTAAATAATAGTAGTTATTATACAAAATAATGTTTTTAATATGAAAACTAAATAGTCGGTTTATCGAGGGACACGAGTTAATCAAAGTAAGTACACTTTTGAAATTTAAACGGAAATAATTACTAACTTTTGACTAACTCTCGTTAATGACACTTTTGCAAATCACTTTTACCAATATTCCGGATGTCGTTAAAAAGGAAAGGTTTTCTAAATCAAAGTGGACCTCTCAATAGAGACGCGCAAATTCTATCACAACGTATCTTGATAATCCACCCATTTGATGTTATCTTAATATCTCGTCGATAACTATATTAAACCTATATCGAAAACAATACGCTCATGTAAAGTATTTTCCAATCACTATTTTATTAGTGTTTTCAAGTTGTGAATAGATCTCATAACTTATATTGATATTAACTAAATCGTTAAATATTTTATTAATAAATCTCAATTTAATAATCATACATGTGTGTATATATATATATATACATATATATCCATTTACACGTAATTGTTCGTGAATCGTCAAGAGCAGTCGAAGGGTAATTTGATTATATGAACACATTTTTAAATTCTTGTGATTTAATTTAACAGACTTTGCTTATCGTGTCAGAATGATATAAGGATAAAGTTTAAATTGAGTCGGAAATTCCCGGATCGTCACACAAATCACAAAGACTAAACCTGCCTTCAAAGAATCTAAATGATTCAGTATCTACTGAAGTCATTAACGAATACCTTGCTCCTGACTCTAAACCTTTACGGACAAATCTTCATCATCATCCATCGATGTTAGAAATTCTAGGATATCATCATATCTTTCATTATAAATATCTTCGATGTTCCTGAAGATATCTTCATTATCATTGTTACTCGAAATAATTTACCTATTCATGCCATCTGTGTTACATCATAAAAGAAACTATTTAAGTTTCTAAATTTAGAAAAATTCGAATTTAAAATATGAATGCTTTTGAAGCAGTATTGGGAACTGAAACATAAGTTAGTATAATATAATGACACTTGATCAACGTGATTATATTATAGTAAGTCATGCTGAGTTCCTAAATAGAACGTGATGATTCACTGATCATAACGTCATCATGTGCCAAGTTACACGACTCTTGTATTCTACTTAACCACTAAACATATTAAGAAAATATTTTTCTTGATGATTTGGTCTTTTTCGAGGTATTCTGGTAATTTGACAAATCAAGATCGTGCCATTACAATTTCCTTCTTAGAACATTAACTATGTTCATTTCGAAATTCATATCTGCTAATTCTGGACCATTACATGCGGTGCTAAATGATATGAAGAGAAAAACAAAAGAATGAAGCTCTGAAATAGAAATTGGGGTATAAATCACAGCAAATCAGAGAAAACATTAACTGTGGATGTCAATGATTATAGAAGACAGAAGCAGGGAGTTTGAAATATAAGGGAAGATATAAAGCCCAAAGACAATCCAGAAATTATAAACCATATATATCGATACATATTGCAATATAAAGACACGGGAGAACTAAAAACACTATAAAACCAAGAGTATAGTAGAAGTAGATAGATTCTTTCGGTGGGAGATGAAAGAGAAGAATGACAGATAGGAAAGTTAGGAGTATATCAAGGATCAGAACGGGATGGAGCATATTGACGAATGCTTTAAAGTAAGAATTAAGGGATAAAGAATAGAAGGTGTGAGTTGTAAGGAAACGAAGGGGGTGGATTTATAGTAATATATCCGAAAGAGCAATCAAAACAGATGATCTCATTTAAAGCGGGTCCTAATTTCTTTGATTACCAAAGAATCAAATCTTATTATGAAGATTTTCTCCAAATCCCTTGGACTCTGGAAATCAATCCTATCTACGTCAAAAGATATGACGAATCCACACTTACTCATTTCACTCTTTTGTGATAACTTCACTCGTACGCTTCACTTAAGCAAATTGTTTTATCCATATTACTCGCTGATGATAAAACTCTAATTTTCAGCTCGTATGTGTCATGAAAACATACTTATTGTCAGCCATGACCATCCCAATCAAATTTCGGGATGAAATTTCTTTAACGGCTATGTACTGTGACAACCCGGAAATTTTCGAACAAATTTAAATTTGATCTTTATATGTTTCTGACATGATAAGCAAAGTCTGTAATGTTAAAATCTCAAAAACTTTGAACTGTGTTCATATATTTATTTACCCTTCGACTGCTCTCGACGATTCACGAACAATTATGTGTAAATAGATATGTATGAATATATTCATATGTGTGATTATTAAATTGAGAAATATTAATGAAACATTAAACGTTTTATTAATATGAAAATAAGTTACTAAGTTTATTATATGACTTGAGAATGTTAACAAAATATTAGATTAATAGTACTTTACATGAACGTAATTATTTCAAGATATTTATCAACTGAATTAGAAGATAATATCAAATGGATGAATTATTGGATACATTGAATTATGATTACGAGTCTCTGTTGGGAGGTCCACTTTGATTTAGGAAACTTTTTTTTAACGGTATTCGAAATAAATGGTAAAGTGATTACAAGTAAGAACAAAGTGTCACTTAACAAGAGTTAGACAAATGTTAGTGGGAATTCTTGTTTGAATTCCAATACATGCCTTACAATAATTGCCTCGTGACTTTTGATAAGATAAACTATTTAACCTTCATATTATTTAATGTAAAAGTAAAATTGGGGAATAAAGATAACTTAGAAAATGAATATCGATAAGTTAAGTACACGATTGTAACACTTGTTTATTGATTCGATTGATTTATAGATATGTTAATTAGAACGTTTGAGAAGTTAAATTAAACGTTGGCACATAAATGAATCATATCAAATTATGTACTAGAGCGTAAAACGTAAGGTGATATAATAATATCTAATATTTAAACGATTGAAATATAATTAATTTTTAAAAACTAAATATTATATTAGTAAGTAACTATTTCTAAAATATATAAGTTTATATTTTTAAATAATAATATCATTATTTTACAAAGTGATAAAATATAATATTAACTTAGTGATAAAACGTTTTGGATTTAAAATAGTATTATTATAATATATATTGGTAAATAACGAGATGTCGATTTATAGAAGCAAATGACCAAAACACTCAAATGAATAAGTTATACTTTGAGTGGGATAATTTTTCATTGATTTGAGTCTTGTTATTGATAAAGATACATTACACAAAACGTAAAGTACCAGTTTTCTAAGAGTACGAAAATGCGTTCGAAAAACCGGAACCGGTACGTAAGTCGTGCGTCAACGTACAACTCATCGGTGTAAAAATTACAGATCAACTATGCACGAGAATATAATATAATATTTAATTAATTCTTAAGATTAAATATATTATATATTAAATAATATATATGATTATTCATATTTAAGTTTCGGCAGCCTTATGATTCAATGATTTGGAATTACAAGTGTGGCTCATGCGATTGCATGAGGCCACACTCACAATCTCATGCGATCGCATGAGAGGAGTAGGTGGCTAAAATCCCTTTATAAACCGAATTCGTTTCACTCTAATTCATTCCCGGTTTCCTTTCATATTACGGAGTATTACTTATATTACTTAAATTATTATTATTATTATTATTATTATTATTATTATTATTATTATTATTATTATTAATTAAGATTAATATTATTATTAATCTTATTATTATTAGTATATACATAAAATACTACTACGAGGTCATGAGTGCATTAATTTCAAAATGGATTTTATGAGCGGGATGAAGCTAAGGAAATTATGGGTTATAGCTATGGAGGTTATGGGTAATGTTTGGGGATATGCTCATGAGGTCAAACTAGTGTTTATCTCCGTTGCGTCTACATACTTTCCTGTAATATTGAATCTCAATATTGATACGTGAGCACTCATAACTTAACTTTTATATATTATTAGTGTATCCCTGACTAGTACTCGAGTATTTAGGATTATGCACGCTTGTACGTTTAATATTGTCGCTAGATAGTTTATATTGAATCCTGAATTAGATACATATGCTACTGAGATAAGGTATATGATATGCATGTTGTTGGAAAGCTAGCAAAAAATTAAGAACTTTTCATTTAAATATTGTAACGACCCGGATTTTTCCAATCATTTTATACTTATGAGATTAATATTTACATAAATTAAACCTTACCAACATGATAAACAATCCAAATTGTTGAGACTTGTGTTTTTGAAAAGAGTTTTACACAACGTTTGACCGTCCAATTTGACCGATGATATCACGAACTATATAACATACGATAATTATATGTTTGTGTATATATATATATTTATATATATTTAACATGATCTAAGGATGGTTTAACATCTCATTGTGTACTAATGGCAATGAGTTATAAGTATATTTTGAAACTACTAACTTAAGTTTTCAAAACGATAACTATACGTAACATTCTTTGATATATATACTTATAACCTATAATGCTTATACATGTATCGTATATATAATGTATTTAATCACTTTTTAAGGACTTAAATACATAAAACAATATAAGTATATTCACAAAAGATAGCTATATTTGAATTCTCATTCCGTTTCCTCAAGATTTCTATACGTATATCTAGGGTATATGTACCCGTATCATACCCAGCTTCTATATGTATTTACTATTGGTATATACACATCAAATCAACATCCTAATCAACATTATTACTGCCCTAGATATGAGGTAACTAGGATTTGTCAAGTAGCATAAATTATTAGTAAGAAAACAAAATTAGGAATCCTTTTCTTTCTTTATAAACTAAAAACGTTTTTATGAATGAACACCATTTCTTCACTCCATTTTCTCATACCTACACCCTCATTTCTCTCTCAAAATACTCCTAAATTCATACTTGATCATCTCCAAGCATTTTCCCCATCATTTAGCTTCAATTACAAGCCTTAAACACCATAAGAAAACTCTTTCAAGAACATATCAAAATAACCACCCATTTGAAGAAGTATACTTCCAACCTTTTGATCTAACTCCACCACTCTTTGATTCCAAGATTTTTTCTTATCTCTTACAGTAACTTTGTCCAAGTAACTTGAGGTAGTAACCTTGTTCATAATCTTGTTCGATTCATAATTATATAGCTATCTTATTTTATGTTGTAAAATTTTAACAACAAGAACATAGTTTGAATGATTTCAAACTGGTTTGCAAACTAAATAGATCCTTCTAACTTAACTTTTAAAACACTTCAAGACCTGTAATATATTATAATGATATGCTAACTTAACAAGATATAACTTGGTTTTACAAAGAACACCTTAAAAACTGAATCTACGTCATCGGAGTGCAACCGGGGGCTGTTTTGGGTTGGATAATTAAAAACCATCTTGAACTTTGAATTGGAAGTTCATGTTCTGGAAAAATGATATTTCTTATGAATATGTTAACACATAAAAATTTCACGGTTTAACTCAAAGTGTAAGTATTTTTAGAAAAATGATCATTAAATGTTGTTTTTATGATGGAAAATGATCACTTTCATAAGTTTTACTAAAGTTTGACCTATAACCTGTGATTTCGAATACAAACTAAGGTATTTTCAGTTCATATTCTTAAAATTTGACTCGATCCAAGGAAGTGGCAAGTTGAACCAACAAAAACGGAGTTGTAATGAAGAAACTACGACTAAAACAAGATTGGGTATCCGAAGCTAGTTTAGCTACGAAAATATTTGGAGATAAAGTAAATTAATCATATCTTTTCTAATTAATATGATATTTTATATATAATTACTTATGATTTGATTTTATATATTTCAGGACCACCCGTAAACAACACGAGAAGATTAATCATAAGACCTCATGATTGTACGCAACACGTCATTTGACAACACGGTACTTTATGTACGCAACACGTCATTTGACAACATGGTACCATGGGTCGAGATTAATTCTGATCAATACGAATACGATGGGGTCTTTATTTATTTTATTGAGCAACTAATTGTGGACCACTAACATCGGACTGCTAACTACGGACTAAGAAAATATTAAAAGTATTATAAGTATATATATATATATATATGTAACGATTACTTGAAAAGAAAATATGTTGATATATTATATATATATATATATGGTTAGGTTCGTGATATCTATCGGAGACCAAGTCGAGTTAAATACCTTCAAGGCAAAAGTGAGTATATAGTCCCACTTTTAAACTCTAAATATTTCGGGATGAGAATACATGCATTTTATGATTTACGTTATGGACACAAGTGATTAAAAACATATATTCTACATTGAGTTGTACCACTGGCATACTTCCCTGTAACTTGGTAACTACTATTTACATGCGGTATTGTAAACGTGAATCCTGTTGATAGATCTATCAGGCCTGACAACCCCAACCGGAATGGACGACCAGTATTCAACGGTTGTACAGTACTTCATTTCGATGACTACACTTGGACACTTGGTACGGTGTAGTGAGATTTCATAATAAAGGGAATATGCGACTTTGATTAAATGTTAAGTATGGTTATCAAGTGCTCAACCACTTAGAATATTTTTATTAAAACGTTTATGTATATGAAATCTTGTGGTCTATATTTATAACGCTGCTAGCATTAAACCTATATCTCACCAACTTTATGTTGACGTTTAAATCATGTTTATTCTCAGGTTCCTAGAAGTCTTCCGCTGTTTGAATATATGTTATAGAAACCATGTGCATGGAGTCATACATGTTTTATTCAAGGAAGCATTGCATTCACAAAATCATCACCGTGTATTTATTTTGACTGCATTGTCAACGGAAGTATTCTTGTAAACTGTTATTTACGGTGATTGTCTATATGTAAAAATCATCAGATGTCGAAAACATTGAATTTTAAATATTCATTTATGGTATATCTTTTCAAAAGAATGTAATGTTTATAAAACATATCATATAGAGGTCAAATGCCTCGCGATGTAATCATATGTTATTTTATTCCTCCCTATGGATAGGGTCGGGTCATTTCAAATATCGAATGGTTTCGATGAACAGATTAGAATTTATAGTCAACTGAAGTTAGTATTATTGTTAAAATGATTATTATTACTATCGTCGTTATTATCGTCGTTATAATTATTATCTAATTATTATTATTATTATTATTATTATTATTATTATTATTATTATTATTATTATTATTATTATTATTATTATTATTATTATTATTATTATTATTATTATTATTATTATCAATATCGTTATAAGTATTATCATTAAAAAAATTTATTGCTATTATTACTATCATTATTATCATTAATGTTATTATTAATACTATTATTATTATTATTATTATTATTATTATTATTATTATTATTATTATTATTATTATTATTATTATTATTATTATTATTATTATTATTATTATTATTATTATTATTATTAGTAGTAGTAGTAGTCGTAGTAGTAGTAGTAGTAGTAGTAGTAGTAGTAGTAGTAGTAGTAGTAGTAGTAGTAGTAGTAGTAATAGTATTATCATTATTATGAATGCGATATGAAAAAGGACTAAAATCTATTAAACGAATCGATTAGGAAATAATGAGTATGTGTATCATGATGAAATTTAAAATGTCGTAAGATATTAATTTAGATAAAATTATCGTTTTTCATTATTTTTATCACTATTATTATTAAAAGTATTATTAATATTAAAACTATCATTTTTACAAAAATTATTATTTTTAATTAGAATATCATAGTTAATATAAAATTTCATTATTATTATTAATAAGAATTATCATTTTATCATAATATCATTTTTCGTAAATATAAATATTGTTAATATTATTAGTAGAATAATAATAATTATTATTACAAAATAATACAACTTTTACTTACTATTATTATTATCGATATTATTTTATCAAATAAATATGTGATACAAAGATATTTTTCTACATGTAAAATAATTACATTAATAATACCTATCATATTATTTTTATGATATTAAGTGAACCATATAAATTTATTTACTTAAAATATATAAAAGTATATTTTTATTATATATAGATTTTAATATAAATTTTTATTTATTAATAAATGACCTTTATTATTTACTTTAATAAAATCTGATAAAAATATTTGAATATATATAAGACGACTATATTTAAGTTATATAATAATCATGGAAATCATTTTAAGTCAAATTGACTTTTGTTGACTTTTGCATATTAGTCTCGAGCATTAGGATTGTGATACACTACGACTTAACCTAAATTGTTAAACAGATATTGACCAATATACAAATATATATACTTAATTTAGGTTCGTGAATCCGAGGACAACCTTGCACTTATTCAATGCCATCATATGCTTAATTACTACGAAATACAATATTGTGAGTTTCATTTGCTCCCTTTTTAAATGCTTTTGCAATATATATTTTTGGGACTGAGAATACATGTACTAATTTTATAAATGTTTTACGAAATAGACACAAGTAATCGAAACTACATTCTATGTTTGAATTATCGAATCGAATATGCCCCTTTTTAGTCTGGTAATCTAAGAATTAGGGAACAGAAATCCTAATTGACGCGAATCCAAAAGATAGATCTATTGGGCCTAACAAACTCCATCTGGGTTACGGATGCTTTAGTACTTCGATTTTATCATGTCCGATGAGAGTCCTAGAATGATGGGGATATTCTAGACGCGTTCTGTTAATGTCGGTTACCAGGTGTTCAATCCATATGAATGATTTTTAATCTCTATGCAGTTTTTACGAAATGCCTGATATGAGATGATGTTTGTAAAAAATGGAAATGAAAATCTTGTGGTCTATTAAAATAATGGAAATAAATGTTTATGATAAACTAATAAACTCACCAACCTTTTGGTTGACACTTGAAAGCATGTTTATTCTCAGGTTTGAAAGAAATCTTCCGCTGTGCATTTACTCATTTTAGAGATATTACTTGGAGTCATTCATGACATATTTCAAAAGACGTTGCATTCGAGTCGTTGAGTTCCCAAAAGATTATTATTAAGTCATTTGTAGTTTAGATATATTATGAAATGGTATGCATGCCGTCAACTTTTGATGAAATGTAAGTTTGTCTTTTAAAAACGAATGCAATGTTTGTAAAATGTTTCGTATAGAGGTCAAGTACCTCGCGATGTAACCAAATGTAATGTATTCATCCAGATGGATTTGGACGGGTCCTTTCATTTAAACCTATAATTCACTCGACATTTTTGTTGACAGTTTACTCGCATGTTTTCTCAGATACTTGATTATTTGGCTTCCACTGTGCTAGAGAGTCTGCATGCATGTTGACAGATTTTATTTAAACATTTAAACTTGTATTCTACTTTTGGTTATATTACTTTGTGGGTGTTTTGTTGACTCGATTTTTGGTCAACTTTGGTTATATACATATGTTGGGTTTTTCTAAACTTACATATCTTGGTAGGTTTCCTTTATAGGAAATTATTTTTAAATAAAGAATTCAATGTTGTTTATTAAATCCATTTAGAGTTATGATCAAGCTGTGGGACCAAGTAACGGAGCCGTTACGGGTACTTGGCGGGCCGTTATAGTTGGTATCAGAGTGTTGGTTGTAGGGAACTAGACGGTCATAATGTGGTCAACCCTTGGTCTTTAGGGTGCATTAGATTCTAGTCTACAGCCCAACCCTTCATGTTATAGCTTTATTATGCACTTCTGTTCATATGAGGAATAGTTATAAGTTTGTTACTTAATATTATTTCTCTACTGTACATTTGTATGCGTTTCTTGTTTGCAAAAGTGTTACCCGAAGACGTCGTGCTCATGTTTCTGCTTCTGTTTCTACTTTTGTTCCTGCTCTTGTTTCTCCGTCTACCGCTCGATGTCGTGCTTGTCAGCCTCGTATTGATGATCCTGTCAACTACTATATGTCTACTTTTACCCTCATGACCCGGGATTTCCAGCCGGAGACCCGTATTGATGCCTTGAGTGACTGCATGTGTGTTCTGCTGCATGTGGACGTGCTTGATGAAGTTAAGCGTGATATGGATAGGTTTAATAGCTTCAGGAACGGTTTTGAGTTCGAGATCCGTAAGCGTGACCGCGAGGTGGACGCGAAGTTTAAGGCGTTGGAGAATGAGATGCGTGGCATCAAAGTGGAGTTGGAGGTGGTGAAGGATAAGTTGAAAAGGTATGAGACTCCTGAGGAACCTCATGCTGGGCCAGATTATCATACATGTTCCAAGAGGATATGATACGATCGTGGATGATTATTTATTTCATAGACCTATTTCCTATATACATACGTCTCTCTTATGTTCTGACCCCGGGAGGAACTCCCATTTCGATTAAACGTATTCTCTGACTCATGCATGTATTTTCTTTTGTAAAACCACCTCAGTTAGTGAAACTGAGGGATGTCATTCATGACTTCTAGAATGCTAGGCATTCCAATGTCAGCTATTATATTTATGTATATAACATTCTTGTATATTACGTGCCTTTGTGCTTTCGTGCTTTGGTTTACGAACCGATAAACGTCGTTCTTGACTTTTAAAGATTCTCAATACTTCAAAGACATTTTATGTCATCATTATTCATGTTCATTATTCATGATATTTTTGTCCCTTCGTGCTATCTTTAACACACTGTTAAAGAAATCGTTTTAGAGAAAATTGTGTAGAAAACCGAAGTTGATCACGTATCCTGACCTTATGGGGGATATTGAAATGGAAGTATGAATTAGTGTAATATAATGACGTCTGGC
The DNA here is from genome assembly GCF_046630445.1 of Rutidosis leptorrhynchoides. NCBI lineage: Eukaryota > Viridiplantae > Streptophyta > Magnoliopsida > Asterales > Asteraceae > Rutidosis > Rutidosis leptorrhynchoides. Next base: position 189,862,230 of record NC_092333.1, read on the forward strand.
CACCGGGATTATATTACGGTAAATCATATAGAAGTTTCAATATTATTTCATGAGGAATAGAAAGTGAATCAAAGAAAATTCTTGTAAGCGCTACTTGTGTATTTCAATGATGACCTGCCGAAGATTTGAGAAAGAATGACCCCGTAACCAAGGACTACACAAGGACTTTTATTGAAGATTCATTAACCTTGGAAATTTATTATAGATTTGAACGCCCTAGGCACTTAAGGAACAAGTGCTTAAAAAGAATAAACACTGGACTTATTCGTGATAGGACAATATTTATCTCAACTAGATAGGCTCACATGGATCCTGATTTTGATGATAGTGTTTTCCTTCTCAAGATTTTATGATTTCGAAGTTGTTTAGCACTGTACGGTAGAAGCCGTATATTCGAGGAATTTGGTGTTGTGACATATTATCCACCAACAACCATGGACGTTAAAAATTCTATAGAACCCGGTAAAGGGTAAACTGATGAAGGTAGATGAATGATTTGAAGCTGTGCTTTAGATTTAACGGGAAGGTCATTTGAAGATGACCTCATACCAATAAAGCTAAGAAGGTTTGATGTCGTGATTGGTTAAGATTAACTATTGAAGATTAGAGCTGGTATTGTTTTCCTTGGTAACCCGTTCGTATTCCTCAAATATATGGAGAATCTTTAATCATCTTAGGAGATAAGAAATGCACACAGTTAAATCTTATTAGTTGTTTGAAAGTTCATAAATATCTTTGCAAAGGTTTTCATGCCATTCTAGCCCATGTAGTAAAATCTGACAAAGAAGAGAAGAGAATTGATGATGTTCCCATCATAAGAGATTTTCCTGAGGTATTTCCCAAGGATTTACCTGGCCTTCCGCCGCATCGCGCGGTAGAATTTCAAATTGATCTTGTACCCGGTGCTGCTCCTATAGTACGTGCTCCTTATAGAATCTTTCCTTCTAAACTTCAAGAATTTTCAAGTCAACTTCATGAGTTGTTAGACAAAGTTTTCATTCATCCCAGTTCATCCCCTTGGGGAGCTCCTATTTTGTTCATTGAGAAGAAAGATGGCTCGTTCCGCTTATGCATTGATTATCGCGAGTTGAACAAGTTTACTGTTAAGAATCGTTACCCTCTTCTGAGAATTGATGATCTATTCGATCAGCTTCAAGGTTCGTCCATTTATTCTAAGATTAATCTCCATTTCGATTATCACCAATTGAGCGTTAAAGAAACTAATATTCCAAAAACCGCTTTCTGAACCCATTATGGTTACTACGAATTTCTATTTATTCCATTCGGATTTACTAACCACCTATAGTGTTCATGTACCTTGTGAACCGTATGTGTAGTCCTTATCTGGACAAGTTCGTTATCGTTTTCATCGATGATATTCTTAGCTATTCCAAGAGTGATCAAAAGCACGAAGAGCATTTGAGATTAGTGCTTGATTTGTTAAGAAAAAAAGAACTGTATGCTAAGTTTTCCAAGTGTGCATTCTGGTTGAAAGAAGTTCAATTCCTTAGGCACGTTGTTAGTAAACAGGGAATTCAAGTTAATCCTGCTAAGATTGAGGTAATTGAGAAGTGGGAAACTCCGAAGACTCCTACTCAGGTTTGTCAGTTTCTAGGTTTGGCAGGCTATAATAGAAGGTTCATCCAAGATTTTTCACGAGTAGCGAAACCTCTGACTGCTTTAACGCATAAGAGGAAGAAGTACGAGTGGAAAAGTGAACAAGAGTCTGCTTTCCAAATGTTAGAAGAGAAGTTAACTTCCGCACCGATATTATCACTACCTGAAGGTAATGATGATTTTGTTATCTATTGTGACATTTCGCGTCAGGGCTTTGGTTGTGTTTTGATGCAGCGAAAGAAAGTCATTGCTTACGCGTCACGTCAGTTGAAGACTCATGAACAGAATTATACGACCCATGATTTAAAATTAGGAGCTGTTGTGTTCGCACTTAAGATTTCGAGACGTTACTTATATGGGTTCAAATGTACAGTGTACACTGATCACAAAAGTCTTCAACATATCTTTGATAAAAAACAATTGAATATGAGACAGCGAAGATGAGTTGAGTTGTTGAACGATTATGATTGTGAACTCCTTTATCATCTCAAAAAAGCCAATTATGTGGCTGATGCTTTGATTCTAAAAGACAGAGTTGAACCTCGTAGGTTTCGAGCCTTGAATATGACCATTCGAACAAACCTCGCAAGGCAGATTCTTGCGGCACAACAAGAAGCCTCGAAGTAGGAGAATGTTGTGAACGAAAATATGAAAGGTTTGAGTAAATAGTTAGAGGTACGAGCATATGGTACTCAGTATTTTGCGGGACGCCTTTGGGTTCCGAAATTTGGTGAATTGCGACAACTTGTTTTAGATGAAGCTCATAAGTCTAGATACTATATCCACCCTGGTTCAGGGAAGATGTATCATGATCTCAAGGAGCTATATTAGTGGCCTAACTTGAAAGCAGATGTGACTACTTATGTGGCTAAGTGTTTCACTTGTGCTAAATTAAAGCTGAACATCAAAAACCGTCCGGACTTTTAGTGCAACAGGAAATTCCTGAGTGAAAGTGGGAAGGTATTGCCATGGATTTTATTATGAAGTTACCGAGTGTTGTGGGTGGTTATGATACCATTTGGGTGATTGTTGATCGACTCACAAAGTTAGTTTATTTCTTGCCGATTAAAGAAACTGATTCGATGGAGAAGCTTACTCGTTTGTATTTGAAGGAAATTGTTTCAAGATATGGGCTTCTCGTATCTATTATTTCAGACCGAGACAGTCGATTCACATCGAGGTTTTGGTAATCTCTACAGGAAGCATTGGGAACAAAGTTGGATATGAGAACTGCTTATCATCCACAAACGGATGGTCAGGGTGAAAAGACCATTCAAACGTTAGAGGACATGTTGCGAGCGTGCATTATTGATTTTGGTAATGGTTGGGATAGATATTTTCCACTGGCTGGTTTTTCTTATAATAACAGCTATCATGCAAGTATTAAGGCCACACCGTTTGAGGCACTGTATGGTAGAAAGTGTAGGTCTCCTATTTTTTGGAATGAGGTTAGGGATGCTCAACTCACCGGCCCAGAGATTATTCATGAGACTATCGAGAAGATCGTACAGATTAAAGAAAGGTTGAGAACCGACAGGAGTCGGCAAAAGATTTATGCCGATGTTAGAAGGAAATCGTTAGAATTTCAAGTTGGTGATCATGTCATGTTGAAGGTATCACCTTGGAAAGGTGTGGTACGTTTTGGTATGAGGGGAAAGTCGAGTCCTCGATTTATTGGACCGTTTGAGATTACTGAGAGAATTGGACCCGTGGTTATCGTTTGAAATTGCCACAAGAGCTTAGCGTTGTTCATGCCGTTTTTCATGTATCTAATTTCAAGAAGTGTTTGGCTGAGGTCGATGAAACCATTCCTTCTGATGAACTTCAAGTTGATAAACAACTCCATATTGTTGAGGAACCTGTCGAGATTATGGATCGAGAGGTTAAGAAACTCAAGAAAAGTATGATTCCTATTGTCCGAGTTAGATGGAATGCTAGACGCGGGCCCGAGTTCACTTGGGAATGTGAAGATCAGATGATGTAGAAGTATCCGCATTTTTTCTAAAACGTCGAGTCAACCCCTGCACCTACTTAAATTTCGGGATGAAATTTCCGTAACGGGAAGGTACTGTCATGACCCTACTTTTTCCGTTATCTTTTTCCGTTAGTATTTAATGTCTGTTAATTGATATTCATGCCACGTCATTTCTATGACTTATATTATTATTTTAGTAATAATATATTTCTTATTATGTGTTATATGAATATATGTATTCGTATTTAAAATTGTACGTTTCTACGTGTCGTGGATTTCTATCCGGCGAATCATTTCGGTTTTCAAACCAACTATTAGACTTTTGAGATTTTTGAATCCAAATTATTTTAATTATGATATTTTTATATCATATGAGTATATAAAGTATTTTTATATTTTATTTTTCGCGTGTGCGTGTTTCTTTCCGAAATTTTAATCGCGTAACAGTGGTTTCGCGAATAGGGCTTCGTTCTGACTTTCGGGCCAAAAGCAATTTATCCATATAATATTTTGAGTTGTATGGTCCACCCTAATGGCCATAATTGGCCAAACTAATCCATAGCCCATCCATTTTCTCAAAATTTCACTTACACTTGATTTTACACCTCATTTTGACCACATTCTATTTTCTAACCCTAGCAACTCCCATCCCTTCCCTCTCCTCTCACCTTGCATGACTTCTATAGCTCCATCATCATCATTTTCGGTTTTCTTCATCAACATATCAAATATTCATCATCTCTAAAGATCAATTGCATATACGGGTTCTCCATCTCGCGATCTTCAACATCCTTCTTCTTGATTTTTGATTTGGGTATGAAACCTAACCCTAGATTTTTCATTTATCTTTATTTTACTTATTTTCTTATGTATGTTGATGAATTGGTACTTGTATGTTATTGTATGGTTGTGATTATGCGTAGAAATGTTCGATTATGTATGTTTTCGGTTGATCAAACTTAGGACAGAATATTAATGGCTATAATCAGTAACTTTGGCACATGTTTTTGGTTAAATTTAGTGTCTAAATGTGTTCCTCTCATTGAGTACATAATTTTAGGCTTTGAATTCGTCTCGTTTCGAGTTACGGATCAAAATCTATGCTAGAATCATTGTTTTGTGAAATTGAAAAGGTTAATCATTTGAAACCAGGTTTGGTCCGACTTTGTGGCCATAATCTGAGATTTTAGGGTGTACTAATGTTCTAGGATTGATGAGTGGATGAACATTCATGTTCGGATCATGAAAATCCGAGCCACGGATCACCCGGAATGACTAAAACAAGAATTGAGACGAATTAACGAATGGTTTGGTTCATGGCTGATCATCACGACCCCATGAACTGATTATTGGGTGTTCTTGAGTGTTCTAAGGTGTAGGGATGGTTTGTTAGACGAAGATATATATAAGTCACGTCAAAAACCGACACCCGATGCTCAAGTTATGACCCGTCGAACGTTTAATTAAACTTATGATTATGAAATTGTAACTTAGGTTATAAATAATGATTTTCATTATCATTAGATTACTTATGTTATAAAAGTAATTATTTTTAATTAATACTTATGATATATATTTATTATATCAGTTAATAATTACATTATGATTTAATTATTCTTATAATTAAACTTATGATTAATAATACATTTATTATTAATGAAAATACTTATGATAAGGCTTATGTTATGAGATTATTATATCAAGACTTATAATAAAGATTAGTTATTTATTTATTTATTATAAAACTTAGTTATTATTTAATTATAATACTTATGATTTAATAATTATATTAAAATACTTATGATATGTGTAACATTTCATAATTAATTCAATTTACTTATGATATGATTAATAATTCGTTATTTTTAAATACTTATGATATGTGTAACATTTCATAATTAATCCAATTTAATTATTAAATACTTATGATTTAATAATTATATTAAAATACTTATGATATGTGTAACATTTCATAATTAATTCAATTTACTTATGATATGATTGATAATTCATTAATTAATAATACTTATGATATGATTAATATTTAATTAATTAATTAAACACTTATGTTATATCTATTATATCATTTAAACTTTATGATATGATTAATATATAATTAATTAATTAAATACTTATGTTATATCTATTATATCATTTAAACTTATGTTAACTTTATAATTCGATTTAATTCAATTAACTTATGATATGACATGTTTATACAAATATTACTTTAAATAAAATTAGAACTTATATTATTAATATAATTTACACTTTAAATTTCTATGTTGACTAAGTTTGACCAAGGTTGACTTTTGAGTTGACTTTCGGTTGACTTTGGCCTTCCGTTGACTTTTGTTGACTTTTCTAATTAAGGAAACTTTCCAAAAATAGAACCTTTCTAAAAATAGAAACTTTCCTAAAATAGCAACTTTCCTAAAATAGAAACTTTCCCAAAATAGAAACTTACCTAAAATAGAAACTTTCCTAAAATAGAAACTTTCCAAAAGTGAAAACTTGCTAAAAATAGAAACTTTCTAAAAATAGAAAGTACGTGCTATACGCTGTCCTGGTCATACCGAATCATACCGAGTGATGTTCTTTGCTTTACTATAACAAGTACTATGGTTATCATACTAAGACTTGACCTGAGTTAGTTGTTTATATCGACCTGCTTTATTTTTACGTCAGAGTTGTGTTCATTCTTGATCACTTTACCTTTTGATGTTCGCATTTCTGTTTCATTGTCTCATTTGCTTTAAGGTGAATTATAGGCCTATTTTTCATACTATTTTAAAGTATTTTTGGGATGAGATTACATGCAACTTTTGTTTTACGTTTAGACACAAGTGGAAATTAATTTAAATTATTCATTATGAGTTGAACGAAAATATTTTCTAATCTGGTAACTATAATCACTAGTTTCTACTGGCGAACGCAAATCCTATGGATAGATCTATCGGGCTTGACATCCCCATTTCGAGCTAGTCGCGCTAGCAATTTATAATCGGAATGTATTAGTACTTCGTTATTTTTAAAGATACACCTGTTCAGTGTATATTGTTGTTTGGTAAGGGTATGGAAATGGTTAAGTGGTTACCAGGTGACTTATGGATTAATGGAATGATATTTTATGTTTTCTAACATTTGAAATCTTGTGATCTAAAGTTTATACGTTATTTAAACCTATAATTCACTCAACATTTTTGTTGACAGTTTACTTGTATTTTTTCTCAGGTACTTGATTATTTGGCTTCCGTAGTGCCAGAGAGTCGGCATGCATTTGGCAGATTTTACTTAAACATTTAAACTTGCATTCTACTTTTGGTCATATTACTTTGTGGGTATTTTATTGACTAGGATTTTGGTCAACTTTGGTTATATACATATGTTGGCTTTTTCTAAACTTACATATTTTGGTAGGTTTGCTTTATAGGAAATTATTTTTAAATAAAGAATGCAATGTTGTTTATTAAATTCATTTAGAGTTATGATCAAGCTGTGGGACCAAGTAACGGAGCTGTTACGGGTACTTGGCAGGCCATCATAAAAGTTATAAATGATTTCATGAGCTTGTATAGCGGTTTACTTCATAATTGAACCACCGGCTGCTGTGTCGATATCCTTTCGTGTAGCAATATCAAGGCCTTTGTAAAAGTTTTGTACCTTTTGAAAAGTATCCAAGCCGTGTTGAGGACATCCTCTCAGTATCTTTCCGAATCTTATCCATACCTCATATAACGTCTCCATTGGTTTTTCCGCGAATGTAACGATTTTTCCTTGAAGTCTCATGACTTTAGATGCTGGAAAGAACCTTTGAAGAAATCTTTCAATTAAACCATCCCAAGTGGTGATTATTCCTTATGGCAATGATTCTAACCAATATGTGGCTTCTCCTTTTAAAGTCCAAGGGAACAACCTAAGATAGATTGTTTGATCCTCAACTTTTTGGATTTTAAATAGATTACAAATCCTATAAACGTTCGAAGATGTTCGTTGAGATCTTCTTTGGTAATGCCACTGAATTGGCACTGACTGGTGATCATATGTAGGACTTGTCCTTTAATTTCGAATTCCTCCACATTGACTTCAGGCGGAGTTATGGCGTGACCTTGGCTCGTGCACGTGGCCTTCATTCGATCTTCCATACTTTGAGGTTCCATATTTCAAATGGTTGATTGAGAATGACCTTGTGATCCTGAATTAACAGGGATTCCCTGACAAACAAGTGATTCCTCGGTAACCTCCTGTTGTTCAATGATTGGTTCTGGTTCAAAAATTGGGTTTTCAGAAAGTTGAATTGGCAAGGACGCAAGATTAGAAGACGATCCTAACGAAAAATTTATTGCGGTGAAATTTGCTAGATTTCTACATCGTGTTACGGGTGGTGATCGTTTCCAATTGTACATTCATTACCTATCCGAAACTATTTTTCCTAATTCTACCAATTTCTCAAATAAATAGATAAAATTTTTCTGCTTTTGCCCACGTCTGAATAGCCAAACGATGTAGCAGGGAGCCAGGATCCGTTCGGTACTAATATAATTGGTCACTTATTGGAGAATCCACAATCCAGTCTCCTAACAAATTCAACTATTACTACGAAACAGAAAAACGGTATCTACGTATCTAATTGTTGATAGAGTTTTGGAAAAATAAACGAATTTCTTAGTAAGAATGTGATGAGCAAAATAGCTGTGAGGAGTATAGTCTATATTACCTAAAAAATCTAGGAAACTACACTTAAAAACTAAGACAAAAATAATACTAAGGAAAAACTAAAAACTAAGAAATTCTAAATGTAAAAACTAAAGGAAACTTACAACTAAGGAAAAATTACTCTAAGGGAATCCTAAATCTACAATATTTTTGTGTTTTTCAAGATTTTAAATTTTAAAAGTATTAAGCACTAATTAAGAATAACGTAGTTATCTAAAGTAAACCTACAAATTTGCAGGCTTAGTTAAATAAATAGAGAAAAAATTAAATAAAAATAAGAAGTACCTTGTTTAGGGAATTATGTTTGAATTGACATGTGTTTGGTAAATATATTATCTAAACACTTGTGTTTGGTCATAAACTCAAGGTTTATGACCCACCAAACAAATTTGTAATATGTTGCGAATACAAAAGTTGGCTTGATACCACTTGCTTTTTTTTCATTCATCTCTTTTACCATACAAGAAAAACCTATGGGTATCATATCATTTGGAGTAATATATATATATATATATATATATATATATATATATATATATATATATATATATATATATATATATATATATATATATATAGATTTATATATATAGATTATGCAAAGTAAGTTCCCACTCTTCTTGTATTGATGCATAGCTTCAATTTAAGAATTTTTTCCTTTGAATAGTGACAAATTGAGCAAAAATTACAGAACTGGATTTTCAAATTTCATTTTTACAAACATAGTAAAAACGGCCTTTCAAAGGCCTGTTTGCAGGTTCTTGTTCCAAAACGGTTTTTCAATTACCGGTTTGCATGTGACTGGCCCACATTTATTGAACTAAGCTGACGTTCTACAAACCCTAATACAAAGCGGCCTTTTAAATGCCTGTTTGCACTGACTTTGGCTGATACAAAATATTCGATTCCTGTAGTTTCAGTCCATTATTGCTGAATTTTCTCATCAGTCCATTATTGCTAAATTTTATGCAAGGCTGTAAGACTATTACAACCCTACTCTAGTGCATTATTACAGCAAATTTGAAATTCATGAATTATCTTTTATTTATAGGGTTTGTGTTATGTATTCAATACACTAAACTCACATAATCTTCTAGATAATTAAAGCTTTTTTTAATCATTTAACTTTTTCAACACTAATCACATTAAACTCATTAAATCCAATGGTGATCCTCAAATTAGACGATGTGGGTGGATGGTAGCCGGTTCATCAAAAAATTAAGATCGTGTGTGGAAAGTTACAAGATGGGAAAATGAACACATTTTCTATGGCAATGTACAAAATTACAACAATCGTTGCTTAACCTCCAATTTAATTGCTACTGAGATTATCTCTCAAATCGGTAAAGACATTGCTTATCCAATTAAACACATCCAAGTTCACATGAAACAAAAATGGAAAGTGGATATCACTTACGCAAAGGCTTGGAATTCTAGGTGTATTGCTATTGAACGTTTGTTTGGAACTTGGCAAAGCAATTTTTCAGAACTCCCCAAGTATATCAATTAACTGATATACATGAATCCGGATACAATTGTTCAATGGATGCATGGCCCTCAAATCAAATACGGTGTCTAAATGTTCAAATATATATTTTGGGCATTTAGCGCTGCTATTATGGCCTATCATCAATGTATTCCTATCATTTGTGTTGAGGTGACTCATTTGAAAGGTAACTACATTGGCAAGATGCTTCCCGCGGTAGCCAAAAATGCAAACCAGCAAATTCTGCCTGTTGTATTCGCATTAGTTGACCAAGAGACGAACGAAAGTTGGGCTTGGTTTTTGGAGCAGATCTAAAACTGTGTTAATTGTCACACTAACATAGAATTGTGTGTCATATCTGATCGTCATAAAGGTATAATTAATGCGATGGCTGATTATCCCTATAGATGGCATCATCGTTATTGTTTGCGGCACATTCGTAGCAACTTGATGACAAAGATTAAAGGAAAGGCTGAGCTCAAGAAGTTGTGCTGGAGGGGCTGGTACGATGACGCAAAAAAATAGATACAAAAATGCAGTTCATGGAATTAAAGAGGAGGATGCATGAGACAGCTTGCAAGTATTTAGAAGATGCTAGACTAGAAAAGTGGACTTTGATGAGAGACACCGACCGATGTCGTTAGGCTAACTTAACAGCAAACATAGCCGAGCAGTTGAACAATGTTTTGCGGCATGCCCGTATGTTATCAATCAAAGCGTGTATTGATTATACATTTCACTACACACAGGAGCACTTTAATAAGCAAGGGAGAACTGCTCACGAATGGTAAGCACCACTATCCAAGACTATGTGGAAGCAATTTAAAGATGGTGATGCCATAGCATCTACTTACTCAGTATCATGCTAAGACTATCCAACAGGTGTTTACAAGGTCTAATCCACATTTCAAAGAGGCGGTGATGGAGGGTCAGAGTATATTATGCAGTATTGTGACAGGAGGTGCTCGTGTGGAAGATGACAACATCAAAGGATGTCTTACTCTCATGGCATTGCAGTATGTCGCACTCAAAATAAAGATCCAAAGACCTTGATTAGTAAATATTACACTACTACTATATGGAGACAACAATATCAATATCACTTACATCCACTTAGAGACATATCATATTGGGCCAATAAAAATTCGGTAATTACGGTGGATCCATCACGACTGATCACACATAGGGGTAGGAGACTGCAAAGAAGGATCCATAACGAGATGGATGAAAATCAAAAACTATGATACAGGTCCACCAAAGTGTGGTATTTATAGACAATCGGGTGATAACAGGAATTCGTGTCCTACTAGATTTGTTTAAGTAGTATGCTATTGTAATGTATTTTGTGTAATTGTATTAGTATGTTATTGTAATCTATTTCGTGTAATTGTATTTGTATTTATTATCATCATAGTCATTTTTATTAATATTTTTGTGTTAAAACACATAATCAAAGTAGTAAATTGCAACATATATTTTTTGCACAACACTTTTATTGATATAACATAGAAACGGTTACATTTTTTCTGAAACTAACAACAGAACAACAGATAACAAAAATAAAGAACACATAAATTAGACGTAACACATAGTTAAACTAATTGCAAGTCAATTGTTTTCGTGTGACAGATGTTTGCACGGTCTTTAACGTATATCCAGTCTTCTTCTTCACAAAGATAATCGAGCTTCCCTTTTCTTCCGTTCCAATATAGCATGTCTGTATACTCTACATCGGGGTGTTCATTGGTCATGGTATCTTTCAACCACTCAAAAGCCTTGGAAATAGTCATATGTGTTACATCAACGTTTGCAAACGTATGCCTTATTTTCCAAACGTCCCTCGTCATTAGGGGAGAGATTATACTACCCCAATAGACATGGATCTGAAGCTTAGTCTGTGACATTTTGTGTGTGTTTATAGTTTGAAAATTGATATAATAATAACTCTTAATATAGGTGTGCTTATATACACATAAGTAAGATGACAAAACGGCATCGTAAACTCCGGTTTCATTGTACAATCTCACATAAAAGGTAAAATTGATTACAATCTATTACAGTATAATTTATGCATTATAGTATTCACCATTACAATCATATATCCTACCGAATTTAAGTGCGTCTTTAAAAACTCCATATAAAACATACAACTCAATTTATTCACAAAGTATACATGCTTTCCCTACTAATGTATACCATTCATCATCAAAGCAAATTTGTTCCGGTTCAGCAACCCCTTGTTTATAGTGGTATATGTCCATTGAATATGGATTATCCGGTAACTTTGCTCGAAGGAAGTCTTTCAACTTCTCCATATTAAAGCCACAATGTCTACGTTATTTAATGTAATTTTCTATCCTCCTGTGAATTTTGTATCATCATTCCATACGAAATCACAACCATATACGATGTCAATTGAAATGTACTTCGGATCCATGGTATGTGAAATGTCCCGTTCATATTGATTATAAACATTCCATATTAATTGATTTCGTTGCGAGGTTTTGACCTCTATATGAGACATTTTTTCAAAGACTGTATTCATTTTTAAAACAACCATAACCTTTATTTTATCAATAAAGGTTTTAAAAGCATTACGTAGATTATCAAATAATGATAATCTAAAATATACTGTTTACACATGACCATTACATAATGGTGTACAATAGAAATATATTACATCGACATATGTTTCTTGAATGCAGTTTTTACACAATATCATACAAACATGGACTCCAAATCTTGTCCTTATTTTAGTATGCAAGAGCGGAAGCTCTTAGTATTCACCTGAGAATAAACATGCTTTAAACGTCAACAAAAATGTTGGTGAGTTATAGGTTTAACCTATATATATCAAATTGTAACAATAGACCACAAGATTTCATATTTCAATACACATCCCATACATAGAGATAAAAATCATTCATATGGTGAACACCTGGTAACCGACATTAACAAGATGCATATATAAGAATATCCCCATCATTCGGGGACACCCTTCGGATATGATATAAATTTCGAAGTACTAAAGCATCCAGTACTTTGGATGGGGTTTGTTAGGCCCAATAGATCTATCTTTAGGATTCACTTCAATTAGGGTGTCTGTTCCCTAATTCTTAGATTACCAGACTTAATAAAAGGGGCATATTCGATTTTGATAATTCAACCATATAATGTAGTTTCACGTACTTGTGTCTATTTTGTAAATCATTTATAAAACCTGCATGTATTCTTATCCCAAAAATATTAGATTTTAAAAGTGGGACTATAACTCACTTTCACAGATATTTCCTTCCTCGGAAATAAGACTTGGCAACGGATCGATTCACGAACCTATACAAATATGTACATATATATATCAAAGTATGATCAAAATATAATTACAACCATTTTTATTATGTTTTAAAGATTTGAGTGTATTAAGTCAGCTGTCCTCGTTAGTAACCTACAACTAGTTGTCCACAGTTAGATGTACAGAAATAAATCGATTTATATTATCTTGAATCAATCCACGACCCAATGTATACACGTCTCAGGCTAGATCACAACTCAAAGTATATATATTTTTGGAATCAATCTCAACCCTGTATAGCTAACTCCAACATTACTGCATATAGAGTGTCTATGGTTGTTCCAAATAATATATATACATGGGTCGATATGATATCTCAAAACATTTGCATACGTGTCTATGGTATCCTAAGATTACATAATATATTAGAATACATGTATAATACAATATAAGTTAACTAGGATATGATTTGTGTAACATCCCGCATTTTTCCGTTAAATTATTTTAACGCCGTCTTTTTTTTTATTTATTTAATATCCTCAGCATCTCGATTCGTATCCTCTTTTAGCTACATTCTTAAAATTATTTTTCGTTATTGGATTATAACGTCCCCCGTACTCTCGTGAAGTTAAATATTTCGTTTGGTTAATTCCCGCACCCGATAACAAACTTGAGGGACTAGTTTCGCCAAGGTGCCAAACATTTGACTAGGTCAAATGGTCAACACCTCCTCTTATCCACTCATTTCACCTCCCACTTTCTTTTTTTTTTCTTTTCTCTCCACCATTTTTGAACTCAAAACACCCATTCACTAAATTCATCATCTATTTCCATTCAAGCAATCAAACATCAAAACAAATTATATATTCGTGATCCTCTCTTCATCCTCTTCGATTTGGTACCAATTTCATCACATTTGGGTAACATTTCTAAATCACTAGATTTCTTTAAATTCATGTTCTTGAGTTAAAAGGTTGTTAATTAGTGTCTATGGCTCAAGTCTAGTATGATTATGTGTTTTGTATGCTTGTTCTTGCTATTTTGGTGTAACTAGCTCATATTGAAAGAATGCTTGTTTAATCTTGAGTTTTAGGTGTACATATGTTATTTGATGATGAAAATTCATGTTTTAATTGTGTTCCTAACATCACTAGCTTCAAATTGGTATGTAGTTTGACATGGATTAGTTTCATAAGCAAGATTGTTGATTTTATGATTTTGGGTTAGGGTTTGATAAAAGTAAATTGAATATTTGATGCATTAAATGCTTAGCAATGTTAATTGTAAGTGTCTAGTTGTGTTGTATGCTTGATTATCTTCAAAACGGCGTATTACACATGTGCATTAATTTACCGAATCATAATATGGCATTTATGAACTTGGAGTAATAAATGATGAGCATTAATGGTGATTTTGATATAAGTTGTTTGGTTTTGATTGAGTAAATGCGTTTAGTTATTCTCCTTGTCAAATTACCTTTCTCATGTTATATGATATGCGTTTTAAGTGTTTTCGGTGCATGAAATATGTTAAAATGAGTTTTGGTTCGTTACTTAAGTTATTTTTTTTCTGCAATCAGCACTTCCCCAGGTTATGCGCGCCGCGCGTGCACCTGCGCACCGCGCAAATTAGAAAAACCAAATAAATGGTTCCCTTGGTCGAGTTCTGACCTGGTATTGCACATGGGTGCGCGCCGCGCAACCCATTGCGCACCGCGCAAATGGCCCAGGCCAACTTCCTTGTCTTTAAACGCTCCCAAAATGTTTCCCGCTTAACCGTAACTCCGATTAACATGAAACTTGACTATTATGCTCGTATATGACTTCTCATCATGAGAAAATTGTCGGACACCCGACCCGACCTCGTTGACTTTGACTTTGACCAAGTTTGACTTTTAGTCAAACTTAACCAAACAATTATACGATCGTTCTAACATGCTTAATTACTTGTATCGTGCATGAAACTTGACTAATTGATTCACATGCTACATAATCGAGTTGTAACGAGCCATAGGACTAATTGAACATCTTTGACCGTTTGTGTTTACCGTTATTGATATAACCTATATGTTTAGGTCAAGACTAGCTTTGTCTTTGCACGCGTTTACTTGTTGAAGTACTTTATTAACTCTTGCACGCAAGGTGAGATCATAGTCCCACTTTTACTCTTTTTGAACTTATATTTGGGATGAGAAAACATAAACGATTCTTTTGAACTAAGTGAACACAAGAACGGGAAAACAAACATTCTACATACGAGTTTAGAACAAAAATCCTCAATTCGATTATCATTAGTTACACTTGACGGGTGTAAGCGAGAACTTATGTTATATGGCCATATGGGTTGACAACCCTCATCTTTGACGGTTCGCTACCGTCTACAGATGAAATATATTTTCGAGAATCAGTGTTTGTTCTAGCACTATGGATGGGGTATACAATGGATGGAATGTTAAGCTTTGATAATTGGGTACTCGTGAATATTAACTTTTAGAATGTATTACTATTATTTCAACTTTTCAAACCTTGTGGTTCGACTTACTTACTTTTACTCACTTACTTACTTAAACCTATGATTTCACCAACGTTTTTGTTGACAGATTTCTATGTTTTTCTCAGGGCTTGCACGATATGTGAAACATGCTTCCGCTTACTATTTGATACTTGCATTGGATGTCGAGTATACATGCATTTCATGGAGCGTCTTTTGACTTTACTTTAAACCGTGTCGTCTAGATTTCATTTGTACTTATAACCTTGTAAATTAACTTTTGGTTGAACAATTCTTGTAAACTTTGGAAACAATCTTTATTTTGAAATGAAGGCGACATATTTTGGTCAAACGTTGTCATAAAGACTTATGACCAGGTGATGGGACCCATGTAGACGACGCCGTCACTTGACGATTTGTCGGGGTCGTTACAAGTGGTATCAGAGCCTTGGTTGTAGGGATTTAGAGTTCATTTGTGTCCACCCCGAGTCATAGGGTACATAGGTGAATCTAGACTACAACCGGCATATAGACTGAAGTAGGAATTACTTGACTATTTGTGCATTTATACTCGAACTCTTCTATCATATCTAACTCGTATTCGATCTTGATCTTACGTTGATAAATTTTGTTGACGCGCCACCTTGACTTTATAAAGTAATGTTAAATGCACATGTAAATCAGGGTAATATAATTTCCGGGATTATATTACGGTGATTCACATGGACGTTCCGACATTATGACGTAAAGAATTTAAGGCGAGTCAAGGAAAAATTTCCTCTCTATCCTTATTCCATACTCCGGTTAGTATTGTTGAAAATACTAACCAACGATATTCTTGTGTCATGAAGGAACAATGGCTCACCAAGGTCAACACAATACTCCTCTCGAAACCCTAGAACAAGCTCTTCAACGAATGATAACCACCGCCGTGGGTACGGCCGTGGCCGATCACTTTTCTAACAACAACAATCATGGAACCGGTAATTCAAACGAAGGTTGCTCCTACAAGAACTTCATGAAGTACAATCCTTCCACTTTCGATGGAACCGGAGGACCGGTTACTCTCACCCGATGGTTTGAACAAATGGAGACCGTTTTTAACACAAGCGGTTGTCGAGACCGAGATGAGGTCAAGTTTTCCACCCTCACTTTCACTGGCATTGCTCTCTCGTGGTGGAACACGTATGTACAATTGGTGGGAAGCGATGAAGCCCACACACTCTCTTGGACCGAATTAAGAGAAAGAATGATCACCGAATACTTCCCGCGCGACGAGACTCGAAGGCTTGAGCAGGGTCTAAGGAATTTAAAAACGGTCGGGAACGACCTCGAAGCTTATAATCAACAGTTTACCGAACTAGTCACAATGTGTCCAAATATCATGACTCCCGAATCCCTAAGAGTCGAACTTTACATGGATGGCCTCCCTAAGAGCATTCAACACAGGGTAATGACACCTCGACCCACTAACCTACAAGAGGCTTTAACAATGGCCCGCCATACTTTAGACACGGCGAATGAAATGGAAACGCCGGCACCAATGGTCGAGAACCAATCGAGCGGCAATAAAAGAACATGGGAAGCCTCTCAATCAAGCAACCACAACCACAACAACCTCTCCAAGAAGCCTTTCGCCTCCAACGACAAGAAAGGCTATACCGGAAAACTACCTTTTTGTAACGAATGCCGCAAGCATCACTTTGAAGGATGTGGCAGGTTCCGCCACCGGCGCCAAGAAAGTGGTCACATCGCCAAACATTGTGGAAGTGCCACCCCCATCACTCAAAAGGGACCCAACCCACGAAAGTTGGTCACTTGCTACGCATGTGGCCAAACGGGTCATTTTAGGAATGAATGCCCAAATAAGAAAATCAACCCCAACGCACGCCGTTGAACTTTCAACATCAACGCCTAGGATGCCCGAGACGACGATGGACTAGTCACGGGTACGTTTCTTCACAACAAACCGTATGTTTCATACTTATTCGATTCAATTACCGCTAGACGTTTTACAACCAAGACTTTGACTTGTACTCATTACATTCCACCTTTTTCCCTTAGATACTACTTAGGTAATTTAAGCGACCAACGGAAAGATATTGTGTGTCTATAAATTCTATCGGAGGATATACGTTAAGAATATTGACTTGACACCTATAGAACTAGGGAGCTCAGAACCTATTCGTTAAGGAGAAATTGTTTCCCTACAACTAGGTATAGATTATTGTGAACTAAATAATTTTCGGTTGAAAACCGATACCCTCTTCCTCGTATCCATGACCACCTGATTACTTGCATGAATCCCGTGTACATTCCAAAACGACCTCCGTTCCGGTTATCATCAATTGGGGGTTAAGGGAGACGATGTCTCCAAAGCCATTTCCGAACTCGCAACGTTAGTTGTAAATCTCTCTTAGTACCGTTTGATTTATTTAGGACTCCGTCCGTATTCATGAACCTCCTAAACCACGTATGCAACTTATCTAGACAAATCTGTTATCGTATTTATAGATGACATCTTAACTTATTTAAGTAAAGAAGGAAAACGAACAACATCACCATCTTACGCTCGAACTTTTGAGAAAAGAGCAACTTTATACCAAATTCTCCGAGTGAGAATTTCTGTTGAACGAAGTCCAATTTTCTAGACCATGATGTTAATGGTCAAGGCATTACAATCAATCTCGAAATCAAGCCACATGTAATCAGGAAACTCTCCCAACTCAGACTTGTATTCGTAAAAATCTTAGATCTCACCGGTTGTTACCGAAGATTCATTTCTGACTTTTCTCGTGTTACACAACTTTAAACCTCTTCATGTCTGAGCCTTGAACGTGATTCTTCACACCAACCTTCCTAGCTAAATTCGTATAGCACTAGATGGAACTCAAACATGGAAATATTTCTACTTGAACGCCGAAAGGCATACTCTCTCGACTCAAAATCAACGTAACTAAAATTCGTTATTTTGCGCGAAGAATTCGAATACTAAATTGTGGATCCGATCAACTTTCTCGTCATCACGTACCACACTACATACCTATCTTATTTCACCGTTACCGTCTGATATTACTGGAATTTAAGGTAACACACAATCCAACGATACTTCACTCTTCTTTGACTTAACGCCCTTGCGTTGCTGATAATCGTCCAACCATTATTCAACCCCGAACTATACAACTACGTGTACTACCTCGTTTCTCTTTCAGACTTCAACTTTTGACAACTAGAGGCACGTTATGGCAACCCCGAGATGTAAGCTCATCCTATTCTAAGTCCTCATTTCACTCCTATCTTTATCGCTCGCATTTCCGTTTAAGGAAACTCCTTGTAACATTTCTCCATGGATAGAGAAACTCTTCATATTACAATAGTATTCGCCACGAGGGTGAATAGTTCTAACGAACATTTTCGAACCCTAACTAACTTGTTCAAACGTATATTAAGAGATTCTATTCCAACACGGTGCATCTTTGTCAATTATCACGTATCGAAATACTCGTTTCACTTCTAGTTTTGCAAGAAACCTTGGAGACCCGCTTAGACATGAGTACCGCGTACCACCCACAAACCGACGAACCGAGCAAACGAACGATTTACGTCTTGGAAAGACATGTCACAAACTCGTATTGTCACCTTTAGTATATCACTCTTACAACAGTAGATACCACTCGTGTGTTCACACGCACTTTCCGAAACCCTATATGACCGCTAATGTCATACCCCTGTTCATTTAACCAAAGCATCAACCACCGAAATCTGAACTCCATCAAGAAACAACAATTGAGATCGTTCAAGTCCGAGAAGGGCTCGAGACAACCCATTGTCGCCAGAAGAGTTATACCAAACTTAGATGAAAACCTCACCAAACCCAGTGTGTAACCGCGTAATATTGAGAAACCGCACCTTGGAAGGGTGTAATCCATTTTGGGAAATCGAGAAAGGCTATATCCGCAATATTGAACCTTTTGAAACCTTGGGGCATATTGGAACCGCTTCCTACCGTTTAGAACTTCCGACTCAATTAAGTTTCCGTTTACCCTACATTTCGTGTAACAAACTTAGAAATGTGTCCTGCGGAACAGGAGCGTGCAATCCTGCTAGATACATCAACTATCGATGACAAACTACTCTTCATAGGAAAACCAGTTGAAACCAGGGATCGTAAAAACCAAACCTTAATACAACGTGAAACCCTAACTATCCAAATTCATGAGAACACTCAAGGACGTACCTTCACTTATTCATAGCATTAACATCTCCGGTCTCGAGTGAGAGGCATCGATTATTACTTCCAACTAAATTTCGGGACGAAATTTCTTTTGAGGTGTGGATAATGTAACATCCAGCATTTTTCCGTTAAATTATTTTAACGCCGTCTTTTTTTTTTATTTATTTAATATCCTCAGCATCTCGATTCGTATCCTCTTTTAGCTACATTCTTAAAATTATTTTTCGTTATTGGATTATAACGTCCCCCGTACTCTCGTGAAGTTAAATATTTCGTTTGGTTAATTCCCGCACCCGACAACAAACTTGAGGGACTAGTTTCGCCAAGGTGCCAAACATTTGACTAGGTCAAATGGTCAACACCTCCTCTTATCCACTCATTTCACCTCCCACTTTCTTTTTTTTTTCTTTTCTCTCCACCATTTTTGAACTCAAAACACCCATTCACTAAATTCATCATCTATTTCCATTCAAGCAATCAAACATCAAAACAAATTATATATTCGTGATCCTCTCTTCATCCTCTTCGATTTGGTACCAATTTCATCACATTTGGGTAACATTTCTAAATCACTAGATTTCTTTAAATTCATGTTCTTGAGTTAAAAGGTTGTTAATTAGTGTCTATGGCTCAAGTCTAGTATGATTATGTGTTTTGTATGCTTGTTCTTGCTATTTTGGTGTAACTAGCTCATATTGAAAGAATGCTTGTTTAATCTTGAGTTTTAGGTGTACATATGTTATTTGATGATGAAAATTCATGTTTTAATTGTGTTCCTAACATCACTAGCTTCAAATTGGTATGTAGTTTGACATGGATTAGTTTCATAAGCAAGATTGTTGATTTTATGATTTTGGGTTAGGGTTTGATAAAAGTAAATTGAATATTTGATGCATTAAATGCTTAGCAATGTTAATTGTAAGTGTCTAGTTGTGTTGTATGCTTGATTATCTTCAAAACGGCGTATTACACATGTGCATTAATTTACCGAATCATAATATGGCATTTATGAACTTGGAGTAATAAATGATGAGCATTACTGGTGATTTTGATATAAGTTGTTTGGTTTTGATTGAGTAAATGCGTTTAGTTATTCTCCTTGTCAAATTACCTTTCTCATGTTATATGATATGCGTTTTAAGTGTTTTCGGTGCATGAAATATGTTAAAATGAGTTTTGGTTCGTTACTTAAGTTATTTTTTTTCTGCAATCAGCACTTCCCCAGGTTATGCGCGCCGCGCGTGCACCTGCGCACCGCGCAAATCAGAAAAACCAAATAAATGGTTCCCTTGGTCGAGTTCTGACCTGGTATTGCACATGGGTGCGCGCCGCGCAACCCATTGCGCACCGCGCAAATGGCCCAGGCCAACTTCCTTGTCTTTAAACGCTCCCAAAATGTTTCCCGCTTAACCGTAACTCCGATTAACATGAAACTTGACTATTATGCTCGTATATGACTTCTCATCATGAGAAAATTGTCGGACACCCGACCCGACCTCGTTGACTTTGACTTTGACCAAGTTTGACTTTTAGTCAAACTTAACCAAACAATTATACGATCGTTCTAACATGCTTAATTACTTGTATCGTGCATGAAACTTGACTAATTGATTCACATGCTACATAATCGAGTTGTAACGAGCCATAGGACTAATTGAACATCTTTGACCGTTTGTGTTTACCGTTATTGATATAACCTATATGTTTAGGTCAAGACTAGCTTTGTCTTTGCACGCGTTTACTTGTTGAAGTACTTTATTAACTCTTGCAAGCAAGGTGAGATCATAGTCCCACTTTTACTCTTTTTGAACTTATATTTGGGATGAGAAAACATAAATGATTCTTTTGAACTAAGTGAACACAAGAACGGGAAAACAAACATTCTACATACGAGTTTAGAACAAAAATCCTCAATTCGATTATCATTAGTTACACTTGACGGGTGTAAGCGAGAACTTATGTTATATGGCCATATGGGTTGACAACCCTCATCTTTGACGGTTCGCTACCGTCTACAGATGAAATATATTTTCGAGAATCAGTGTTTGTTCTAGCACTATGGATGGGGTATACAATGGATGGAATGTTAAGCTTTGATAATTGGGTGCTCGTGAATATTAACTTTTAGAATGTATTACTATTATTTCAACTTTTCAAACCTTATGGTTCGACTTACTTACTTTTACTCACTTACTTACTTAAACCTATGATTTCACCAACGTTTTCGTTGACAGATTTCTATGTTTTTCTCAGGGCTTGCACGATATGTGAAACATGCTTCCGCTTACTATTTGATACTTGCATTGGATGTCGAGTATACATGCATTTCATGGAGCGTCTTTTGACTTTACTTTAAACCGTGTCGTCTAGATTTCATTTGTACTTATAACCTTGTAACTTAACTTTTGGTTGAACAATTGTTGTAAACTTTGGAAACAATCTTTATTTTGAAATGAAGGCGACATATTTTGGTCAAACGTTGTCATAAAGACTTATGACCAGGTGATGGGACCCATGTAGACGACGCCGTCACTTGACGATTTGTCGGGGTCGTTACAATTTGTATAGATTTGTTAAACATTTCCCGTAGCTAAAAAGATCAAAAATATCCAATCTTGTTTTACCCATAACTTCTTCATTTTAAATCCGTTTTGAGTGAATCAAATTGCTATGGTTTCCTATTGAACTCTAATTTAAGAATCCAAACATAAAAAGTATAGGCTTATAGTTAGAAATTTAAGTTACATGTCAATTACTAAAGAGGTAGTCATTTCCGTCGAAAGAACGACATCTTGATGACCATGTTGAAAAACATACCTTCACTTTGAGTTTAACCAAGATTTTTGGATATAGTTTCACGTTCATATGAAAAATCATTTTCTCAGAAGAACAACTTTTAAATCAAAGTTTATCATAGTTTTTAATTATCCAAACCAAAACAGCCCCCGGTTTCACTAGGACGGAGTATATTCGATTTTATAGTGTTCATCGTGTTTCCAAGTTTTAGATCATTAAGTTAGCATATAATATAGATATAGAACATGTGTTTAGTTGATTTTTAAAGTCAAGTTAGAAGGATTAACTTTTGTTTGCGAACAAGTGTAGAATTAACTAAACTATGTTCTAGGGAATACAAGTTTAAACCTTCGAATAAGATAGCTTTATATGTATGAATCGAATGATGTTATGAACATCATTACTACCTCAAGTTTTCTGGATAAAACTACTGGAAATGAGAAAAATGGATCTAGCTTCAAAGGATCCTTGGATGGCTTGAAAGTTCTTGAAGCAGAATCATGACACAAAAACAGTTCAAGTAAGATTTTCACTCGAAATAAGATTGTTATAGTTGTAGAAATTGAATCAAAGTTTGAATATGAATATTACTTTGAATTAAAAAGATAACCTACTATAAATAACAAAGGTTCCTTGATCTTAGATGATTACTTGGAATGGATTAGAAAGCTTGGAAGTAGACTTGCAAACTTGGAAGTATTCTTGATTTTTATGAAACTATACTTATGGAATTTATGAAGAACACTTAGAACTTGAAGATGGAACTTGAGAGAGATCAATTAGATGAAGAAAATTAAAGAATTAAAGTGTTTGTAGGTGTTTTTGGTCGTTGGTATATGGATTTGATATAAAGGATATGTAATTTTGTTTTCATGTAAATAAGTCATGAATGATTACTAATATTTTTGTAATTTTATGAGATATTTCATGCTAGTTGCCAAATGTGTTAGGTGACTCACATGGGCTGCTAAGAGCTGATCATTGGAGTGTATATACCAATAGTACATACATCTAAAAGCTGTGTATTGTACGAGTACGAATACAGGTACATACGAGTAGAATTGTTGATGAAACTGAACGAGGTTGTAATTGTAAGAATTTTTGTTAAGTAGAAGTACTTTTATATGTTTCTTGAAGTCTTTCAAAAGTGTAAGAATACATATCAAAACAAAACATGTATATACATTCTAATGGAGTCGTTAAGTCTTCGTTAGTCGTTACATGTAAGTGTTGTTTTGAAACCTTTAAGTTAACGATCTCAATTAATGTTGTTAACCCAATGTTTATTATATCAAATGAGATGTTAAATTATTATGTTATCATGATATTATGATGTATGAATATCTCTTAATATGATATATACATTAAAATATCGTTACAACGATAATCGTTACATATAAGTCTCGTTTCGTAATTCTTGAGTTAGTAGTCTTATTTTTACATATGTAGTTCATTGTTAACACACTTAATGATATATTTAAATATCATTTTATCATGTTAAATATAGTGTATCAATATCTTAATATGATACATATATATTTAGTGGACATTATCATAACGATAATCGTTATATATATCATTTCGAGTTTCTTAACTTAGTAATCTCATTTCTTATGTATATCACACATTGTTAATATACTTAGTGAGATACTTAGTCATCATAATCTCATGTCAACCATATATATATGTCTATATATACCACAACATGTAGTTTTTACAAATTTGTAACGTTCGTGAATAGCCGGTCAACTTGGGTGATCAATTGCCTATATGAAACTTATTTCATTTAATCAAGTCTTAACAAGTTTGATTGCTTAACACGTTGGAAACATTTAGTCATGTAAATATCAATCTCAATTAATATATATAAACATGGAAAAGTTCGGGTCACTACAGTATGTGTGTGTGTGTTAATGCAACGTCAAAATACAAATTTATACATATACATGTACAACAACCCGACACTAGAAATGCCGGTTTCAAACATATCATAACTTAAACCAGTGTTACAATTGCTGGTTTGTAATAACAACTTTTACTTTTTTCAGAAAGAAGTGAAATTTAGGGTTGCAGCTTTGACACAGCCTACCTATATATTTAGGTTCGTTAAAAAATATAAATAATAAACCAGCATTTCAATCATCAATTTGCATTAGGGTTTGTTAACTTCAACTCAAGTGGGCTAGTCAAATACAAACCGACAATTGAAAAGCCAGTTTGGAACAAAAATCTGCAAACCGGCCTTTGAAAGGCTATTTTCACTGTGTTTGTAAAAATGAAATTTGAAAATCCAGTTCTATAATTTTTGCTCAATTTGTCACTATTCAAAGAAAAAATTCTCAATTTCAGGAACCTGTTTACGATATTGATACTGACTACTATGTGGAAATGATAAAGCAAGATACTATTTACAAACTCAGATAGTTTATCTAAACAAAATTATGCAGACTCTTCGTGACATAATATCTTAACGGCTCTTGATTGGCATGGCCAATTATACATGTTCTTGTGCCTAGCAATGCGGTTTCAACATCTGATGTATGGACCCTAAAGAGTGTCACAAACAAGTGTGTAGTGACCCGAACTTTTCCATGTTTTTATATATTAAATGAAATTGATATTTACATGATTAAATGTTTCCAACATGTTAAGCAATCAAACTTGTTAAGACTTGATTAATTGAAATAGGTTTCATATAGACATTTGACCACCCAAGTTGACCGGTGATTCACGAACGTTAAAACTTGTAAAAACTATATGATGACATATATATGGTTATATATATAGTTAACATGATTTTATGATAAGTAAGTATCTCATTAGGTATTTTAACAATGAGTTATATACATAAAAATGAGACTATTAAATTAAGAAACTCGAAAATGATATATATAACGATTATCGTTATAGCAACGTCTTACTAAGTACATATGAATCATATTAAGATATTGATACACTTGGTTAATTATGTTAAATGATAAGTAAATATATCATTAAGTGTATTAACAATGAACTAAATATGTAAAAAAATGACTACTAACTTAATGATTTCGAAACGAGACATATATGTAACGATTATCATTGTAACGACATTTAACTGTATATATATCATACTAAGATATATTATATATAATAATATCATGATAATGTAACAATTTAACATCTCTTTAGATATAATAAATAATGGGTTAACCTAAAGGTTTCAAAACAACATATACATGTAACGACTAACGATGACTTAACGACTCAGTTAAAATGTATTTACATGTAGTGTTTTAATATGTATTCATACACTTTTGAAAGACTTAAAGACACTTATCAAAATACTTCTACTTAACAAAAATGCTTACATTTACATCCTCGTTCAGTTTCATCAATAATTCTACTCGTATGCACCCGTATTTGTACTCGTACAATACACAGCTTTTAGATGTAAGTACTATTGGTATATACACTCCAATGATCAGCTCTAAGCAGCGCATGTGAGTCACCTAACACATGTGGGAACCATCATTTGGCAACTAGCATGAAATATCTCATAAAATTACAAAAATATTAGTAATCATTCATGACTTATTTACATGAAAACAAAATTACACATCCTTTATATCTAATCCATATACCAACGACCAAAAACACCTACAAACACTTTCATTCTTCAATTTTCTTCATCTAAGTGATCTCTCTCAAGTTCTATCTTCAAGTTCTAAGTGTTCTTCATAAATTCTATAAGTTCTAGTTTCATAAAATCAAGAATACTTCCAAGTTTGCTAGCTTACTTCCAATCTTGTAAATTGATCATCTAACTTCAAGAAATCTTTCTTATTTATAGTAAGATATCTTTCTAATACAAGGTAATACTCATATTCAAACTTTGATTCAATTTCCATAACTATAACAATCTTATTTCGAGTGGAAATCATACTTGAACTTGTTTTCGTGTCATGATTCTGCTTCAAGAACTTTCAAGCCATCCAAGGATCCTTTGAAGCTATATCCATTTGTCTCTTTTCTAGTAGGTTTATCCACAAAACTTGAGGTAGTAATGATGTTCATAACATCATTCGATTCATACATATAAAGCTATCTTATTCGAAGGTTTAAACTTGTAATCACTAGAACATAGTTTAGTTAATTCTAAACTTGTTCGCAAATAAAAATTAATGCTTCTAAGTTGACTTTTAAAATCAACTAAACACATTTCTATATCAATATGATATGCTAACTTAATGATTTAAAACCTGAAAACACGATGAACACCATAAAATCGGATATACGCCGTCGTAGTGAAACCGGGGGCTGTTTTGGTTTGGAAAATTAAAAACTATGATAAACTTTGATTTAAAAGTTGTTCTTCTGGAAAAATGATTTTTCATATGAACATGAGACTATATCCAAAAAAATCAAGGTTAAACTCAAAGTGGAAGTATGTTTTCTAAAATGGTCATCTAGACGTCGTTCTTTCGACGGAAATGACTACCTTTACAAATCTATACAGATCATATCTTAGCTAACTTATATTGTATTATACATGTATTCTAATATATTATGTAATCTTGGGATACCATAGACACGTATGCAAATGTTTTGACATATCATATCGACCCATGTATATATATTATTTGGAACAACCATAGACACTCTATATGCAGTAATGTTGGAGTTAGCTATACTTTGAGTTGTGATCTAGCCTAAGACGTGTATACACTGGGTCGTGGATTGATTCAAGATAATATATATCAATTTTTTTCTGTACATCTAACGTTGGACAACTAGTTGTAGGTTACTAACGAGGACAGCTGACTTAATAAACTTAAAACGTCAAAATGTATTAAAAGTGTTGTAAATATATTTTGAATATACTTTGATATATATGTACATATTTGTTATAGGTTTGTGAATCGACCAGTGGCCAAGTTTTACTTCCCGACGAAGTAAAAATTTGTGAAAGTGAGTTATAGTCCCACTTTTAAAATCTAATATTTTTGGGATGAGAATACATGCAGGTTTTATAAATGATTTACAAAATAGACACAAGTACGTGAAACTACATTCTATGGTTAAATTATCAAAATCGAATATGCCCCTTTTTATTAAGTCTGGTAATCTAAGAATTAGGGAACAGACACCCTAATTGACGCGAATTCTAAAGATAGATCTATTGGGCCTAACAAACCCCATCCAAAGTACCGGATGCTTTAGTACTTCGAAATTTATATCATATCCGAAGGGTATCCTGGAATGATGGGGATATTCTTATATATGCATCTTGTTAATGTCAATTACCAGGTGTTCACCATATGAATGATTTTTATCTCTATGTATGGGATGTGTATTGAAATATGAAATCTTGTAGTCTATTGTTATGATTTGATATATATAGGTTAAACCTATAACTCACCAACGTTTTTGTTGACGTTTAAAGCATGTTTATTCTCAGGTGAATACTAAGAGCTTCCGCTGTTGCATACTAAAATAAGGACAAGATTTGGAGTCCATGTTTGTATGATATTGTGTAAAAACTGCATTCAAGAAACATATGTCGATGTAATATATTTCTATTGTAAACCATTATGTAATGGTCGTGTGTAAACAGTATATTTTAGATTATCATTATTTGATAATCTACGTAATGTTTTTAAAACCTTTATTGATAAAATAAAGGTTATGGTTGTTTTAAAAATGAATGCAGTCTTTGAAAAACGTCTCATATAGAGGTCAAAACCTCGCAACGAAATCAATTAATATGGAACGTTTATAATCAATATGAACGGGACATTTCAAAGTGAAAGATTGAATCACCGCCATATATTGTTATTTTTTAGACACCCACAAAGGGAAATCATAAGGAACTGCAGGACTTCAAATTCCACATATGGAGCAACTTTGATTCATCAGTGTGGTGGTCATTTGGTCAGAGTTTGTTTCATTTCAATTTGAAAGCAATAATCTTCTGAACAATTACATATTCTCACGAACAGTTAAGTCCATGCTCACGATAATTTTTTTTTTAAATAGTAATTTTACAAATCTTCCTTGCAAAAATAGAAATTTAACAAGATTGTTTACGAAAATGATAAAACCGAAGTTCCAAACTTTGGATTTGGAAAAACCGAAGTTTGGAACTTCGATTTTGGTCCTTTATTATTTTACACAGTGACTAGGCTGACATGTGTATAAGCTGTTACCACCCGTACCCTAAACCGAAGTTTGAAACTTCAGTTTTGCAGGCTTTTCAGCAAAACCGAAGTTTCAAACTTCGATTTTTGTCCTGCCAGTTTTTGTTCACTTTTACCCCGAATCTTGCTTTTGCAGGTCGTAATCTATGCTTTTCTACATCTATTTATACCACTTGAAACTTCATTCTCAATAACAACATCACATACAACACAACCACATTTCAAACACATCAAACTGAGATATATCAGTGAAATCACTAGTTGAAAACAACAAAAAACACTAAATCACATTCTAAAAAAATGGCCAATTATGAAAACGATGGATGGGAATACCTACTTGATATTGATGATTCCGACCTCACTTAATCTGTATCAGTTTTAAATCCCACTGAAACCATTTTGTTGCCGACTGAGTCGCCACCATTCCCCCGACCGTTAGAGTCCCCCCAACGTAACCGTCAAAAACAAAAGCAACATATATCACCACCACAAACTGTTCTGCACGGTTCCTGGGTCTAACAAAAAGAATAAATTATCGTACCGAATTCCTGGAACCGCTAGTATTTTCCAAGATGCGTATGAACTTCGAAATAATGAGAATAACGTTGTGGATGACATGTCTACGCAAGATTTTTTAAGGGAAATAATAACAGACCTGAAGTGGATGATTCGTTTACACTGGATCCGTGGCTACACGTGATGGAGTTTGCATATTCGTACGTAGGTAAACAACAAATTAGTATACTCATTTTTCAAACCATAAGCCAACAATGTATGTGTATTGTGGTAACTGTAGGTAGATCTGATATAGCAAGCATTCTGAGGCAGCGTAGATTTTTACCAGCTGATCAAGTTGTTGGTGTTGTTAAGACTTGTGAGAAAAATGCTCTCGGTGATCTGTCTATAACGCCTAAAGTGAGCTTATACCACTAACTTATGTATATTTTCATAATTGTATTGCTGTAGCAACCCGACAAAATCGTCATTTACGGCGCCGTCTACTTAGGTCCCATTATGTGGTCGTAAGTCTTTAAAATAAAGTTTGACAAAAAATATGTCGCATTCATTTCAAATGTAATGATTATTTCAAAGTTTACAAGAATAGTTCAACCACAAGTTACGTTATAACGTTATAAATACAAATGAAACCTATGCGACACAATTTAAAAGTAGCCAAAAGACGCTCCATGTATGCATATATACTCGATATCCAATGCAAGTATCAAAATAATGAGCGGAAGCATGTATCACAAAACATTCAAGGACCTGAGAAAAACATAGAAATCTGTCATCAAAAATGTTGGTGAAATCATAGGTTTAGGTAAGTAAGTAAGTACAAATGAACCACAAGATTTATATCATTGAAATAATAGTAAACCATTCTAAAATTTGTTATCACGAGCACCCAATTATCAAGGCTTAACTTTCCATCCATAGAACCCCATCACAATAGTGTTAGAACATACACTATTTCTCGAAAATATATTTCATCCGAATAACGGTAGCGAACCGTCCGAATGAGGGTTTGTCAAACCCATATGGCTATACAACATAAGTTCTCGCTTACACCCGGCAAGTGTAACTAATGATAATCGAATTGAGGATTTTGTTCTAACTCGTATGTAGAATGTTTGTTTTCATACTTGTGTTCACTTTGTAAAATGAAACGTTTATGTTTTCTCATCCCAAATGTAAGTTTAAAAGAGTAAAGGTGGGACTATGATCTCACCTTGAGTGCACGAGTAATAAAGTACTTCACAAGTAAACGTGTGCAAGGACCATTGCTAGTCTTGACCTAAACAAGTAGGTTGTATCAATAACGGTAAACACGATGGGTCAAAGTTGTTCAATTAGTCCTATGGCTCGTTACGACTTGATTACATATAGCATGTGAATCACGTTGCCAAGTTTCATGCATGATTCAAATATAAAAGCATGTTAGGATGATTGCATAAGTATTTGGTTAAGTTTAAACAAAAGCCAACTTTGGTCAAGTCAAAGTCAACGAAAAAGTCAACACGTTCGGGTCGGGTCCCGAACTATTTTTCTGAGGTTTTTAATCATATATAAGCATATTAGAATAGGTTACATATGAATCGGAGCTCGTAGCATAGCAAACATTTTTCATAAAATTGTAAAGTTGGTCAGTCCCTGGCCACGCCTAGTGTCGCGTGTGATGACCCGGAAATTTTCGACCAAATTTAAACTTAATCTTTATATTATTCCGACACGATAAGCAAAGTTTGTTAAGTTGAATCTCAAAAATTTTAAACTGTCTTCATACCTTTGACTATTCCCGACGATTCACGAACAATTATTTATTAATAAAGACATATATGTATTTTAATTCGATATATTATTTGAAATAATGTATGATTAAGTATTGAAAATAAATATGTTATTATACAATAAAAGTATTACATAAATTATAATATGAAAAAGTTATTAGATTATTATTGATATTATAATCATTAATAATATTAACATAACTAATAAGATTATTATTATTATTATTATCATTATTAGTAACTAAAATTTATTAAACTTGACATTATTGTTAGAAATAATAATTTTATTTATCATTAGTTATCAATAGTCCCTTTACTAATAATATTATTATAATTATTATTAGTAACAACATTAACCAAATTTAAGAGTTAGATATAACTATATATATATATATATATATATATATATATATATATATATATATATATATATATATATATATATATATATATATATATATATATATATATATTTGTATATGTATTTATATATATAAAACTGTAGTTATATATGTATAAAACTGTAGAAATATATATATATATATATATATATATATATATATATATATATATATATATATATATATATATATATATATATATATATAAGAATAAATAAATATGTATAACAACCGTGGGCACTTAAATTTGTTTCGTGTAATTGTCACACTGTTTTTAATTGTTAGAATTAGTACCAATCACAAATGTTTTAAAATGACCAAAGTGTCAGATGTGTTTTGTTAGTTTCTTCTTGTTTAAGCACATTAGAGATATTGCAATCTCTACTTTCTCTTATCTTATCAAACTACAGCTCACACCCAATTCAATATTTGGATATATGAATTTACTGTGTTGACTTTACCTATCACCAACTACCTCTGTCTTTCTATACGTAATTCGTTTCAATTTTCACAAAAAGTAAAGATACCCACTCAAAACCTAGAACTATGCATATTACTTTCTGTTTTGAGTCTCTATCAATCCATCTGTTTCATTCCATCAAATTGTAACTAATCGAATTATTGAATAAAGATACTATTCGGGTTTTGTTTCTTCTCCTCACTTCATTAAATCTTTATAGAGAAAATATCTATACATGTGTATACATAGACATACATGCATACACGAACGAGAATTACCATTTCTTCTCCATTACCATCCTTCTTGTTCTTTCTTCACCGTGAACTTTCCACCACTACCATAAACCATTGAACTAAGTACTACACGATAAATATTATTAAACCATTGCCATCTTCCTCATAAACCCATTTCCATATTACTCGAGTTACCATGATGCACCTATGCTCAATCTCTTTCTGTTTCTTGTTCGAATCAAACAACATTACTCTCATTAAATAACAACTTGAACACATTAATCAATCACCACCTTCATCTATTTAACTACCATTATTACTTGTTTTCCTGTTTCTACCTCAATCCAAGAACAACCATCACCATTACCACAACCTACTTGCAAGTACAACTTAACCACCACTACACCTAAACCCACCACCAGTCGAACCATCTCTAACTGATATGCTGTAACAATCTGTCTGTTTCTTTCCGCTATTCAACAACACCAAAAACGCCACATGAACCATTCCTGAATGGTTGATGCTGTCAAGACCCGTCCTAATCCATCCGGACAAAGTCCATATCGATTATAAACGATTCCTAATAGTTGATTACATCGCGAGGTATTTGACCTCTATATGATACATTTTACAAACATTGCATTCGTTTTGAAAAGACAAACTTCCTTACATCGAGAGTCGACGATGTGCATGCCATTTCATACAATATACAACTATAATTGACTTAATAATAATCTTGATGAATTCAACGACTCGAATGCAACGTCTTTTGAAATATGTCATGAATGACTCCAAGTAATATCTCTAAAATGAATAAATGCACAGCGGAAGATTTCTTTCGTACCTGAGAATAAACATGCTTTCAAGTGTCAACCAAAAGGTTGGTGAGTTCATTAGTTTAACATAAATAATTATTTCATAATTTTAATAGACCACAAGATTTCATATTTCCATTTTTCATAAGCATACGTCCCATACATAGAGACAAAAATCATTCCTATGGATTGAACACCTGGTAATCGACATTAACAATATGCATACTAGAATATCCCCATCATTCCGGGATCCTCCTTCAGACATGATATAAATTTTGAAGTACTAAAGCATCCGGTACTTTAGATGGGGCTTGTTGGGCCCGATAGATCTATCTTTAGGATTCGCGTCAATTAGGGTGACTGTTCCCTAATTCTTAGATTACCAGACTTAATAAAAAGGGGCATATTCGATTTCGATAATTCAACCATATAATGTAGTTTCGATTACTTGTGTCTATTTCGTAAAACAGTTATAAAAGCAGCGCATGTATTCTCAGTCCCAAAAATATATATTGCAAAAGCATTTAAAAATGGAGTAATGAAACTCACCATAATGTATTTTGTAGTAAAAATACATATAACTATATTTAACAACTGAACAATGCAGGGTTGGCCTCGGATTCACGAACCTATATCATTTGTATATAAATTAAAATGTATAATCGTAATCGAACAAGTTTATATATTATCATAAATTATATTTTATACTTAATTAGTTTGTGTGTAAATTCAAATTGTTTAATATCTATATATTTTGTTACATATATATATATATATATATATATATATTTATATATATATATATATATATATATATATATATATATATATATATATATATATATATATGGTTAGTATTATATATATATAAAAAATCATTAGTTTGTTATATATATGTATTTATATAAATTTTGTTATTATGATTGTCATGTAAGTATATAAACTATTAATAATTCTATAACATATGTATTAAATATATTTTAGGTACAAGATAGCTATTTATAACAAAAATGTTAGTTTTGATAATAAGGATTGATTAATAATAATAACTTTCTTGATGTTGATAATACTAATAATAATAATGATATTGTTAAATTGGTACCTATGTTAATAATAATAATAGTAGTACTAATAATTACAAAAAAAATATTATTAATACTAATATTAGTGAAAATAATAATAACTTGTATTATTATATAATAACAATAATAATAATCCTAATCATAATCATAATAATAATGGTAGTAATAAAATGATAAATTAATAATCATAACATTAATAATACTTTTAATAATAATGACGATAATTGTTATAACACTTTTTATGATACTAGTAATAAATAATATATTACATATAATAATAATAATAATAATTATAATAATAATAATAATAATAATAATAATAATAATAATAATAATAATAATAAGAATGATGATGATGATAATAATAATAATAATAATAATAATAATAATAATAATAATAATAATAATAATAATAATAATAATAATAATAATAATAATAATAATAACTTTGAAATTGAGACTACCTCTTAAAAAAAACGAATTCCACAAAAATTATGCCACTGTAGGGTTCGAACCCGTGACCTCTCGATACCCGTCAACTCATGAAACTAGCTGGGCTGTTGCCCTTATTCGAAATTATACAGAACCAAAAAATATATAACCCGTATGCAAAATTTGTTCTTCTTCTTCACTAACAGACCCAATTCGATCCAGCAATTATGTAATTGAATTACCAGACTCCATATGAATTTAAAATAGAAACAGAAACCCCTAAAACATGTTTAAATAGATTAAAAGTGGAGAATTAAAAGAATTTTAAAAAAAAAGTCGCTGTAGAGGAAGAAAAATAAATGAAGAACTTGAATTGTTGATTTTGAAATAAAGGTCATTTTAGGTGAAACTTACAACATGAATTTTGTTTCAAATCCCTCCTCTAATCTTTATGGATCATCAATTGATCCATAAACATCGAAATCAATTCAAATTTTTATGATAAACAAAACTGTTGACTTTTTGAGATAATGTTTGACTCCAAAATTCAGATTTGTTATTTGGAATTTGGAATTCAAACTTTGCAGAAAGTTTAAACGTATCATTCCTAACAACTTGTAATTAATAGAATTTAAAAATTGTTTCATTTTTGAGCTATTGATCAAATAATGAAGAACAGGGGAACCGGGACTGTTTTCCTCGAATTTCAATTGGGTTTTTCTAATTTCATCGAATTGAGTAGGCAGAGTGTTATGTAAAGGTTAATAGCTATAATTACAGTATAATTGAATCAATTTGCTTTTGTTTCGTAGCTTGATTTCATCGACAAGAAATATCCTGTCTGAAGAACAATTGAAAAAAAAATTGCCTTTTACTATTTTTGTTTGCTGTTGAGACTGATTAGGATCGATTGGAACAAGTTCACAGATATATACAAATTATAAAACAGTTTGATTGATAAGTGTAATTGAATTGGATTCTTTTTCTAGATTTGTTTTATATAAATAAAGATATTAATAATAATAATCTTATTAAATATAATTAGTAAAAATACTGAAATAATAATATAACACTACTATTATTAATAAGTAACTTAAAAATATTAACGTTTAGAATAATAATACTAATAGTTATAATATTGTTTATAATAATATTATTAATGATAATGTTACTAAATTGTATTATTTGTATAATAACAATAATAATGGTAATATATATTAGTAATAATAATTCTTAATGATTCTACTAACAATTATGATAATTGTATAACAATAATAATGTTAATTATAATAATACTAATTATATTAATATTATTATTAATAACAATAATATTAGTAATCATATATCAATTTATATATGTTAACTTATTCATACCAATTTCATATATATATCTTGTATTAGAAATAATGATACAAATATTGACATTAATATTAGCATTGACAATAATAATGACTTAATAGTAATAATTTTGATATATCAGTTATACTTTAACTTATAATTACATTCAATATAATAATATTACCACTTATTAATTATATCATATTTATTAATTATATCATATATATATATATATATATATATATATATATATATATATATATATATATATATATACTATAAAGTAACATTTAATGAACATTTAATTTATATATTTTATAAATGTCATAATGTAATTATTATTATTTGAAATCTTTCATTTATATATTCATATAGATAATAATATTATATATTTGTTTATATGTTCATCCTAATGATAACGTATTTATCTTGTTATTTTACTTTTTCAATTTCAATTGATTAAAGTATACCTTATTAATATTATATACCTACTCTTATATATTTATATTTATATATATATGATTACATATTTATTTACACATAATGGTTCGTGAAACGTCGGAAGTAGTCAAAGATTAAATACACAATTGAAAACACGTCTAATATTTTTAAGAGTCAACGTTACAGACTTTGCTTATTGTGTCGAGATCATATATAGATTAAGTTTAAATTTAGTCGAAAATTCTCGGGTCATCACAGTACCTACCCGTTAAAGAAATTTCGTCCCGAAATTTGAGTGAGGTGGTCATGGCTAACATTAAAAATGTTTTCATGACGAATATGAGTTGATAACTAGAGTTTTCATCATTACAGAATAATACAGATAAATAATTCGATTATTCGAAGAGCACGAATGAAACTATCATGAGAGAGGTCCCAACGGGCATCGTCCACCTTCGTCCAAAAACTTGCCCAAATGTTTAGCCATTAGTAAAATAAAATAAAAATAAAAAAAATTCCAACGGCTATCCCAACGGTCACTTTTACACTATAAAACACCAACCATATACTTCATTTTATACACTCAAACATTTATTTCTTTTATATTTCCACCTTTCTCAAAATCAAAATCAAACACTCCCCAAACTGCAGAAATGTTAACACTTCCCCCAATGATTGTTTCATTCAATGTTCATTACGGAGGTGATTTCCGTAATCAAATGAAGGAATATAAATGGGGCGACAGTATTTCGTTTGAAGATATCGACATTCGTGATGTTGGTTTACAATACTTGCTATCCTTTCTGAAGGAAAAAGTTCCGTGTGAATTCACGTCTGTGTTCTTTTATAAAGACGATTATGATGCGGATTGTAGGGCAAGTTTTCTGTGTACCGATGATCAATGGTACTTTATAAAAGATACCATTGAAGATCGCGGTGAACGCATTTCTTTGTATGTGGTTCTTGAAGATGAAGAGACGTTGGGTTATCGTTACCTCGATGAATCAGCTGAAGCAGTAGTTGAGGCATCAAGAGAAATACCGATGTCTCCATAGTACCTCACGGATGGTGAAATGACTGGTGAACGCTACTTTGCAGATGAAAATTGACGACGATGAGTAGTTTGATTGTAATCTTTTAATTTTTAATTGTCGTGATGTTTTAATTTTTAATTATTGTAATTTCAGTGTTGTTGTCGAGTTTATATCTTCCTTAATGTTTTGGAGCTCTTCGTCTTTTTAATCTCCTCTCGATCTCTAGTAAAACGAGTAATGGTCTAGAATTTGTAAGTATGGAGTTTCGAATGAATTTAATGTTATAATCAAGAAAGAACGTAATAGCACAATTTGATTCGTCAAATTACCAGAATCATTGAGAATAGAGCTATCAAGAATATACTTTCTTGATATGTTCAGAAGTTAATTAGAATGAAAGAGTTATGTAACATGACACATGATGGTGGTATGATCTACTGTGAACCATCATGTCCCATTAGAACTCAGCATGACTTACTGTAATATAATCACGTTGATCAAGTGTCATTATATTATACTAACTCATGCATCAGTTCCCAACATTACTTCAATAACAGTCATATTTTAAGCTCGAAAGTTTACAGAATATAGAAACTAACAGTTTATATATGAGGTAACACTGATAGCACGAATAGATAAATGATTTTAGATAGTATTAGTTATAAAAATATATTCAGAAATGTCGAGGATATTTACAATGAAAGATACGATAATATCTCGGAATATCTAAGATCAGAGGATGATAGAAACTATTAGCTGCAAGGGTTTAGAGTAAGGAGCAAGATATTCACTAAGGACTTTAGTAGACATTGAATCATTTGGATTCTTTGAAGTCAAACTTATTCTTTGTGATTTGTCCACGGCTTTCTTCCCAGTTTCGCATAATCTGCTTTTTGGTAGTAAATTTTCTATTGAATGTTTCCAATATAATGATATACGGGAAGCATAAGGAGGTATATAATTTCGGACGAGAATATTTATGAAAATATTCTCAGAAATATCGAAGATATTGATGATGATATTTTGGAATTTCTAAGTTCGATGGTTGATGGAGAAAGATTTTTCGCAAGATTTTTAACATGACTTCGGAGCAAGATATTCTCTAAAGATTTTAAAGAATCCAGAATTACCTGAATTCTTTGAATATAGGGTTTAATCCTTGTATTTGTCCTTGGTCTCCTTCGTGGTTAGCTCAATCCGTTTTCCAGTTCCAACATTTCTGAGCTTTTCCAACATATTATTCTTTATTATCAAACTTCTGATGACTAAGGTCATCTACGGTTGCCTACAGTTTCTGTTGCTTCATTCAGCTTTTTCAGCATTCAGAGTATCAATTCGTAAACTGGGTGCCTTTTCCAAAATTTTAGAATGGAAGATCATTATTCTAAGAGATAAATTTTATACATATAACTGTTGATGTAGATATGTTGTGAGTTTTCAAAGTACTGATTGCCGATTCCTCTACATTTACTGCTACCATATCTGAATCATTGGTTATCGATCCGAGGTGATTTCAAGAGAATTGTATTTTTAGATGATTAAACGCTGACGATAATATGATGGAATATAAAAGGTTCCCCGGTAATAATAAAAGAGCATACATATAAATCAAGGTGATAATAAGGTTGTTTCGAACGAAAAGTCGAAGTTGAGTTGCTGAAGCTGTGACAAAATCTGCTACTTTGAAAAGGGATCGCAAAGTTATTTCTGCTAATAAGTGCCAAAGGATCTAACGCGGCTACGTGTTAAACTTTTACTCAGTTGCCGAGAGTTTCTCAGGTGCATAACTATATGCATAAATCTTTCCTTTCGTAGATGAAGTGCGGTTGATTCATCCTCTCGATTGAGGTGTTTTCAAGAATCATGAAAGGTTTGAACGCAGATTGTAATCATCAAGATACAAACGAGGTTTAAGATGAAATCAAGTGGCAAACTTGAAGAATTGTTTAGTTTCATATATTATATTCAATATTTTAATTCATTTTAATTGTCCAATGTCGACAGTCCATTTTTGATAGTCCACAATTAACAGTCCGATAATACATATATAGCTTAATATATAATATTCGAATTAATTAATACGTATCGGGACCCGTGTACATGTCTCAGACTCGATCACAACTCAAAGTATATATATTATTATAGAATCAACCTCAACCCTGTATAGAGAACTCGATCATTACTGCATATAGAGTGTCTATGGTGATTCCAAATAATATATACAGATGCGTCGATATGATATGTCAAAACCTTGTATACGTGTCCCGATATTTAAAGTGCGTAAAATAAATAACAGAAATTAAATAACGATAAATAAAGTGCGTAAAGTAAATAACAGAAATTAAGTGACGATAAATAAAATTACGACAATGTAAATTGCGATAACTAAATTGCGATAAATAAACTGCTATAAATAAAAATATAATCAGTTAGCTAGGAACAGTTAGCTAGGATCTTGTTAGCGTGGTTTCTTAACAAAATTTCATGTTGTTAATTAGTCTGTTTCTAATCAATTTTTATCGTCTTTATTATTTCTTCATTATGCCACTTGTTCGATTCTGGTAAGTCAAAATCCAAATATGAAATTGAATTTGAATGGAAATGGTTATTCTGTGGTGAACGGATTCGTATATCGGTAGATGTAAATAGGATGGTAAATGGATGTTGAATCAGATTCAAAGAATGTACAGTATAACCTATTAAAGT
Source organism: Rutidosis leptorrhynchoides (assembly GCF_046630445.1). Lineage (NCBI taxonomy): Eukaryota > Viridiplantae > Streptophyta > Magnoliopsida > Asterales > Asteraceae > Rutidosis > Rutidosis leptorrhynchoides. The sequence continues at coordinate 189,902,245 of NC_092333.1, forward strand.
GAAATCTAAATATTCCTCGAGTATTACCTACCCGTTAAAATATTTTCACCAATAACAATTTATATGAAAGAATTTTTAATTACAATCTTTATGAAAATATACTTACAGATATATTTTTCTTCAGATGTAATCATAGATTAATGAGTTAATATAATATTAATTTCATTTGATTTACCGTTAGAACTAGAATATATAATCTCTAAAACATTGGAGATTACATAATCGTCATGTCGAACGAAGATAAATGATGTAGAACGATTCGCAGATTGATGATTATGCTCGAGGTACATAATTAGATGTTGAGGTGTATGATGTGAACTTGAGTTGTTGGTAGTACTGGTATTGATGTTGGTGCTGGTGATGTTGCTGAAGCTGGTACGTTTTGCACCATATTCTCCAAATTGATTACTCGAGCGTGAAGCTCGTTGACTTCTTCGATTACCCCGGAATGATTGTCGGTCGGAACAAGCAGATGAATAAGGTTAGAAATTTTTGAGAGAATATAATCGTGGCGAGATACTCTGGAAATGAGTGTAGAAATGGTGTTTCGAATGGGTTCGCCGGTAAATGCTTCAGGTTCTTTGCCAAGAGGGGTATGTGGTGGATGGAAAGGATCGCCTTCTTCGCGTCTCCATCGGTTAAGTCGTCTACGAACCCATCAGATGAATTGGGGATGGCTGATTTGATTGATTCATTCTGGTGACACTGCTTTCGGAGCTTAGGTGAAACTCCATGTCGGAATAGATGTCGGAATCCGAGGAATTCGAACTGGTTGAGAGATTCATCTCGTACGATCAGATGAAGGATTTTTGATAAGAAATGGATTATAGGATGTAGATTAGTACCCTGCAATACATAATTTACATATGCATATATAATACTAAAATCCCATAAATTACAGAGGAATCTATGGAAGTTGTCAGGCAAGTTACAGTAACAGATACGCTAAGATATGAAGTAGCAGATACGCTAAGATATGAATTTTGTCTATACACTATTCATACAGTCAATGCAGTAAAACGTGTCTAGACTAAGAATGATAAGCAAGTGATTCTCTAAGAATGATAAGCAGGTAATTTTTGACACCAAATAATAAGCAAAACTTTTGACATGTAGACACGGTCGAAGTCCAGACTCACTAATGCATCCTAACAATTTATCAGTTAGACACACCAATGCAGACATGGTTCGCTAAGACCACCGCTCTGATACCAACTGTCAAGACCCGTCCTAATACATCCAGACAAAGTCCATATCGATTATAAACAATTCCTAATAGTTGATTACATCGCGAGGTATTTGACCTCTATATGATACATTTTACAAACAATGCATTCGTTTTGAAAAGACAAACTTCCTTACATCGAGAGTCGACGATGTGCATACCATTTCATACAATATACAACTATAATTGACTTAATAATAATCTTGATGAATTCAACGACTCGAATGCAACGTCTTTTGAAATATGTCATGAATGACTCCAAGTAATATCTCTAAAATGAATAAATGCACAACGGAAGATTTCTTTCGTACCTGAGAATAAACATGCTTTCAAGTGTCAACCAAAAGGTTGGTGAGTTCATTAGTTTAACATAAATAATTATTTCATAATTTTAATAGACCACAAGATTTCATATTTCCATTTCTCATAAGCATACGTCCCATACATAGAGACAAAAATCATTCCTATGGATTGAACACCTGGTAATCGACATTAACAATATGCATATTAGAATATCCCTATCATTTCGGGATCCTCCTTCGGACATGATATAAATTTTAAAGTACTAAAGCATCTGGTACTTTGGATGGGGCTTGTTGGGCCCGATAGATCTATCTTTAGGATTCACGTCAATTAGGGTGTCTGTTCCCTAATTCTTAGATTACCAGACTTAATAAAAAGGGGCATATTCGATTTCGATAATTCAACCATATAATGTAGTTTCGATTACTTGTGTCTATTTCGTAAAACAGATATAAAAGCAGCGCATGTATTCTCAGTCCCAAAAATATATATTGCGAAAGCATTTAAAAAGGGAGTAATGAAACTCACCATAATGTATTTTGTAGTAAAAATACATATAATGATATTTAACAACTGAACAATGCAGGGTTGGCCTCGGATTCACGAACCTATATCATTTGTATATAAATTAAAATGTATAATCATAATCGAACAAGTTTATATATTATCTTAAATTATATTTTATACTTAATTAGTTTATGTGTAAATTCAAATTGTTTAATATCTATATATTTTGCTACATTAATATATATATATATATATATATATATATATATATATATATATATATATATATATATATATATATATATATAATCATTAGTTTGTTATATATATGTATTTATATAAATTTTGTTATAATGATTGTCATGTAAGTATATAAACTATTAATAATTCTATAATATACGTATTAAATATATTTTAGGTACAAGATAGCTATTTATAACAAAAATGTTAGTTTTGATAATAAGGATTGATTAATAATAATAACTTTCTTGATGATGATAATACTAATAATAATAATGATATTGTTAAATTGGTACCTATGTTAATAGTAATAATAGTAGTACTAATAATTACAAAAAAAAATATTATTAATACTAATATCAGTGAAAATAATAATAACTTGTATTATTATATAATAACAGTAATAATAATCCTAATCATAATCATAATAATAATGGTAGTAATAAAATGATAAATTAATAATAATAACATTAATAATACTTTTAATAATAATGACGATAATTGTTATAACACTTTTTATGATACTAGTAATAAATAATATATTACATATAATAATAATAATAATAATAATAATAATAATAATAATAATAATAATAATAATAATAATAATAATAATAATAATAATAATAATAATAATAATAATAATAATAATGATGATGATGATAATAATAATAATAATAATAATAATAATAATAATAATAATAATAATAATAATAATAATAATAATAATAATAATAATAATAATAATAACTTTGAAATTGAGACTACCTCTTAAAAAAAACGAATTCCACAAAAATTATGCCACTGCGGGGTTCGAACCCGTGACCTCTCGATACCCGTCAACTCATGAAACCAGTTGGGCTGTTGCCCTTATTCGAAATTATACAGAACCAAAAAATATATAACCCGTATGCAAATTTGTTCTTCTTCTTCACTAACAGACCCAATTCGATCTAGCAATTATGTAATTGAATTACCAGACTCCATATGAATTTAAAATAGAAACAGAAACCTCTAAAACATGTTTAAATAGATTAAAAGTCGAGAATTAAAAGAATTTAAAAAAAAAAGTCGCTGTAGAGGAAGAAAAATAAATGAAGAACTTGAATTGTTGATTTTGAAATAAAGGTCATTTTAGGTGAAACTTACAACATGAATTTTGTTTCAAATCCCTCCTCTAATCTTTATGGATCATCAATTGATCCATAAACATCGAAATCAATTCAAATTTTTATGATAAACATAACTGTTGACTTTTTGAGATAATGTTTGACTCTAAAATTCAGATTTGTTATTTGGAATTTGGAATTCAAACTTTGTAGAAAGTTTAAACGTATCATTCCTAAAAACTTGTAATTAATAGAATTTAAAAATTGTTTCGTTTTTGAGCTATTGATCAAATAATGAAGAACAGGGGAACCGGGACTGTTTTCCTCGAATTTCAATTGGTTTTTTCTAATTTCATCGAATTGAGTAGGCAAAATGTTATGTAAAGGTTAATAGCTATAATTACAGTATAATTGAATCAATTTGCTTTTGTTTCGTAGCTTGATTTCATCGACAAGAAATATCATGTCAGAAGAACAATTGAAAAAAAAAATTCCCTTTTACTGTTTTTGTTTGCTGTTGAGACTGATTAGGATCGATTGGAACAAGTTCACAGATATATACAAATTATAAAACAGTTTGATTGATAAGTGTAATTGAATTGGATTCTTTTTCTAGATTTGTTTTATATAAATAAAGATATTAATAATAATAATAATCTTATTAAATATAATTAGTAAAAATACTGAAATAATAATATAACACTACTATTAATAATAAGTAACTTAAAAATATTAACGTTTAGAATAATAATACTAATAGTTATAATATTGTTTATAATAATATTATTAATGATAATGTTACTAAATTGTATTATTTGTATAATAACAATAATAATGGTAATATATATTAGTAATAATAATTCTTAATGATTCTACTAACAATTATCATAATTGTATAACAATAATAATGTTAATTATAATAATACTAATTATATTAATATTATTATTAATAACAATAATATTAGTAATCATATATCAATTTATATATGTTAACTTATTCATACCAATTTCATATATATATCTTGTATTAGAAATAATGATACAAATATTGACATTAATATTAGCACTGACAATAATAATGACTTAATAGTAATAATTTTGATATATCAGTTATACTTTAACTTATAATTACATTCAATATAATAATATTTCCACTTATTAATTATATCATATTTATTAATTATATCATATATATATATATATATATATATATATATATATATATATATATATATATATATATATACTATAAAGTAACATTTAATGAACATTTAATTTATATATTTTATAAATGTCATAATGTAATTATTATTATTTGAAATCTTTCATTTATATATTCATATAGATAATAATATTATATATTTGTTTATATGTTCATCCTAACGATAACGTATTTATCTTGTTATTTTACTTTTTCAATTTCAATTGATTAAAGTATACCTTATTAATATTATATACCTACTCTTATATATTTATATTTATATATATGATTACATATTTATTTAGACATAATGGTTCGTGAAATGTCGGAAGTAGTCAAAGATTAAATACACAATTGAAAACACGTCTAATATTTTTGAGAGTCAACGTTACAGATTTTGCTTATTGTGTCGAGATCATATATAGATTAAGTTTAAATTTAGTCGGAAATTCCCGGGTCATCACAGATGCTACCAGACGCTTCTTTCTTTCTTTGCTTCTCGTGGCTACAGCTGAGCTTGTGATTTATTCTGTTAAATAACAAAAACAACATTTAAGGTGATAAGATCATGATGCAATAAAGAATGATGATGATAGTCACCGTTTAAAGTTTGGAAAATAATGGAAGTATGGAACATTATTATATAGTGCATAAATGAGTTCAATCTAGTGTTATCACATGTGGGACGGTCTAAGAGTTGGTATGGCTGACATATTTTTAAACCCCACTTGATTATTATAGAAAAAGGAAAACTAGTGTGATTGATGAGTGCATGCCACGATTGTATATTTTTTTCTGCCATTCGATTTGTTTAAAAAAAAAAGAAACAAAACCCCACTTTGTTTACTTGGGCTGTGATTCGAATTGCCAGTTGGACCGAGGGCCTTTATTTTGTTGTGGGCTGAATTTTGGAGGTGTTAGACTGATAAGATTTATGGGAGGGTAAATGTCGATGATGATGATTTGGGGTATTAGTTTAAGAAAAGGAAGAAATGACAGGTAGCATGGTTATATAGATTTAAATCAAGAATCATTTCCGAAATGTATAAGCAGAGTGGTGGTTAGAGGGAATACCGAGTTAACAGGAGGTCTTGGGTTCGATTCAAGGCTTTGACATATTTTTTTTTCTATTATCATTAAGAGGAAATAAGCAGAGAATTAAGAGTTATAAGAAATTGGGTATCATTTAATTCAGAAAGATCATAAGCAGACAGATGGTTAAGTGTGTGGCGAGTTAAGCTAGAGGTCAAGGTTCGAAACTGGGCTTGGGCAATTTATTTTTGGAAGCCTTTTAAGGTAGTATATTCAAGATTATTATTATCATTACTAATATTATTATCATTAGTATTAATCTTAAATAGTATAATTATTAATATTATCATTATTAATAAGATTTCTATTAGTATTAGTATAAGTGTTATTATTGTTATCATTAAGGATTATTATTATTATTATTAATATTATCATATTTTCTAAAAAAAAGTTGTTATTATTATTATTATTATTATTATTATTATTATTATTATTATTATTATTATTATTGTTATTATTATTATTAGTAAATCATTATTATTAAAACTATCATTAACAATAAAAGTAATATTTTACATTTATTATTATTAATAACATTATTATTATTATCATTAAAAGAATCATTAACATTACTATCTTATTAATAAAATTATGTAATATAATTATTTTACCACTATTAATATTATTTTGATCTTATTATAATTACTATTATTAATTATGGATATACCAATGATATATTAAATACACATAACATAACAAAAATTTAATATATTTTTATATACAAAATGAATATAAGAAACATATATATATATATATATATATATATATATATATATATATATATATATATATATATATATATTATCAATATAAAAATGATATAATTAATAAATTTATATTTGTTCGATTACAACTATGTATATTAATATAGACATTGAATTAGGTTCGTGAATCCGAGGTCAACCCTACACTTGTTCAATGTCGTCATATGTATTTTTACTACAAAATACATTATGGTGAGTTTCATTTGCTCCCTTTTTAAACGCTTTTGCAATATATATTTTTGGGACTGAGAATACATGCGCTGCTTTTATAACTGTTTTGCGAAATAGACATAAATAATCGAAACTACATTATATGGTTGAATGATCGAAGCAGAATATGCCCCTTTTTGCTTAGTAGCCTAAGAATTAGGGAACATCACTAATTTTGAGAATTAGTGCACCCCTAATTGACGTGAATCCTAAAGATAGATCTATTGGGCCTAACGAACCCCATCCAAAGTACCGGATGCTTTAGTACTTCGATTTCGTTTTTATCATGTCCGAAGGATTTCCCGAAATGATAGGGGATATTCTTATATGCATCTTGTTAATGTCGGTTACCAGGTGTTCAATCCATATGAATGATATTTTTGTCTCTATGCATGGGACGTATATTTATGAGAAATGGAAATGAAAATCATGTGGTCTATTAAAATGATGAAAATAATCGTTTATGATAAACTAATGAACTCACCAACCTTTTGGTTGACACTTTAAAGCATGTTTATTCTCAGGTATGAAAGAAATCTTCCGCTGTGCATTTGTTCATATTAGAGATATTACTTGGAGTCATTCATGACATATTTCAAAAGACGTTGCATTCGAGTCATTGAGTTCATCAAGATTATCATTAAGTCAATTATAGTTAGATATATTATGAAATGGTATGCATGCCATCAACTTTCGATGTAATGAAAGATTGTCTTTTCAAAAACGAATGCAATGTTTCTAAAATGTATCATATAGAGGTCAAGTACCTCACGATGTAATCAACTGTTGTGAATCATTTATAATCGATATGAACTTCGTCCTGATGGATTAGGACGGGTCTCTATAGTTGGTATCAGATCGGTGGTCTTAGCGAACCAGGTTTGCATTAGTGTGTCTAACTGATAAGTCGTTAGGATGTATTAGTGAGTCTAGACTTCGACAGTGTCTGCATGTCAAAAATTTTGCTTATCATTTGTATTCGGAAATCATCTGCTTATCACCCTTAGAAAATTACCTGCTTATCATTCTTAGTCTAGACACATCTTACTGCAATGATTGCATGATTAGTGTATAGACAAAATTCATATCTTAGCATATCTGTTACTGTAGACTTTGTCTGACAACTTCCGTAGATTTCTCCGTAACTTATGGGATATTAGTATTATATATGCATATGTAAATTATGTATTGTAGGGTACTAATCTACATCTTATAATATGTTTCTTATCAAAAAGTCCTTCATCTGATCGTACGAGCTGAATCCCTCAACCAATTCGAGTCTCTCAGATTTCGATAGCTATTCCGATAGTTATTCCGACAGCTATTCCGACATGAATGTTCACCTAAGCTCCGGAAGCAGCGTCACCAAAACGAATCAACCAATCGGCCATCCCCAATTCATTTGATGAGTTTGTAGTCAACTTAAACAATGGAGATGCGAAGAAGGCGACCCTTTCCATCCACCAAATTGCCCTCTTGGCGAAGAACCTGAAGCACCTACCGGCGAATCTATCCAAAACACCATTTTCAGCCTCATTTCCAGAGTAGTTCGACACGATTATATTCTATCCACAATTCTAAACCTTATTCATCTGCTCGTTCCGACCGACAATCATTCTGGAATAATAGAAGAAGTTAGCGAACTTCACGCTCGAGTAATCAATTTGGAGAATATGGTGCAAAATTTACCAGCTTCAACAACACCACCGTCATTAGTAGTACCATCAATAACATCACCAGTACCATAATCAATCCATACCTCAACATCTCATTCTGTACCTCGAGTATAAACATCGTTCTACGTATTGTTCTACCTCATTTATCTTCGTTCGACATGGCGATTATGTAATCTCTAATGTTTTAGAGATTGTATATTCTTATTCTAATGGTAAATCAGATGAGTCTAATATCATATTGACCCATTAAATTCATGATTACATCTGAAGAAAATATATATGTAATTATATTTTCATAAAGATTTTAATTAAAATTCTTTTGTACAAACTGCTAATGGTGAAAATATTTTAACGGGTAGGTAATACCCGAGGAATATTTAAATTTCATATTAATAAGTTACACTGTACATTCTTCGAATCTGATTCAACAGTCATTTACTATTCTACTTATGTCCACCGATATACGTATCCGTTCACCACAGAATAACCATTTTCATTCAATTTTATATTTGGATTTTGACCTATCAGAATCCAACAAGTGGCATAATGAAGAAAACATTGGACAAAATAAAATTGTTAGAAACAAACAAATTAATTATGAGAAATTTTGTTAAGAATCCACGCTAACTATTCCTAGCTTACTGTTCCTAGCTAACTGTTAATTCCTTATTACATTTTAATTATCGCAATTTATTTTATCGCAATTTAATTCTCGCAATTTTATTTTTTGTCATTTAATTTATGTTATTTACTTTAAGCATTTAATTCATCGTCATTTAATTTTTGTTATTTATTTTACGCACTTTAAATATCGGGACACGTATACAAGGTTTTGACATATCATATCGACGCATTTATATATATTATTTGGAATAACCATAGACACTCTATATGCAGTAATGATCGAGTTCTCTATACAGGGTTGAGGTTGATTCTACAATAATATATATAATTTGAGTTGTGATCGAGTCTGAGACATGTACACGGGTCACGATACATATTAATTAATTCGAATATTATATATTAAATTATATTTGAATTATTGGACTGTCAACTGTGGACTATCGACTGTGGACTAATAACATTGGACAATTAAAATGAATTAAAATATTGAATATAACATATGAAACTACACATTTCTTCCAGTTTGCCACTTGATTTCATCTTAAACCTCATTTGTATCTTGACGATTACAATCTGCGTTCAAACCTTTCATAATTCTTGAAAACACCTCAATCGAGAGGATGAACCAACCGGATTTCATCTACAGAAGAAAAGATTAATGCATATAGTAATGCACCTGAAAACACTCAGAACCTGAGTAAACGTTTAACACATATCTGTGCTAGCTCCTTTGGCATTGTTATTACCGAAAATAACATTGCAACTCTTTTTCAAATTAGCCAATTTTGTCATAGCTTCAACAAATCAACTCCGACTTCCATTCGAATTAGCCTTATTATAACCTTAATATATAAGTTTGCCTGTCGTCATCATTACCGGGGAACCGTTTATATTCCACCACATTAGCAGTAAACTTACCAGCAACTTCATTACTCATTGGCTTAAGTCTCTTCGAAGAACCATTATAGTTGTTCGTTAAAACCTATTCATATACTCATCCGCATCTTGTAACAAGAACTGCCATACCAATTACCGGGAATCAGCAATCAGTACTTTGAAAACTCACAGCATATCTACATCAACAGTTATATGTATAACGTTTATCTCTTAGAATTATGATCTTTCATTATGAAATTCTGAAAAGCACTCAGTCTACAAATCAATACTCTGAATGTTGAAAAAGCTGAATGAAGCAACAGAAACCGTAGACAACCGTAAACAACCTTAATCATTAGAAGTTTGATGATAAAGAATAGTATGTTGGAAAAGCTCAGAAAAGTTGGAACTGGAAAACAGATTTAGCTAACCACGAAGGAGACCAAGGACAAATACAAGGACCATACCCTATATTCAAAGAATCCAGGTAATTCTTGATCCGTTGAAATCTTTAGAGAATATCTTGCCCCGAAGTCATGTTAAAAATCTTGCGAAAATGTTTCTTAATCAACCTTCGAACTTGGAAATTCCAAAATATCGTCATAAATATCTTCGATATTTCTGAGGATATTTTCATAAATATTCTCGTCCGATATTAATTATCTCTCCGCACTATCTGTGATATATCATAAAAAGGAAACTAATTTAGTTTCTAAATTCTGAAAAATTCGAACTTAAATTATGAATGTTTTTGAAGTAGTGTTGGGAACTAAAGCATGGGTTAGTATAATATAATGACACTTGATCAACGTGATTATATTACAGTAAGTCATGCTGAGTTTCTAATGGAACGTGATGATTCACAGATCATAACGTCATCATGTGCCATGTTACAAAACTCTTTCATTCTTCTTCACTTCTGAACATATCAAGAAAATATATTCTTGATAGTTCTATTCTCAGTGATTCTGGTAATTTGACAAATCAAATCGTGCTATTACATTCTTTCTTGTTTAGAACATTAAGTTCATTTGAAATTCTATATTTACGAATTCTGGACCGTTACTCTCTTTACTAGAGGTCGAGAAGATAATAAAAAGGCAAAGAACTCCAAAATATAAGAGAAAATAAAGCCCAATAACAACACGGAGGTTACAAACCGTGGATATTAATACGAATAGCATTATAAAGACACGGTATAATTAAGAATAGTATCACCCCAAGGTAATAGTAGAAGTAAACAGATTCTTCTGGAGGAAGATTGAAAAGAAGGATGACAGAAATGATAATTTGGAAAATATCAAGGATTAGAACGGGATTAATCATTTTCACAATCTTTTGGATGTATGAAATTAGAAAGAAAGTATAGGAATTGTGATAATAATATAATAGAAGAGCTTAATTTATAATTGGAATATCAGACAGAGTAATCTAGGCGAATCACTGCATTTAATTATGGAGATCCTAATTTCCTTATTAGCTGAAGAATCAAATCTTTTAGATTTCGAAGATTTCCTTTAAATCCATTGAATTCCGGAATTCAACCTCCACGTCAAAAGTTAAGACGCACCTTATTTTCTAAATTCAACCATGACTAGTGAAAAGTTATGATGAAACTTGTCTATTTCATTTCACTCTTTTGTGATAGCTTCATTCGTACTCTTCGAATAATCGAATTATTTTATCCTTATTACTCAATGGTAATAAAACTCTATTTATCAACTTATATGAGTCATGAAAACATTATTATCGTTAACCATGACGACCTCACTCAAATTTCGGGACGAAATTTCTTTAACGGGTAGGTACTGTGATGACCCGGAAATTTCCGACCAAATTTAAACTTAATCTTTATATTATTCCGACATGATAAGCAAAGTTTGTTAAGTTGAATCTCAAAAATTTTAAACTGTCTTCATACCTTTGACTATTCCTGACGATTCACGAACAATTATTTATTAATAAAGACATATATGTATTTTAATTCGATATATTATTTGAAATAATATATGATTAAGTATTGAAAATAAATATGTTATTATACAATAAAAGTATTACATAAATTATAATATGAAAAAGTTATTAGATTATTATTGATATTATAATCATTAATAATATTAACATAACTAATAAGATTATTATTATTATTATCATTATTAGTAACTAAAATTTATTAAACTTGACATTATTGTTAGTAATAATAATTTTATTTATCATTAGTTATTAATAGTCCCTTTACTAATAATATTATTATTAGTAACAACATTAACCAAATTTAAGAGTTAGATATATATATATATATATATATATATATATATATATATATATATATATATATATATATATATATATATATATATATATATATGTATATATATATATATGTATATATATATATATGTATATATATATATATGTATATATATATATATATGTATATATATATATAAGAATAAATAAATATGTATAACAACCATGGGCACTTAAATTTGTTTTCTGTAATTGTCACACTGTTTTTAATTGTTAGAATTAGTACCAATTCAAATGTTTTAAAATAACCAAAGTGTCAGATGTATTTTGTTAGTTTCTGCTTGTTTAAGCACATTAGAGATATTGCAATCTCTACTTTCTCTTATCTTATCAAACTACAGCTCACACCCAATTCAATATTTGGATATATGAATTTACTGTGTTGACTTTACCTATCACCAACTATCTCTGTATTTCTATACGTAATTCATTTCAATTCTCACAAAAAGTAAAGATATCCACTCAAAACCTAGAACTATGCATATTACTTTCTGTTTTGAGTCTCTATCATTCCATCTGTTTCATTCCATCAAATTGTAACTAATCGAATTATTGAATAAAGATACTATTTGGGTTTTGTTTCTTCTCCTCACTTCATTAAATATTTATAGAGAAAATATCTATACATGTGTATACATAGACATACAGGCATACACGAACGAGAATCACCATTTCTTCTCCATTACCATCCTTCTTGTTCTTTCTTCACCGTGAACTTTCCAGCACTACCATAAACCATTGAACTAAGTACTACTCGATAAATATTATCAAAACGTTGCCATCTTCCTCATAAACCCATTTCCATATTACTCGAGTTACCATGATGCACCTATGCTCAATCTCTTTCTGTTTCTTGTTTGAATCAAACACCATTACTCTCATTAAATAACAACTTGAACACCTTAATCAATCACCATCTTCATCTATTTAACTACCCTTATTACTTGTTTTACTGTTTCTACCTCAGTCCAAGAACAACCATCACCATTACCACAACCTACTTGCAAGTACAACCTAACCACCACTACACCTAAACCCAACACCAGTCGAACCATCTCTAACTGATATGCTGTTACAATCTGTCTGTTTCTTTCCGCTATTTAACAACAACAAAAACGCCACCTGCACCGTTCCTGAATGGTTGATGCTACCAGACGCTTCTTTCTTTCTTTGCTTCTCGTGGCTACAGCTGAGCTTGTGATTTATTCTGTTAAATAACGAAAACAACATTTAAGGTGATAAGATCATGATGCAATAAAGAATGTTGATGATAGTCACCGTTTAAAGTTTGGTAAATAATGGAAGTATGGAACATTATTATATAGTACATAAATGAGTTAAATCTAGTGTTATCACTTGTGGGACGGTCTAAGAGTTGGTATGGCTGACATATTTTTATACCCCACTTGATTATTATAGAAAAAGGAAAACTAGTGTGATTGATGAGTGCATGCCACGATTGTATATTTTTTTTTCCATTCGATTTGTTTAAAAAAAAAAGAAACAAAACCCCACTTTGTTTACTTGGGCTGTGATTTGAATTGCCAGTTGGGCCGAGGGCCTTTTTTTTTGTGGGTCGAATTTTGGAAGTGTTAGACTGATAAGATTTATGGGAGGGTAAATGTCGATGATGATGATTTGGGGTATTAGTTTAAGAAAAGGAAGAAACGACAGGTAGCATGGTTATATAGATTTAAATCAAGAATCATTTCTGAAATGTATAAGCAGAGTGGTGGTTAGAGGGAATACCGAGTTAACAGGAGGTCTTGGGTTCGATTCAAGGCTTTGCCATATTTTTTTCTATTATCATGAAGAGGAAATAAGCAGAGAATTAAGAGTTATATGAAATTGGGTATCATTTAATTCAGAATGATCATAAGCAGACAGATGGTTAAGTGTGTGGCGAGTTAAGCTAGAGGTCAAGGTTCGAAACTGGGCTTGGGCAATTTATTTTTGGAAGCCTTTTAAGGTAGTATCTTCAAGATTATTATTATCATTACTAATATTATTATCCTTAGTATTAATCTTAAATAGTATAATTATTAATATTAATATTATCATTATTAATAAGATTTCTATTAGTATTAGTATAAGTGTTGTTATTGTTGTCATTAAGAATTATTATTATTATTAATATTATCATATTTTTTCAAAAAAAAGTTATTATTATTATTATTATTATTATTATTATTATTATTATTATTATTATTATTATTATTATTATTATTATTATTATTATTATTATTATTGTTATTATTATTAGTAAATCATTATTATTAAAACTATCATTAACAATAAAAGTAATATTTTTACATTTATTATTATTAATAACATTATTATTATTATTCTTATCATTAATAGAATCATTAACATTACTATCTTATTAATAAAATTATGTAATATAATTATTTTACCACTATTAATATTATTTTGATCTTATTATAATTACTATTATTAATTATGGATATACCAATGATATATTAAATACGCATAACATAACAAAAATTTAATATATTTTTATATACAAAATGAATATAAGAAACATATATATATATATATATATATATATATATATATATATATATATATATATATATATATATAGATATATATATATATATATATATATATATATATATCTATATATATATATATATATATATATATATATTATCAATATAAAAATGATATAATTAATAAATTTATATTTGTTCGATTACAACTATGTATATTAATATATATACATTGAATTAGGTTCGTGAATCCGAGGTCAACCCTACACTTGTTCAATGTCGTCATATGTATTTTTACTACAAAAAACATTATGGTGAGTTTCATTTGCTCCCTTTTTAAACGCTTTTGCAATATATATTTTTGGGACTAAGAATACATGCGCTGCTTTTATAACTGTTTTACGAAATAGACACAAGTAATCGAAACTACATTATATGGTTGAATGGTCGAAGCCGAATATGCCCCTTTTTGCTTGGTAGCCTAAGAATTAGGGAACATCACTAATTTTGAGAATTATTGCACCCCTAATTGACGCGAATCCTAAAGATAGATCTAATGGGCCTAACGAACCCTGTAGAGACCCATCCTAATCCATCCGGACGAAGTCCATATCGATTACAAACGATTGACAACAGTTGATTACATCGCGAGGTAATTGACCTCTATATGATAAATTTTACAAACATTGCATTCGTTTTTAAAAGACAAACTTTCGTTACATCTACAGTTGACAGGCATGTAAAGCATTTCATAATATATCCAAATATAATTGACTTAATAATAATCTTGATGAACTCAACGACTCGAATGCAACATCTTTTGAAATATGTCATGAATGACTCCAAGTAATATCTCTAATATGAGCAAATGCACAGCGGAAGATTTCTTTCGTACCTGAGAATAAACATGCTTTAAAGTGTCAACCAAAAGGTTGGTGAGTTCATTAGTTTATCATAAAGAATCATTTCATAATTTTAATAGACCACAAGATTTCATACTTCCATTTCTCATAATCATACGTCCCATGCATAGAGACAAAAATATCATTCATATGGATTGAACACCTAGTAACCGACATTCACAATATGTATATATGAATATCCCCATCATTCCGGGATCCTCCTTCGGACATGATATAAATTTCGAAGTACTAAAGCATCCGGTACTTTGGATGGGGCTTGTTGGGCTCGATAGATCTATCTTTAGAGTTCGCGTCAATTAGGGTATCTGTTCCCTAATTCTTAGATTACCAGACTTAATAAAAAGGGGCATATTCAGTTTTGATCATTCAACCATAGAACGTAATTTCGATTACTTGTGTCTATTTCGTAAAACAGTTATAAAAGTTGCGCATGTATTCTCAGCCCAAAAATATAAAGGGTAAAAAGGTAAATGAAACTCACAATACTGTATTTTGTAGTAAAAATACATACGACGACATTGAACAATGCAGGGTTAGCCTCGGATTCACGAACCTATATCAAGTATTAACACATTATAGTATAAATCAATTAAGTTTATATATTTGTTATGTATTAATTATTCTTATAATATATTATGATACTTATTTGATATTTAATTAATGTTATATCAATAATATTAGTTGAAACATAATTTTATGTAATATTAGTATATTTTATGTAATAATATATTTACATATATATCTTTTGTTTTGTAAAATTAATAATTGTAGAAATACCTAAGGATAATAATAATAATATTAATAATAATAATAATTTTTAAAAGTATAAAACTACCTTAGGAGTCAGTTTTAAAAAAATTGCACCAAGCCGGGCTCAAACCCGAGACCTCTCGCTCACTCATCAACACCCTTAATCATTCCTCCATTTCAGTTTTTCTGATTTATAATACAAACCCAAATACTTATCTATTACATGTTTCAACCCACTTCATCTTCTTCACCAAAATCTAAACAATCAAACAACTTCATTCTTAATAGTCAATCATCAAAATGGTTTTAGGACTTCTAAACAAACATGAAACAAAAAATAAAAATGTGTTCATGATATAAAAAAATGAGGAAAAAAAACAAAAAAATCCTACTGCTTGCTTGTAGCCAAGAAAAAAAAAATTTATTTTCAATTTTGAGTTCATTTTGGACAATCTTTACAACATGAAACATGTTTCAAATCATTCCTAAAAACTATTGAAATCGTCAATTGAACTTAAAACATCAAAACAAGCTTTAATTTCTCCAAGAACAAAACAGTTGACTTTTGACAATTTAACTTTGACTCGCAAATTCGAATTCGTTATCAAGAATTGGAACTTGAGATTTTGCAGGAAGTTTAAGTAAATGATTCCTAACAACTCTACATTTTTAGTTTTTGAAATTTGTTTCGAATTCACGTTAGTGTATATCACTGTGAAGAACTCAAGAACTCAAAAATTGATTTTTAGATTAAGAGTGTTATAGGTTATGATTACAACATGAATTGTGTTGCAAATCATTCCTATAATCTTTATGGATCATCAAATTAACTGGAGATATCAAAACAAACTCGAATTTGATTCAAGAACACTTAGTTGACTTTGAAAACCAAAACTTTGACTCTCAAATTAGAAATTAATAGAAAGAATTGAGGATTAAAAACTTACAGATAGTTTAGATAGACGATTCCTAACATGACTGCATTATTACATTTTGAAAATTTGTTCTAAATCAAAATATGGTGAAAAAGATGAATGTACAGAGTGTCGAGCTTATTTTCTGGGTTTTCTTTGTTTTCAACTCAAATTGCAGTTTGTAACTTATATAGAGTGATTAGGTACATGATTTAACAGTTAAATTTATTTCCAATTGATTTGTGAAGTAGACTTGTAACAAACTGGAGACATGAAGTACGTAAATTATTTTCATGTGAAGAAAAAGAAAAAAAATTGATAGTTACTTCTAACAGAATGGGATTCCCTATTTTTATTTTTAATAAATATTAATAGTAAATACCCTAATAATATTAATAATAATTCTAATAAAATAACTAAATAATATCATAAAAATGATAATAAATAAAAATAAGAATTCGTTTAAATCATAAATAAATTTTAATCTTAATTATCTTGTACATTATTTTACATTTTTAATTCAAATGATTATTTTGTATTTTATTAATACAACTTAATATGCACTCTTATATTTATATATGTATATATATTTACATATTTATTTACACACAATTGTTCGTGAATCGTCGGAAATAGTCACAGGTTAAATGAATCTATATAAATAGTTCAAACATTTCGAGACTCAACATTACAGGCTTTGCTTATTGTGTTGGAACATATAAAGATTAAGTTTTAATTTGGTCGGAAATTTCCGGGTCGTCACAGTACATACCCGTTAAAGAAATTTCGTCCCGAAATTTGAGTGGAATGGTCATGGCTGACAATAAGTATGTTTTCATGACGTATCCGAGCTAGAAATTAGAGTTTTATCATCAGTGAGTAATATAGGTAAAAAAAAATTTGATTACGCGAAGAGTAAAATCGAAGCTATCGCAAGAGAGGGAACTGATGACGTAGTTATGATTGATTTCCGGAATTCATGGGATTTAAAGAAAATCTTCGTAATAAGATTTGGTTCTTCGGCGATATAGGAAATCAGATCTTCTTTGATTAAATGCAATAATCTGTTTCGATTGCTCTGTCGGATATTTTACTATAAATCCAGTCCCTTCGTTTCCTTATTTTCACAGCTCACACCTTCCATTCTTTCTCCCCTGATTCATATTTTTAAAGCATTCATTAATATGCTCCATCCAGTTCTGATCCTTGATATACTCTTAACTTTCATATCTGTCATTCTTCTCTTTCATCTACCACCGGAGGATTATATTTACTTCTACTATTATCTTGGGGTTATAGTGTTTTTAATTTTCCCGTGCCTTTATGTGGCAATACGTATTAATATGCACGGTTTGTAATTTATGTGTTGTTGTCGAGCTTTATATTTTCTTTATATTCAAGAGTTCCATACTTTCGTCTCCTCTTCCCGACTTCAAGTCAAGCGAATAATGGTCCGGAATTCGTAGATATGGATTTTGAAATGAACATAGTTAATGTTCTAGAAGGAAATCGTAATGGCACGATCTTGATTTTTCAAATTACTAGAATATCTGAAAAGATAGAACTATTAAGAATATATGTTCTTGATATACTTAAAGATTGGGTAGAATGTAAAAGTCGTGTAACATGGCACATGATGACGTTATGATCTGTGAATCATCACGTTCCATTAGAAACTCAGCATGACTTACTGTAATATAATCACGTTGATCAAGTGTCATTATATTATACTAACTCATGCATCAGTTCCCAACATTACTTCAATAACATTCATATTTCAAGCTCGAAAGTTTACAAAATATAGAAACTAACAGTTTCTATATGATGTAACACTGATAGCACGAAGAGATTAATGATTTCAGATAAGAATTGTTATGAAAATATTCTCGGAAATATCATAGATATTTATGATGATATTTTCAGAATTTCTGAGATCGAATGTTGATGAAAAAAATCCTTTCGCAAGGATTTAGAATAAATAAGGAGCAAGATATTCACTAAAGACTTCATCAGAAACAAAATCATCAGGGTTCTTTATGTACAAGTTTAGTCCTTGTGATTTGCTCAGAGTCTCCTTCATGGTTTGCTCAATTCGTTTTTCAGTACCAAACTTCCTTTTGAGCTTTTCCAACGTATCTTTTTTTTTTATCAAACTTTTGACTGTTAAAAATTTTGTTGCTTCATTCAACTTTTCAAAATTTAGAGCATTAATTCACAGACTGGGTGTTTTTCTGAATTTCAAAATGGAAGATCATAGTTCTAAGAGATAAATGTTATATGGATACATATAACTGTTGATGTGGAAACGTTGCGAGACTCAAAATACAAATTTGCTGATTCCCGGTAATTGGTATGGCAGTTCTCGTTACAAGATGCGGATGAGTATATGATAGGGTTTCAATGAATAAATATAATGATTTGTCAGAGAGATTTAAGCCAAAAAAAACAACGAGGCTGCTGGTACGTCTTCTGGTAATATGGTGGAATATAAAAGAATTCTCCGTTATAAAAAGGGTAATTGTATATATCAGGATTATAGTAAGGCTACTTCGAATGAAAAGTCGAAGTTGACTTGCTGGAGCTGTGACAAAATTGGCTACTTTGAAAAGGGATCGCAAAGTTATTTTTGCTAATAAATGCCAAAGGATCTGATGCGGCTACGTGTTAAACTTTTACTCAGTTGCCGAGAGTTTCTCAGGTGCATAACTATATGCATAAACCTTTCCTTCCGTAGATGAAGTGCGGTTGATTCATCCTATCGATTGAGGTGTTTTCAAGAATCATGAAAGGTTTGAACGCAGATTGTAATCGTCAAGATACAGATGAGGTTTAAGATGAGATCAAGTGGCAAACTTGAAGATATGTTTAGTTTCATATGTTATAATCAATATTTTAATTCATTTTAATTATCCAATGTTGACAGTCCATATTTGATAGTCCACAATTAACAGTCCGATAATACATATATAGCTTAATATATAATATCCGAATTAATTAATACGTATCGGGACCCGTGTACATGTCTCAGACTCGATCACAACTCAAAGTATATATATTATTATAGAATCAACCTCAACCCTGTATAGAGAACTCGATCATTACTGCATATAGAGTGTCTATGGTGATTCCAAATAATATATATAGATGCATCGATATGATATGTCAAAACCTTGTATACGTGTCCCGATATTTAAAGTGCGTAAAATAAATAACAGGAATTAAATAACGATAACTAAAGTGCGTAAAGTAAATAACAGAAATTAGAGGACAATAAATAAAATTGCGGGAATGTAAATTGCGATAATTAAATTGCAATAAATAAAATGCGATAAATAGAATGTAATCAGTTAGCTAGGAACAGTTAGCTGGAACCGTTAGCATAGTTTCTTAACAAAATTCCTTATTGTTAATTAGTCTATTTCTAATCAATTTTTATTGTGTCCATTATTTCTTCATTATGCCACTTGTTGGATTCTGGTAAGTAAAAATCCAAATATGAAATTGAATTTGAATGAAAATGGTTATTCTGTGGTGAACGGATTCGTATATCGATAGATGTAGGTAGGATGGTAATCGACCGTTGAATCAGATTCGAAGACTGTACAATGTAACTTACTAATGTGAAATCTTAAATATTTCTCGGGTATTACCTATCCGTTAAAATATTTTTACCATTAACAGTTTGTACGAAAGAATTTTTAATCACAATCTTTATGAAAATATATTTACATATATATTTTCTTCAGATGTAATTATGGATTTAATGAGTCAATGTGATATTAAACTCATCAGATTTACGATTAGAACTATGATACATAATCTCTAAAACATTAGAGTTTACATAATCGTCATGTCGAACGAATATAAATGATGTAGAATGATTTGTGGAATGATAATTATACTCGAGGTACAGAATGAGATGTTGAGGCATGGATTGTTGAAACTTGGGTTGTTGGTGGTACTGGTGCCATTGGTGCTAAGGCTGGTGATGTTACTGGTGTTGGTGATACTGTTGATGATTGCAAATTGTATACCGTGCTCTCTAAAGTTAATACTCGAGCTCGGAGTTCTCTAACTTCTTCTACTAACCCGAGTTGTTTATCAATGTGAGGTAGAGGTCGGATATCTTCTCTAGTTCCATTAATGGTAGTTTCAAGACGAAAAATTCTTGCAAATAGGGTATAAACGGTATTGCGAACGGGTTCGCCGGTGAGCGGGTCAAGTACTCCAAGGTTAGGTGGTAGATTTGATTCATGATATGGAGTACCTTCTGTCACGACCCTACTTTTTTCGTTATCTTTTTCCGTTAATTATTTAACGACCGTTAACTGTTAGTGTGCCACGTCATTTCCATGACCTATATTATTATTTTTGTAATAATATATATATAATAATTATTATGTGTTATGTGGATATATGTATTCATATTTTAAATTATACGTTTCTACGTTCCGCGGATTTCCATCCGGCAAATCTTTTCGGTTTTTAAACCAACGGTCGAGTTTTCTGGATTTTTAAATCCTAAATATTTTAAATATGATATTTTAAGGTCATATTATTAATAGGTGTATTTATATTTATTTTTCGTCGCGCGTTCGTTATCTTTCCGGATTTTAAATCGCGTAAGTGCGTTTTCGCGTTTCGGGTTTCGTTCGGGCTTTCGGGCCATCAGGAAATGCACGCTTTTCAATGTTGGACAAGTTGGCCCACTAAGGGGCCCACCCCCTCACCAAATCGGCCGAACACTCCCAAGGGGAGGGAGTGTTGGCTCCTTGTTTTCCTCTTTTGCTAATTTTATCTCATTATCACAAAACCTAATTTAATATTTTTGCTCTCCTCTTCTCCTTCCTCCCTAGCCGACACCACCACCACCATTCATCACCATCATCATCTAAAATTGTAGCTTGGATCATAAATCAATTAATACCAACGCGTTCCTCTCATCGTTCTCTACGCGATCATATACTTTGGTTCTTGATTAGGGTATAAACCCTAACCCTAGATCTTTTCATTTTTATTTATTTTTCTGTATTTTGAGTTTATATGATTAGTATGATATGTATAAGTTGTTGTAATGTTGTTTGAATGCGTAGAATTACTCGTTTGCGTATGATTTCGGTTTGTAAATTTTGGACAGCAGTTTGATTCGTATATTCTGACTATATAACTGATATGAATGTTAAAATAAAGTACATAAATGAGTTCCTCTCATCAAAACATTAATTTTAGACTCCGGATTCATGTCGTTTCGATTCCCGGAGCCCTAGATATGCTTAATTTGGTTTTTGTTAAAGATTGAAAGGTGTTCTTGGCATGAACAAGGTTGGGTCCGACTTTGTGACCATCCTTGGTGTCTTTAGGGTGCCTCATTTGGTTAGGACTGATGGTGAGACGAATATTCATGTTCGGGTCACCTAAATCCGAGCCACGGTTCACCCGTTTTGCCCGAATTACTGTTTTGAGTAAAATGTTTTCCCAATTGAAGTCATGGCTGATATGCACGACTTAGGGACTGTTCTTGGAGTGTTCTTGAGTTCATAAATGTGTCGGGTGGTTTGAGTAGGTGAAGTTACATATGTGGCTTGCCCGAAACCGACACCCGGGGCTCAAGATACGACCCGGCGAACTTTTAAACTTAAAACTTATGGTTAATGATTAAACTTATGATAAAATTTATGGAATTCATTATTAATTAATTACTTATGTTAAAGAAGTAATTATTTTATTTTAAGACTTTTAATATAATTATTTATTATATTATTTAATTATTAATTATAATTTAATTAACATTTTAATTAAACTTATGATTAATAACACTTTTAATTGTTAAAGGAAAATACTTATGATAAGTATTAAATTTAATTATGAGAAATTATTATAAGACTTATAATAAATATTAAATAATTATTTAATTATTATAAGACTTAATTATTATTTAATTATGACTTAATTATTAAATACTTATGATTTAATAATTTCAATTAGAAACTTATGATATGATTAATAATTCATTATTAATTAATAATACTTATGATATGATTTAAAATTCATTATAAATTAATAATATTTATATTATGATTGATATTTAATTAATTAATTAAATACTTATGTTATACTAATTATAACATTTCAACTTATATTAACTTTAATAATTCATTTTATTTAATTAAACTTATGTTAAGACATTATTATACACTTTTGACTTTAAATAACATTATAACCTATGTTATTATTATAACTTACACTTTAAAAATTAATGTTGACTATGTTTGACCAAGGTTGACTTTTGAGTTGACTTTCGGTTGACTTTGACTTTCAGTTGACTTCTGTTGACTTTCTAAATAAGGAAACTTTCCTAACTTCAAAACTTTCTAAAAATAGAACTTTCTAAATTTGGAAACTTTCCAAAAATAGAAACTTTCCAAAAATAGAAACTTTCCAAAAATAGAAACTTTCCAAAAATGGAAACCTGCTAAAAATAGAAACTTTCTAAAAATAGAAAGTGTGTGTCCTTATGCTGTTCCAATCAAACCGATGCTTGCTGAGTAATGTTCTATGCCTACTTGCAACATGTATAATAGCTATCATACTAAGACTTGGCCTAAGTTAGTTATTTATTTCGACCTGCTTTATTTATAGGTCGGCGTTGTGATCTTTCTTGATCACTTTACTTTACGTGCTGTTCGCTTGTTTGTGAGATTTCTTCAGTTGCTATTTAAGGTGAGTTATAGTCCCGTTTTTACATACTTTTCAAAGTATATTTTTGGGATGTGATTACATGCAGATTTTTATTTACGTTTAGACACAAGTAACAGTTAAATTTAATTATTCATTGTGAGTTGGACAAAAATATTCCCTAGTCTGGTAACTGTAATCATTGGTTTCTACCGGTGAACGCGAATCCTACGGATAGATCTATCGGGTTTGACAACCCCATTTCGAGCTAGTCGCGCTAGCAATTTATAATCGGAATGTTTAGTACTTCGTAATTTGTTGTAGATACACTGTCCAAGTGTATATTTTTATTGTGCTTGGCAAGGGTAAATAAAGGGTTAAGTGGTTACCAGGTGGCTCATTGATAATGGAATAATGTTTAATGTTTTCTAACATTTTTAAATCTTGTGGTCTAAAGTTTACTTATTTATTTAAACCTATAATTCACTCAACCTTTGTGTTGACAGTTTACTTGCATGTTTTCACAGGTACTTGAGTTATTTGATGCTTCCGCTGTCGTTAGAAGAGTCTGCATGCATTTGGGCAGATTTTATGAAACAATTTATGAAACTTAAGTTTGCATTCTATTTTGGATAATTTAAATTGTGGGTTTGTTGGCAATGTTTTGTGTCAACTTTTGGTTCATTACTATGGTTGGTTGGTTTTCAAACTACTTAATTTGGTTTGTTTCCTTTTTGGGCAACATTTTGAAATAAAAGAATGCAACTTTGTTTATTTAATTCATTTAAGTCCGATCAAGCTGTGGGACCAACTGACGGATCCGTTAAGTGTTTTGACGGGGTCGTCACATGTGGTATCAGAGCTCTGGTTGTAGGGAACTAGGCGGTCTTAATGTGGTCAACCCGTGGTTATTAGGGTGCATTAGAGTCTAGTCTACAGCCCGACCTTTTTGCTATAGCATTATTATGCATTTCATTTCGTATAAGTTATATTATTAGCTTTCATATCTTTTGGTATATGGTTTGCGGTTTTGCTGTTTGCAGATGTCGACTTCGAGCGATAACTCTGTTGCTGCTCCTGCTCCTCCGTCTCCTGCTAGACGTCGTGCTAATCAACCGGAGATCGATGATCCTGTTCATTACTATTTTTCTACCATTACTCATATGAACCGGGCTTATAATGAGGTGACACGTATTAACGCCCTTAGTGATTGTTTGCGCACCTTGCCACATAATGAAGTTATGGACGAGATCCGTGCCGACATGCGTAACTTTATCACTTTCAAGCATAGGGTTGAGGATGCGAACCGCAAGCGTGATCGAGAAGTTAATGCTAAGTTCGAGGCTCTCGAGAGCACTGTTCGCGTGTTGAAGGAAGAGTTGGATGTTGTGAAAGGGAAGTTGCGTAAGTATGAGGATCCTGCTGAGACTCATGCTGGACCAGCTTATCACACCCGCTCTAAGCGAATGTGATGTGATTATTCATATTGATTATCTATTTCATCAGACTTAATGTCCTTTTTATACATACATTTTGGGTTATGTACGGCGTTTTGCCGAGGATTTTATTAAGATTTTGTTATGGGATATTTTTCATTATGTATGGATGGTTATTTTTATGACATCTATTATCATTATCATGTTTTATTTCTGATGTTGTGGCTCTTGGCATGTTATATTATGCGTAATATATGTTCATGTATGTTAGGTGCTATGTATGTTGTATGATGTTATCATAAAATATGTATGCATGTGATGGTTATTTCTATAACAATCATAACTGTCATGTTATTACTCATAGTGTTAGTTGACTAATATCTTAATGGTTAGTCTTTTCGTGTTTTGATCTATTCCTTTATGACACTAGTATTATTCTTGGTACTAACGGATGTGTTATTCTATTTTGAAGATCATGCCTCCAAGAGAGTCCACTGAAGCGCGTATGCAACGTCTGATCAATGAAGGAATTGCTGCTGCTATGGCAGCAAATGCTGATGTTAACGCCAATGTGAACAACAACGTGGGATGCTCCCACAAAACTTTTATGGCTGGTCGACCTCAAGAATTCAGTGGTACGGAAGGACCAATAGGGCTTACTCGTTGGTTCGAGAAAATCGAATCTATTTTCAGGGTCAGTCGGGTCCGTGAAGAGGACAAAGTTAGTTTCGCTAGTTGCACTCTCAAGGATAGTGCCTTGACATGGTGGAACAATCTGGTTAGTAGTTTGGGAAGCGATGTAGCTTATGGTTTGGCCTGGAATGATTTTAAGGAAAGATTGATCACCCGCTATAGACCTCGGGGTGAGCTTAAGAAGCTAGAGGTTGAGCTCAAGAATTTGAAAATGCATGGCACCGAATTAGATGCCTATGAACGAAGGTTTTTCGAGTTAACTTTGCTGTGTCCTAGGGTTTATGCGGATGAGGACCGCAAAATTGAGGCTTACATTGATGGTTTGTCCGAGAAGATTGAACACGGGGTTGAGTCCAGTGAACCCCAGACTATTGAGGCAGCTATGACTATGGCCCACAAACTTAATGACAAGGTGTTGAGAAGAAGCAAGACTACAGTTGTTGAAAGTAGTGAGGAGGTTGTCAAGAAGGCTGATAATGGGAAACGAAAGTGGGATAACAACCGCAATCAAAACCAAAATCAGCAGAAGAAACAGGATACCTCAGGTGCTAACAACAGAAATCAGCGTGTGTGTCCTCGTTGCTATAAAGTTCATGATGGTTACTGCACAGTTACTTGTAAGAGGTGCTCTAAGCAAGGGCACATTGCTAAAGATTGTACAGTGCTTTTGCCGGGGTCTGCTACTCCCGCGACTGGTGGTAATAATAATAATGTTGGTAATAGAGGTGGTAACGGTAACGGTAATGGGAAATCGAATAATGGAGGTAATCCAAGGGTTTGTTATGAGTGTGGGAAGCCGGGGCATTTCCGAGATGCTTGTCCCAACAAGAAAACTGCAGAGACTGCACGCGGCCGAGCGTTCAACATTAATGCTAAGGATGCGGAGGAAGATCCTAAGCTTGTTACTGGTACGTTCTCAGTCAACGATTTATCAGTTTATGTGTTATTTGATTCAGGGGCTGATTTAAGTTTCGTGTCGAGTAAATTAAGTCCGAGAATCAAAACGCCGTTAGCTCTCTTAGACAATACTTATGTTGTTGAAGTAGCTAATGGTAAGGAACTTACTGCTAAGACTGTACATCGTAAGTGTAACATTAATCTGGGTGGTAGGAATTTCGAGATAGATTTGATACCGATTGAACTTGGTAGTTTTGATATTGTTATTGGTATGGATTGGTTGTCCGCGAACCGTGCCGAGATCGTCTGTTATGATAAGGCTATTCGTATTACTGATGTGATTGGAGAGCCACTGATGGTCTTTGGAGATAAGAAATGCACACAGTTAAACCTTATTAGCTGTATGAAAGTTCGTAAACATCTCCGTAAGGGCTGTCATGCTATCCTTGCTCATGTTGTTGATCCTAGTAAGGAAGTAAAGAACGTTGATGACGTTCATATTGTTAGGGATTTTCCCGAGGTGTTTCCCGATGACTTACCTGGCCTTCCGCCGCAACGCGCGGTAGAATTCCAAATTGATCTTGTTCCCGGCGCTGCTCCTGTAGCCCGTGCTCCTTATCGTCTTGCGCCTTCTGAACTTCAAGAATTGTCAAGTCAACTCCGTGAGTTGATAGACAAAGGTTTTATTCGTCCTAGTTCTTCCCCTTGGGGAGCTCCTGTTCTGTTTGTTAAGAAGAAGGATGGTTCTTTTCGTTTATGCATTGATTATCGTGAACTGAATAAGCTCACTGTTAAAAATCGTTATCCTCTTCCGAGAATTGATGATCTGTTCGATCAGCTTCAGGGTTCTTCTGTTTATTCAAAAATTGATCTTCGTTCTGGCTATCATCAGTTGCGTGTTAAAGAATCTGATGTTTCAAAAACTGCTTTTCGCACCCGTTACGGTCACTTTGAATTTCTTGTTATGCCGTTCGGATTGACAAATGCACCTGCTGTGTTCATGGACCTCATGAACCGTGTGTGTAGACCCTATCTGGACAAGTTCGTTATTGTTTTCATCGACGACATTCTAATCTATTCTAAGAGTGATGAAGAGCACGAAGAACACTTGAGGTTAGTGCTTGATTTGTTAAAGAAAGAAGAGTTGTACGCTAAGTTCTCTAAGTGTGCTTTTTGGTTAAGAGAAGTTCAGTTCCTTGGTCACATTGTTAGCAAACAAGGAATACAAGTTGATCCTGCTAAAATTGAGGCGATTGAAAAGTGGGAAACCCCGAAAACTCCTACTCAAATTCGTCAGTTCTTAGGATTGGCAGGTTACTATCGAAGGTTCATCCAGGATTTCTCTCGTATAGCGAAACCTCTGACTGCTTTAACGCATAAAGGGAAAAAGTATGAGTGGAAGGATGAACAGGAGAATGCTTTTCAGATTTTGAAGAAGAAGCTGACTACCGCTCCGATATTGTCTCTACCGGAGGGTAATGATGATTTTGTTGTTTATTGTGACGCATCACGACAAGGCTATGGTTGCGTTTTGATGCAACGAAAGAAGGTTATTGCGTACGCATCACGTCAGTTGAAGATTCACGAGCAGAACTATACAACTCATGATTTAGAGTTGGGGGCCGTTGTTTTTGCACTTAAAATTTGGAGACATTATTTGTATGGGGTCAAGAGTACTGTGTACACAGATCACAAAAGTCTTCAACATATCCTCGATCAGAAACAGTTGAACATGAGACAACGAAGATGGATTGAGACGTTGAATGATTACGATTGTGACCTTTTGTATCACCCGGGTAAGGCCAATGTTGTGGCTGATGCATTGAGTCATAAAGAAAGGACTGAACCTCGCAGGGTTAGGGCCTTGAATATGACAGTTAGATCAAACCTCGCAAGGCAGATTCTTGAGGCACAACAAGAAGCCTTAAAGGAAGAGAATTTTGTGAAAGAAAACGTAAGAGGTATGGCTAATAAATTTGAGATTCGAGCAGATGGTACTAGGTACTTTGTAGGCCGTCTTTGGGTTCCGAAGTTTGGTGAACTGCGACAACTTGTTTTGGATGAGGCTCACAAGTCTAGGTACTCTATTCATCCTGGTTCAGGGAAGATGTACCATGATCTTAAGGAGCTGTATTGGTGGCCAAATTTGAAAGGTGATGTGGCTACGTATGTGGCTAAGTGTTTGACCTGTTCTAAGGTCAAAGCTGAACATCAAAAACCGTCCGGATTGTTGGTACAACCAGAAATTCCCGAGTGGAAGTGGGAAGGTATCACTATGGATTTTATTACTAAGTTACCAAGAGTTTCGGGTGGCTACGATGCGATTTGGGTGATTGTAGATCGACTCACTAAGTCGGCTCACTTTTTGCCGATTAGGGAAACCGATTCCATGGAGAAACTCACCCGTTTGTATTTGAAAGAGATTGTTTCGAGGCATGGTGTTCCCGTTTCTATAATTTCCGACAGAGATAGTCGATTTGTATCGAGATTTTGGCAATCGTTGCAAGAAGCCTTGGGCACTAGATTGGATATGAGCACCGCTTATCATCCTCAAACGGATGGTCAAAGTGAGAGGACCATTCAGACATTAGAAGATATGTTGCGAGCTTGTGTGATTGATTTTGGAAATGGGTGGGATAGGTATTTGCCGTTAGCTGAGTTTTCTTATAACAACAGCTACCACGCAAGTATTAAAGCCGCACCGTTTGAAGCGTTGTACGGTAGGAAATGTAGATCTCCTATTTGTTGGAATGAGGTTGGGGATGCTCAACTTACAGGTCCAGAGATTATTCACGAGACTACTGAGAAGATTGTGCAAATTAAAGAAAGGTTGAGAACTGCTAGAAGCCGGCAAAAGAGTTATGCCGACAAAGGAAGGAAAGATGTTGAATTTCAAGTTGGTGATCGTGTTATGTTAAAAGTTTCGCCTTGGAAGGGTGTTATTCGTTTTGGTAAAAGAGGGAAGTTAAGTCCTCGTTTCGTGGGACCGTTTGAGATCATTGAAAGAGTTGGACCGGTGGCTTATCGTTTGAAGTTGCCACAAGAACTCAGTGCTGTTCACGATGTTTTTCATATTTCGAACTTAAAGAAGTGTTTGGCTGAATTTGATCAGACTATTCCTTTGGAGGAACTTCAGGTTGACAAGCAATTGCATTTTATTGAGGAGCCAGTTGAGATTATGGACCGAGAGGTTAAGACTCTTAAACAGAGCAGAATTCCTATTGTTCGGGTCCGATGGAACGCTAGACGCGGTCCCGAGTTCACTTGGGAGCGTGAAGACCAAATGAAGCAGAAGTATCCGCATTTGTTCTCAGAGGCCGAGTCAACCCCTGCGCCTGCTTAAATTTCGGGACGAAATTTCCATAACGGGGAGGTACTGTCACGACCCTACTTTTTCCGTTATCTTTTTCCGTTAATTATTTAACGACCGTTAACTGTTAGTGTGCCACGTCATTTCCATGACCTATATTATTATTTTTGTAATAATATATATATAATAATTATTATGTGTTATGTGGATATATGTATTCATATTTTAAATTATACGTTTCTACGTTCCGCGGATTTCCATCCGGCAAATCTTTTCGGTTTTTAAACCAACGGTCGAGTTTTCTGGATTTTTAAATCCTAAATATTTTAAATATGATATTTTAAGGTCATATTATTAATAGGTGTATTTATATTTATTTTTCGTCGCGCGTTCGTTATCTTTCCGGATTTTAAATCGCGTAAGTGCGTTTTCGCGTTTCGGGTTTCGTTCGGGCTTTCGGGCCATCAGGAAATGCACGCTTTTCAATGTTGGACAAGTTGGCCCACTAAGGGGCCCACCCCCTCACCAAATCGGCCGAACACTCCCAAGGGGAGGGAGTGTTGGCTCCTTGTTTTCCTCTTTTGCTAATTTTATCTCATTATCACAAAACCTAATTTAATATTTTTGCTCTCCTCTTCTCCTTCCTCCCTAGCCGACACCACCACCACCATTCATCACCATCATCATCTAAAATTGTAGCTTGGATCATAAATCAATTAATACCAACGCGTTCCTCTCATCGTTCTCTACGCGATCATATACTTTGGTTCTTGATTAGGGTATAAACCCTAACCCTAGATCTTTTCATTTTTATTTATTTTTCTGTATTTTGAGTTTATATGATTAGTATGATATGTATAAGTTGTTGTAATGTTGTTTGAATGCGTAGAATTACTCGTTTGCGTATGATTTCGGTTTGTAAATTTTGGACAGCAGTTTGATTCGTATATTATGACTATATAACTGATATGAATGTTAAAATAAAGTACATAAATGAGTTCCTCTCATCAAAACATTAATTTTAGACTCCGGATTCATGTCGTTTCGATTCCCGGAGCCCTAGATATGCTTAATTTGGTTTTTGTTAAAGATTGAAAGGTGTTCTTGGCATGAACAAGGTTGGGTCCGACTTTGTGACCATCCTTGGTGTCTTTAGGGTGCCTCATTTGGTTAGGACTGATGGTGAGACGAATATTCATGTTCGGGTCACCTAAATCCGAGCCACGGTTCACCCGTTTTGCCCGAATTACTGTTTTGAGTAAAATGTTTTCCCAATTGAAGTCATGGCTGATATGCACGACTTAGGGACTGTTCTTGGAGTGTTCTTGAGTTCATAAATGTGTCGGGTGGTTTGAGTAGGTGAAGTTACATATGTGGCTTGCCCGAAACCGACACCCGGGGCTCAAGATACGACCCGGCGAACTTTTAAACTTAAAACTTATGGTTAATGATTAAACTTATGATAAAATTTATGGAATTCATTATTAATTAATTACTTATGTTAAAGAAGTAATTATTTTATTTTAAGACTTTTAATATAATTATTTATTATATTATTTAATTATTAATTATAATTTAATTAACATTTTAATTAAACTTATGATTAATAACACTTTTAATTGTTAAAGGAAAATACTTATGATAAGTATTAAATTTAATTATGAGAAATTATTATAAGACTTATAATAAATATTAAATAATTATTTAATTATTATAAGACTTAATTATTATTTAATTATGACTTAATTATTAAATACTTATGATTTAATAATTTCAATTAGAAACTTATGATATGATTAATAATTCATTATTAATTAATAATACTTATGATATGATTTAAAATTCATTATAAATTAATAATATTTATATTATGATTGATATTTAATTAATTAATTAAATACTTATGTTATACTAATTATAACATTTCAACTTATATTAACTTTAATAATTCATTTTATTTAATTAAACTTATGTTAAGACATTATTATACACTTTTGACTTTAAATAACATTATAACCTATGTTATTATTATAACTTACACTTTTAAAATTAATGTTGACTATGTTTGACCAAGGTTGACTTTTGAGTTGACTTTCGGTTGACTTTGACTTTCAGTTGACTTCTGTTGACTTTCTAAATAAGGAAACTTTCCTAACTTCAAAACTTTCTAAAAATAGAACTTTCTAAATTTGGAAACTTTCCAAAAATAGAAACTTTCCAAAAATAGAAACTTTCCAAAAATAGAAACTTTCCAAAAATGGAAACCTGCTAAAAATAGAAACTTTCTAAAAATAGAAAGTGTGTGTCCTTATGCTGTTCCAATCAAACCGATGCTTGCTGAGTAATGTTCTATGCCTACTTGCAACATGTATAATAGCTATCATACTAAGACTTGGCCTAAGTTAGTTATTTATTTCGACCTGCTTTATTTATAGGTCGGCGTTGTGATCTTTCTTGATCACTTTACTTTACGTGCTGTTCGCTTGTTTGTGAGATTTCTTCAGTTGCTATTTAAGGTGAGTTATAGTCCCGTTTTTACATACTTTTCAAAGTATATTTTTGGGATGTGATTACATGCAGATTTTTATTTACGTTTAGACACAAGTAACAGTTAAATTTAATTATTCATTGTGAGTTGGACAAAAATATTCCCTAGTCTGGTAACTGTAATCATTGGTTTCTACCGGTGAACGCGAATCCTACGGATAGATCTATCGGGTTTGACAACCCCATTTCGAGCTAGTCGCGCTAGCAATTTATAATCGGAATGTTTAGTACTTCGTAATTTGTTGTAGATACACTGTCCAAGTGTATATTTTTATTGTGCTTGGCAAGGGTAAATAAAGGGTTAAGTGGTTACCAGGTGGCTCATTGATAATGGAATAATGTTTAATGTTTTCTAACATTTTTAAATCTTGTGGTCTAAAGTTTACTTATTTATTTAAACCTATAATTCACTCAACCTTTGTGTTGACAGTTTACTTGCATGTTTTCACAGGTACTTGAGTTATTTGATGCTTCCGCTGTCGTTAGAAGAGTCTGCATGCATTTGGGCAGATTTTATGAAACAATTTATGAAACTTAAGTTTGCATTCTATTTTGGATAATTTAAATTGTGGGTTTGTTGGCAATGTTTTGTGTCAACTTTTGGTTCATTACTATGGTTGGTTGGTTTTCAAACTACTTAATTTGGTTTGTTTCCTTTTTGGGCAACATTTTGAAATAAAAGAATGCAACTTTGTTTATTTAATTCATTTAAGTCCGATCAAGCTGTGGGACCAACTGACGGATCCGTTAAGTGTTTTGACGGGGTCGTCACACCTTCTTCCTTTCTCCATAGGGTGAGTATGTCGCGAACCCATCCCCATTTTCTCCAGTAATCACGGTAGTTGATTGGTTGGTGTGCTCCTGTCACGCTGTCTTCGGAGTCAGAGGAACTTGGTCGATTTGTAGAGGCCATCTTAAACGATCTCAGGAAAGATTTTTGGTATGAAGAGTTTAGTGGCATCAATTGATAGTTAGATGGTATTCTCAATGCATAATTTGCATAGATATATATAGTACCAGGATCCCTTAAATTAAGGAGAAATTTACGAGATATCAGGCAAGGTCTACAGTAACAGATACACTAAGATATGAATTGTCAGATATGCTAAGATATGAATTTTGTCTATACACTATTCATGCAGTCAATGCAGTAAAATGTGCCTAGACTAAGAATAATGAGTAGGTAATTTCCTAAGGATGATAAGCAGATGTTTTTCGATAAAAATGATAAGCAAAACTTTTGACATGCAGACACGGTCAAAGTCCAGACTCACTAATGCATCCTAACGACTATCAGTTAGGCACGCTAATGCAAGACCTGGTTCGCTAAGACCACCGCTCTGATACCAACTGTAGAGACCTGTCCTAATCCATCCGGACGAAGTCCATATCGATTACAAATGATTCACAACAGTTGATTACATCGCGAGGTAATTGACCTCTATATGATAAATTTTACAAACATTGCATTCGTTTTTAAAAGACAAACTTTCGTTACATCGACAGTTGACAGGCATGTAAAGCATTTCATAATATATCCAAATATAATTGACTTAATAATAATCTTGATGAACTCAACGACTCGAATGCAACATCTTTTGAAATATGTCATGAATGACTCCAAGTAATATCTCTAATATGAGCAAATGCACAGCGGAAGATTTCTTTCGTACCTGAGAATAAACATGCTTTAAAGTGTCAACCAAAAGGTTGGTGAGTTCATTAGTTTATCATAAAGAATCATTTCATAATTTTAATAGACCACAAGATTTCATACTTCCATTTCTCATAATCATACGTCCCATGCATAGAGACAAAAATATCATTCATATGGATTGAACACCTGGTAACCGACATTCACAATATGCATATAAGAATATCCCCATCATTCCGGGATCCTCCTTCGGACATGATATAAATTTCGAAGTACTAAAGCATCCGGTACTTTGGATGGGGCTTGTTGGGCCCGATAGATCTATCTTTAGAGTTCGCGTCAATTAGGGTGTCTGTTCCCTAATTCTTAGATTACCAGACTTAATAAAAAGGGGCATATTCAGTTTCGATCATTCAACCATAGAACGTAATTTCGATTACTTGTGTCTATTTCGTAAAACAGTTATAAAAGTTGCGCATGTATTCTCAGCCCAAAAATATAAAGGGTAAAAAGGTAAATGAAACTCACAATACTGTATTTTGTAGTAAAAATACATATGACGACATTGAACAATGCAGGGTTGGCCTCGGATTCACGAACCTATATCAAGTATTAACACATTATAGTATAAATCAATTAAGTTTATATATTTGTTATGTATTAATTATTCTTATAATATATTATGATACATATTTGATATTTAATTAATGTTATATCAATAATATTAGTTGAAACAAAATTTTATGTAATATTAGTATATTTTATGTAATAATATATTTACATATATATCTTTTGTTTTGTAAAATTAATAATTGTAGAAATACCTAAGGATAATAATAATAATATTAATAATAATAATAATTTTTAAAAGTATAAAACTACCTTAGGAGTCAGTTTTAAAAAAATTGCACCAAGCCGGGCTCGAACCCGAGACCTCTCGCTCACTCATCAACACCCTTAACCATTCCTCCATTTCAGTTTTTCTGATTTATAATACAAACCCAAATACTTATCTATTACATGTTTCAACCCACTTCATCTTCTTCACCAAAATCTAAACAATCAAACAACTTCATTCTTAATAGTCAATCATCAAAATGGTTTTAGGACTTCTAAACAAACATGAAACAAAAAAGAAAAATGTGTTCATGATATAAAAAAATGAGAAAAAAACAAAAAAATCCTACTGCTTGCTTGTAGCCAAGAAAAAAAAATTTGTTTTCAATTTTGAGTTCGTTTTGGACAATCTTTACAACATGAAACATGTTTCAAATCATTCCTAAAAACTATTGAAATCGTCAATTGAACTTAAAACATCAAAACAAGCTCTAATTTCTCCAAGAACAAAACTGCTGACTTTTGACAATTTAACTTTGACTCGCAAATTTGAATTCGTTATCAAGAATTGGAACTTGAGATTTTGCAGGAAGTTTAAGTAAATGATTCCTAACAACTCTACATTTTTAGTTTTTGAAATTTGTTTCGAATTCACGTTAGTGTATATCACTGTGAAGAACTCAAGAACTCAAAAATTGATTTTTAGATTAAGAGTGTTATAGGTTATGATTACAACATTAATTGTGTTGCAAATCATTCCTATAATCTTTATGGATCATCAAATTAACTGGAGATATCAAAACAAACTCGAATTTGATTCAAGAACACTTAGTTGACTTTGAAAACCAAAACTTTGACTCTCAAATTAGAAATTAATAGAAAGAATTGAGGATTGAAAACTTACAGATAGTTTAGATAGACGATTCCTAACATGACTGCATTATTACATTTTGAAAATTTGTTCTAAATCAAAATATGGTGAAAAAGATGAATGTACAGAGTGTCGAGCTTATTTTCTGGGTTTTCTTTGTTTTCAACTCAAATTGCAGTTTGTAACTTATATAGAGTGATTAGGTACATGATTTAACAGTTAAATTGATTTCCAATTGATTTGTGAAGTAGACTTGTAACAAACTGGAGACATGAAGTACGTAAATTATTTTCATGTGAAGAAAAAGAAAAAAAATTGATAGTTACTTCTAACAGAATGGGATTGCCTATTTTTATTTTTAATAAATATTAATAGTAAATACCCTAATAATATTAATAATAATTCTAATAAAATAACTAAATAATATCATAAAAATGATAATAAATAAAAATAAGAATTCGTTTAAATCATAAATAAATTTTAATCTTAATTATCTTGTACATTATTTTACATTTTCAATTCAAATGATTATTTTGTATTTTATTAATACAACTTAATATGCACTCTTATATTTATATATGTATATATATTTACATATTTATTTACACACAATTGTTCGTGAATCGTCGGAAATAGTCACAGGTTAAATGAATCTATATAAATAGTTCAAACATTTCGAGACTCAACATTACAGGCTTTGCTTATTGTGTTGGAACATATAAAGATTAAGTTTTAATTTGGTCGGAAATTTTCGGCTCGTCACAAACCCCATCCAAAGTACCGGATGCTTTAGTACTTCGATTTCTTTTTTATCATGTCCGAAGGATTTCCCGGAATAATAGGGGATATTATTATATGCATCTTGTTAATGTCGGTTACCAGGTATTCAATCCATATGAATGATATTTTTGTCTGTATGCATGGAACGTATATTCATGAGAAATGGAAATGAAAATCTTGTGGTCTATTAAAATGATGAAAATGATCGTTTATGATAAACTAATGAACTCACCAACCTTTTGGTTAACACTTTAAAGCATGTTTATTCTCAGGTATGAAAAAAATCTTCCGCTGTGCATTTTCTCATATTAGAAATATTACTTGGAGTCATTCATGACATATTTCAAAAGACGTTGCATTCGAGTCGTTGAGTTCATCAAGATTATCATTAAGTTAATTATAGTTAGATATATTATGAAATGGTATGCACGCCGTCAACTTTCGATGTAATGAAAGATTGTCTTTTCAAAAACGAATGCAATGTTTGTAAAATGTATCATATAGAGGTCAAGATCCTCGCGATTTAATCAACTGTCGTGAATCATTTATAATCGATATGGACTTCGTCCGAATGGATTAGGATGAGTCTCTACATCGCGCGGCGACTAAGGAGTGCCATGCCGCGGCAATCAACGTGAACTGGTACCTGGCCAGTTTCAATTGTTCAAGTCTCAACCAAACTTCAATTAAGCACAACTCGCAAACCGTAAACATTTAAAACGTATACCATACATCGTTGGAAAGGTAATTTGATGAGGAATGCAACTAAACACATTTCATCAACCAAAATCATCATTTACAATAATTAAATTTCCAAATTGAATGATCAATTAATGCTCATCATAAATGCTTCAAGTTCATAAATGCATATTGATGATTCGGGAATTAAATGCACACATATGATATGCCGTTTCGTAGGTAATTACGCATACAATACAACTAAACACTTACAAACAACATTGCAAAGCATTAAATGCATCAAAAGTTTATTTTACTTCTATCAAACCCTAACTCAAAATCACAAATTTAACAATTATGTTTATGAAGCTATTCCATGTCAACCTACATACCAAATTGAAGCTAGTGATGCTAATAACACATTTAATACATGCACTTTTAACATCTAACAACATTTAGGCAACCAAATCTCAAGATCAAGCACACTCATTTCAAGTTCATGCTAGTTACTCCAAACAACAAGATCGAGCATATAAATCACATATTCATGTTAGACTTGAGCCATAGACACTAATTAACACTTTTATAAGTTAAAAACATCATGAACATAAAATCTAGTGTTTTTAGAAAGTTACCCAAATGCAATGAAGTTTATGGAATCGAAGAGGAAGTAGCAAGGATTCCAAATATGTAATTTGTTTTGATGAACACTTGCTAGATCGAAAATGGATGATGATTCTTTGTTTGGGTGCTTGAGAGAAAAAGAATGGAAGTAGTAAAGAGATGAGGAGGTGAATGGATGGAGGAGATAGGGGTTTGACTCTTTGACTAAGTCACCTCTTTGCCAATTTGACAACGTTAGTCCCTCAAGTTTGATTCGGGTGTGTGAAATACCTAAACGAGACATTTTAAAACGCGCGTTAACGGAAGATGTTATAATTATATAACAGACTTTAAAATAGTTAAACGGAAGGTAAAAGGAAAAAGGCGGGATGTTACATTACGTACTTCTTAAAAAAAATTTCGTCCTGAAAATTTAAGTAGGCGTAGTAGTCGTTGTTTCTTCCTCGAGATCTTGCATTTCCAAATCCATGAATAAATGAAGGTATTTCCTTTGCATTTGATCTTACATTTCCCAAGTAAACTCGGTTCCCCTTTTGGCATTCCAACGGACCTTAACGATCGGGATTCTACTTTGTTTTAGCGTCTTGACGGAGGTGTCCCCAATTTCAACCGGTTCCTCCACAAAATGAAGTTTGTCATCAATAGTAACCTTGAGAGGGACGATGAGCTCGGGTTTGGCAAAACATTTCTTCAAGTTCGATACATGGAAAGTAAGATGAACGGAGCTTAATTGAGGCAGAAGATCTAAACGATAAGCAACGGTTCCAACACGCTCCAAAATTTCTAAAGGACCAATATACCGCGGATTTAGCTTCCCGCGTTTCCCGAAACGGATTACACCTTTCCAAGGTGCGACTTTTAACATTACGTGATCACCGACTTGAAATTCAAGGTCGTTGCATCTTTTGTCGGTATAGCTCTTTTGACGACTACGGGCCGTCTTGAGTCTCTCTCGGATTTGAACGATCTTCTCGGTTGTTTCATGAATGAGTTCGGGTCCGGTGATTTGTGTGTCGCCTACTTCGGCCAAACAAAGACGAGAACGACCTTTGCGGCCATATAACGCTTGAAAAAGTGCGGCTTTAATATTCGCGTGATAACTATTGTTGTAAGAGAACTCGGCTAGTGGCAAATACTTGTCCCAAGCTTTTCTAAAATCAACAACACAAGCTCGTAACATGTCTTCCAAGGTTTGAATTGTGCGTTCACTTTGTCCATCGGTTTATGGATGTTATGCGGTGCTCATGTCTAAACGCGTCCTCAACGCTTCTTGTAAGGTACGCCAAAATCTAGAAACAAAACGGCCATCTCGGTCAAAAATTATAGATAAAGGTACACCGTGACGGGCGACGATATCTTTTATGTAAAGTTGTGCAAGTTTCTCCATTTTGTCGGTTTCCTTCATGGCTAGGAAGTGGACGGATTTGGTGAGACGGTCTACAATAATCCAAATAGTATCATAACCGCTCACCATTTTTTGTAGTTTTGTGATAAAATCCATCGTTATTCTCTCCCACTTCCATTGTGGGATTTCGGGTTGTTGAAGTAGTCCGGACGGTCTTTGATGTTTGGGTTTGACTTTGGAACAAATCAAACACTTTGCAACATAAGAAGTAACGTCCCTTTTAATGTTCGGCCACCAATATTGTTCCTTAAGGTCGTGGTACATCTTATTGGCACCGGGGTGAATCGAATACCTTGACTTATGGGCTTCGTCTAGAATAAGGATTGGCAAGTCCCCATAACTAGGTACCCAAATTCTTTCCGCAAAATATCAAAGTCCGGTCTCCTTAACTTCGAATTGAGAGGTGAGGACGTTCAAGTGTTCGAGAAAGATGTTTTCATCCTTGAGAGCCTCGTCTTGGGCTACACGAATTTGGCTATTGAGGTTGGTGTGAATGGTGATGTTTAAAACTCAGACATGAAGAGGCACCGCTCTTTCCTTTCGACTTAAGGCATCGGCTACTATGTTTGCCTTCCCGGGATGGTAATGAAGCTCACAATCATAATCGTTTAAAGTTTCAATCCACCGGCGTTGTCTCATGTTTAGTTGCTTTTGATCGAAGATGTGTTGAAGGCTTTTGTGATTGGTGAAGATAGTACTCTTGGTTCCATAAAGATAGTATCTCTACATTTTAAGTGCAAAGACAACGGCTCCGAGTTCGAGATCATGTGTCGTGTAGTTCCGTTCATGAATTTTTAGTTGTCGAGAGGCATAAGCAATGACTTTATTTCATTGCATCAATACACACCCAAAACCATGTTTCAAGTCATCGCAATATACAACAAAATCATCATTGCCTTCGGGAAGTGACAAGATAGGAGCGGTGGTTAGCTTTGTCTTCAAGATTTGAAACGCGGATTCTTGCTCGGTCGCCCAAATGAATTTCTTTCCCTTGTGAGTTAACGCGGTTAGAGGACGTGCAACCAAAGAGAAGTTTTCGATGAATCTACGATAGTACCCGGCGAGACCCAAGAATTGACAAATGTGGGTAGGAGTAGTAGGGGTCTCCCATTTGTTAATGGCTTCGATTTTTGCGTGGTCGACTTTAATACCTTGATCACTTACAACATGACCAACAAGTTGAACTTCCTTCAACCAAAATTCTCACTTGGAGAATTTGGCATAGAGTCATTCTTGTCTCAAGAGTTCAAGCACAAGTCGGAGATGTTGTTCGTGCTCTTCTTCGCTTTTAGAATAGACCAAAATATCATTGATGAACACGATAACGAATTCTTCAAGGTATGGTTTGCACACGCGGTTCATAAGATCCATGAACACCGTCGGTGCATTAGTGAGACCAAATGGCATTACAAGAAATTCATAACTACCATAACGAGTCCGGAAAGTGGTTTTGGAGACATCTTCCCCCTTAACCCTTAATTGATGATAACCCGAGCGGAGATCGATTTTCGAATATACACGAGACCCTTATAGTTGATCAAAGAGGTCACCGATGTGTGGAAGAGGATATCGGTTCTTAACCGTCAATTTGTTTAGTTCACGATAGTCGATACACATTCGTAGGGATCCATCTTTCTTCTTAACGAATAAAATCGGAGCGCCCCATGGTGAATGGCTAGGTTGGATAAAACCGCGATCAAGTAGTTCTTGGATTTGACTTTGCAATTCTTGCATTTCGGATGGATCAAGTCTATACGGTGCACGTGCTACGGGTGCGGCTCCCAGAATAAGATCGATTTGGAATTCTACCGGTCGATGAGGTGGAAGACCGGCAATTCGTCAGGAAATACATCGAAAATGTCACTAACAATTGGCACATCATC
Source organism: Rutidosis leptorrhynchoides (assembly GCF_046630445.1). Classification (NCBI taxonomy): domain Eukaryota; kingdom Viridiplantae; phylum Streptophyta; class Magnoliopsida; order Asterales; family Asteraceae; genus Rutidosis; species Rutidosis leptorrhynchoides. The sequence goes on from NC_092333.1 coordinate 189,943,772, forward strand.
GGTATGCTTCTCGTCGATCTCGACTTTCTTAACATGGGCTAGAATCACGAAACAACCTTTACGAAGGTATTTTTCAACTTTAAGGCACGAGATGAGGTTGAGTCCGGTGAAACTCTTATTGCCCTAGACAATCAAGGGTTCACCATTCTCGATAGGAATTTGAATCGGTTTAAGATCACAAAGGATGTGAGATTTAATTTTAGCTAACCAATCCATACCAATGATTACATCAAAGCTCCCTAGTTCTATAGGTATCAAGTCAATTTCAAACTCTTTACCCATTAAGTTTAACGTACATCCTCGATAAAATTTGTCGGCACTCAATAGTTTCCCGTTGGCCACTTCAATTTTATAAGTAGCATCTAGTAGGAGTGGTGGAGTGCTAAAATAATGAGTCAAAGTCTTAAATACAAAACTCTTATCGGCACCCGAATCGAATAAGCAAGAGACATAAGAATTGTTGAGAAGAAATGTACCCGTGACTAGTTCATTGTCATCTCGGGCTTCCTCGGTGTTAATGTTGAAAGCTCGGCCGCGCATATTGAGGTTATCTTTCTTCTTTGGGCATACATTTCTATAATGACCCGTTTGGCCACATTCGTAACAAGTGACCGTCTTTGGTGTATTGGACCCCTTTCGAGCGACAGGGGTGGCACTTTTACAATCGTTGGCCTTATGACCAATTCATTGGCACCGATGGAAAATTAACTTGCCACATTCACCAAAGTGATGCTTGTTCAATTTGTTGCAAAGAGGTAGGTTTCCGGCATAACCCTTCTTGCCGTCGGAGGTGAAAGATTTCTTGGTGAAGTAGTTGTTGTTGTTGCTTGATTGGGAGGCTTCCCATTTTCTTTTGTTACCACCCGATTTATCCTCTGTCTTAGGTGCCGGTACTACAATTTCCTCCACCGTTTCTATCAATTTACGGGCCATATTCAAAGCTTCTTGATGATTAGTGGGTTTGGATGACATTACCCTGTGTTTGATGCTCTTTAGAAGACCATCCATGTAAAGTTCAACCCCTAAAGACTCGGGGTTCACAAGGTTTGGGCATATCAAGGCTAGTTCAGAAAATCGTTGATTATAGGCCTTGAGATCGTTTCCGACCGCTTTTAAAGTTCTTAGCTCTTGTTCGAGCCTTCGGGTTTCTTCACGAGGAAAATATTCGACGATCATCTTTTCCCTTAAATCGGCCCAAGAGAGGGTGTGGGCTTCATCGGTACCCACCGATTGTACATAGGTGTTCTACCAAGTGAGCGCGACACCGGCAAAAGTGTGAGTGGAGTATTTAACCTTGTTTTGGTCCCGACAATCGCTTATGCTAAAGACGTTTTCCGTTTTCTCAAACCATCGGGTGAGCACAACCAGTCCCCCGGTTCCATCGAAAGTGTGAGGTTTGCACCCCATGAAAACTTTATAGGAGCATCCCTCGTTTGAGTTACCGGCTCCATTGTTGTTTTTGTTGTTGTGGTTGTTGTTATTGTTATTGTTGTTGGATAAGTGACCGGCCATGGCCGCATCCATGGCGGTGGCTATCATGCGTTGAAGAGCTTGTTCGGGAGTTTCGTTACGTGGTACACTGCGAGGAGGCATTGTTCCTTCAAAACACAAGAATATCGCTGATTAGTATTCTCAATAATACTAACCGTGATATGGAATGAGGATAAAGAGAAAATTTTCCTTGACTCGCCTTAAATTCTTTATGTCATAATGTCGGAACGTTCATATGAGTCACCGTAATATAATCTCGGAAATTATATTACCCTAATTCATATGTGCATTCGACATTATTTCACTAAGTCAAGGTGGCGTGTCAATCAAATTAAACAACGTGAGATTAAGATGGAATAAAAGTTAGGTATGAATAGAAGAGTTTGAGTATAAATGCACAAGTAGTCAAGTAATTCCTACTTCAAGTCTATATGCCGGTTGTAGTCTAGACTCACTAATGTACCCTACAACTCGGGGTTGACAACAATAAACTCTAAATCCCTACAACCAATGCTCTGATACCATCTGTAGCGACCCAACAAAATCGTCATTGACGGCGCCGTCTACTTAGGTCCCATTACGTGGTCATAAGTCTTTAAAATAACGTTTGACCAAAAATATGTCGCATTCATTACACGTGATGGAGTTTGCATATCCGTACGTAGGTAAACAACAAATTAGTATACTCATTTTTCAAACCATAAGCCAACAATGTATGTGTATTGTTGTAACTGCAGGTAGATCTGATATAGCAAGCATTCTGAGGCAGCGTAGATTTTTACCAGCTGATCAAGTTGTTGGTGTTGTTAAGACTTGTGAGAAAAATGCTCTCGGTGATCTGTCTATAACGCCTAAAGTGAGTTTATACCACTAACTTATGTATATTTTCATAATTGTATTGCTGTAGCAACCCGAAAAAATCGTCATTGACGGCGCCGTCTACTTAGGTCCCATTATGTGGTCGTAAGTCTTTAAAATAACGTTTGACAAAAAATATGTCGCATTCATTTCAAATGTAATGATTATTTCAAAGTTTACAAGAATACTTCAACCACAAGTTACGTTATAACGGTAAAAATACAAATGAAACCTATGCGACACAATTTAAAAGTAGCCAAAAGATGCTCCATGTATGCATATATACTCGACATCCAATGCAAGTATCAAAATAATGAGCGAAAGCATGTATCACAAAACGTTCAAGGACCTGAGAAAAACATAGAAATCTGTCAACGAAAACGTTGGTGAAATCATAGGTTTAAGTAAGTAAGTAAGTACAAATGAACCACAAGATTTATATCATTGAAATAATAGTAAACCATTCTAAAATTTGTTATCACGAGCACCCAATTATCAAGGCTTAACTTTTCATCCATAGAACCCCATCACAATAGTGTTAGAACATACACTGTTTCTCGAAAATATATTTCATCCGAATAACGGTAGCGAATCGTCCGAATGAGGGTTTGTCAAACCCATATGGCCATACAACATAAGTTCTCGCTTACACCTGGAAAGTGTAACTAATGATAATCGAATTGAGGATTTTGTTCTAACTCGTATGTAGAATGTTTGTTTTCGTACTTGTGTTCACTTTGTAAAATGAAATGTTTATGTTTTCTCATCCCAAATGTAAGTTTAAAAGAGTAAAGGTGGGACTATGATCTCACCTTGAGTGCACGAGTAATAAAGTACTTCATAAGTAAACGTGTGCAAGGAAAATTGCTAGTCTTGACCTAAACAAGTAGGTTGTATCAATAACGGTAAACACGATGGGTCAAAGTTGTTCAATTAGTCCTATGGCTTGTTACGAATCGATTACATATAGCATGCGAATTACGTTGCCAAGTTTCATGCATGATTCAAAGATAAAAGCATGTTAGGATGATTGCATAAGTATTTGGTTAAGTTTAAACAAAAGTCAACTTTGGTCAAGTCAAAGTCAACGAAAAAGTCAAGACGTTCGGGTCGGGTCCCGAACTATTTTTCTGAGGTTTTTAATCATATATAAGCATGTTAGAACAAGTTACATGTGAATCGGAGATGCGTAGCATAGCAAACATTTTTCGTAAAATTGTAAAGTTGGTCAGTCCCTGGCTACGCCTAATGTCGCGCCGCGACCAAGGAGTGCCGTGCCGCGGCAATCAACGTGAACTGGTACCTGGCCAGTTTCAATTGTTTAAGTCTCAACCAAACTTTAATTAAGCACAACTCTCAAACCGTAAACACTTAAAATGTATACCATACATCGTTGGAAAGGTAATTTGACGAGGAATGCAACTAAACACATTTTATCAACCAAAATCATCATTTACAATAATCAAATATCCAAATTGAATGATCAATTAATTCTCATCATAAATGCTTCAAGTTCATAAATGCTTATTGATGATTCGGGAATTAAATGCACACATATGATACGCCGTTTCATAGGTAATTACGCATACAATGCAACTAAACACTTACAAACAACATTGCAAAGCATTCAATGCATCAAAAGTTCATTTTACTTCTATCAAACCCTAACTTAAAATCACAAATTTAACAATTATGTTTATGTAGCTATTCCATGTCAACGTACATACCAAATTGAAGCTAGTGATGCTAGTAACACATTTAATACATGCTAGAACATCTAACAACATTTAGGCAACCATATCTCAAGATCAAGCACACACATTTTAAGTTCATGCTAGTTACTCCAAACAACAAGATCGAGCATATAAATCACATATTCATGTTAGACTTGAGCATAGACACTAATTAAAACTTTTATAAGTTAAAAACATCATGAACACAAAATCTAGTATTTTTATAAAGTTACCCAAATGCAATGAAGTTGGTATGGAATCAAAGAAGAAGTTGCAAGGATTCCAAATATGTAATTTGTTTTTATGAACACTTGCTAGATCGAAAATGGATGATGATTCTTTGTTTGGGTGCTTGAGAGAAAAAGAATGGAAGTAGTAAAGAGATGAGGAGGTGAATGAATGGAGGAGATGGGGATTGACTCTTTGACTAAGTCACCTCTTTGCCCATTTGACAACATTAGTCCCTCAAGTTTGATTCGGGTGCGTGAAATACCTAAACGAGATATTTTAAAACGCGCGTTAACGGAAGATGTTATAATTATATAACGGACTTTAAAATAGTTAAACGGAAGGTAAATGGAAAAAGGCGGGATGTTACAATTGCGTTTACTAAAATAGGTTAATGTAACTATATTCATTTATGTTTAATAGGACACTACGGGTATTATTTGAGGAACATTATCTAGCAAGATCATTGATGGTATTCATGGGAAGTATGAAGGTGTCAAAGGCATACGTGAGGGAGCTGTTTTGGTGCTACAAAATTGTTCTATCTTTTGCCCTAGTGTCAAGGTTAAAATCCTTAACATTACACACAAGGCGTTAATAAAGGTGTTCTTTAAAGACGGTGGATCTACCTAGACAATTGTATTGTTATTGTTGTTTAAAATAAACTATTGTTATTGTTGTTTTAAATAATCTATTGTTATTTGTTGTTATTGTTATTTAAAATAAACTATTGTTATTTTTGTTTAAAAACGATACTAAATGTAAATCACAAATGCAAGATATATTTAAACAAGTCCAAAAGATAAACATTACAACGAATATAATTAAATACAACTAATCAATGACCATGACGTCCCCCAAGTATATATCGTAGGTGATGACCAGTTCCACACCTTGTTGGTACAGATTGCCTTTGACTCCTCCGCGGTAGTTGTGCCCGGTTTTCATCATAGCCTATTGTTAAATCCTCGACAGGCTCAACCTCAATTTGGTAATCAGATACACTCACGACAAGAGGGCTTCGAGAGGACGAGCCACCTACATATGTTTGGTGGGGGTTCCGAGAGGAAGATCCATGATGTGTTTCTTGAGGGGTCCGAGAGGATGATCCATGATGCGTGTTCAACGGGGTATTGTATATGTTTCAAGGGGTACTATATGTGTCATGAGGGTTATGATACGTTTGGCGAGGATCATGATAATGCGCCTGATCACCGTAATCATTAGCCGGGAACTCGAAGTTTTGAGACGGATAGTATTCAAATGGAGTACCTGGCTGATTATGATGCGCGTATGAAAGTAACTGATGTGGAATGTCATAAATATGTTGCGGGTTAGGTTGACTGTTGGTTGCATTTGTGCAAATGCCATATCTTGCATCCTCCAAAGCCCTTCCTCCTGTATATAGTTAAAAGTAGACCAATCTAATAACAAAAGTTTATCGATCGTGAGCTTATTATTTATAAATAATTAAAATATTACACAATTGTTACTTACATATACATTAGTAGTCCCTACCCAATTAGGATATGTGTTGGTGCCCTCATCGATTCCAGGATCTGTAATTTGCACAACTGTGCGAGCTTTGTACCAGTCAAAGTAATCCCTACTAACACCCCCACCATCCTTACCAACAAATACACGGTTGGATCGGTCATTCCATTGTCCGATGTACGTGACGTGCGGGGCAATAACCCTCAGATCAGCACTTTATTTCATGCAAAGGTTTGTCTTGTGTAAATAATGATGCGTCTGAGCGGGAAGTAAGTGTTCAACACCTAGAATCGGCTGACTCCATCCAAAATGCCTGCAGACCCAATCTGGTAGATGTGTCTCAATAGTAGCCCAGAATATAATCGTGCCACGGCATGACCATAAGGCTCTGTCAGCTGTGCACTGACAAGGTAGTTGGCTAAGTAACACATCATCATATGGTTTCCATATAAACTGCATCAGCATATTATAATACTTAATAAATATTTTGACTTTAACATAGCTTCTATAGTTTCATACCAAATAAATGATACCTATCTAGGCGTTAACATCGCAAGTACGGAGCGATACGTAGGCAATACATGTGCTGGCGTACTTTTGTTAGTTAGTTTACCATGCCACCTACATAACAATAACACATACAAATGAATATAGTTACAATAACTAAAGGTATAAAATAACAATGACATACCTCGAACCATAGGGTGCACGAATGGGTGAAATCTCGTGCGGTGCTAAGTTCTCTAGAATAATGCGTACTTCATTTTTGAGAATTGGTGCGATGGATGGAATTCTTTCATACACCCACTGTTGTACTAAAAGTAGCGCACCATTAATGGCCTTGGCTTCATAGTTTGTGGCTGCTTTACACAAATTTCTATAAAGATGTGCTAGAACCGCACTACCTCAACTTATACGTCTATCTGGACTCAAGTCAATGATGGTATGCAAGAAACTCAAAGGGACATCGTACTCATTAGAATCAAAAAATAGAACGCCACCCATCAGATCTAAAATGTATACTCTAGCCCGCTGTTGGTGAGACTCGATAGTGTCTACAACATTTTGTGTCAATGCCGCTATTAATACAGAAAGTAATAGCCTCCCTTTCTGTAGACCCCTATCACCAATATCTTGAGGGGCGATCCCTAAGTAGGTAACGACTAATGGTATCCAATCCGTATCATTCTTTTCATACCAAATACCGGATACAACCTCTCCGTCTAATGGTAAACCCCATAAAACCTGAACGTCTTGCAACGTTACAGTTGCTTCTCCTATATATATATATATATATATATATATATATATATATATATATATATATATATATATATATATATATATATATATATATATATATATATATATATATATATATTCGAATTATATAAATATATATAAATTCGAATTATATATATAAATATGTATATATATACTATATTAATAAGGAATATCTATATATATATATATATATATATATATATATATATATATATATATATATATATATATATATATATATATATATATATATATATACTTTACTAAATTACAAACTATTTATTTATATATATATACATATTTATATATATAATCCGAATATATATATATATATATATATATAATATATATATATATATATATATATATATATATATATATATATATATATATATATATATATATATATATATATATATATATATATATATATATAAATTGGGATTATATATATTAATATATGTATATATATATATATATATAATATTTTAATAAGGAATATCTAATAATATATATATATATATATATATATATATATATATATATATATATATATACTTGACTAAAATAGTGATATATATTACGAATATATAATAATATATATACTTCAATAAATTAATACGGATTATAATATATATATATATATATATATATATATATATATATATATATATATATATATATATATATATTGAAATAAATAATTAATATATATATAAGGTAATGATTTTATACCAATCTGTAAATGAAACGTATGCGTCTTCGGGCGCCATCTTTCAACCATAACAGTAACAAGTGACCAATCGAGTCTTTGTTTACCCAATTTACAAACTAAACCTAACTTCACATTATCAAGATACACCTGCACCCTCGCATCTATTATTTCGTTTTGTAGCCCTGAAATATGCTGCCAAAAGCTCAGATCAGATCTTCTTGCTATTATTAACACGTCCCCGTCAAGCTTCTTGGTAAAAATTGCATATGATCAATGATTCCTTTCCGCTTGTAAAAACAATAGAGAACTATCAATCGGGATCGATCTAGCATGCACTTGATTCATTTGAGCCATTTTTTTTTGTTGAAAATCGGAGGGTTTTTTTTTTTAGTTTGGATTTGTGATTGTGTGTGAGAAATCGAAGTATCAGAATTCGGTTTTATAAAGGCCAAAACCGAAGATTGAAACTTCGGTTTCCACGTGGCACATATTCATTCGCCAGTTTCCTTTTTTTACGGATTATGGGTAATAAATGGGGATAAATTTTCATTTAAATCGGCAGATAGAATTTAAACCAAAACCGAAGTTCCAAACTTCGGTTTTGACACGCGTACAACCCAGTCAGCCTAGTCACTGTGTAAAAGAATAAAGGACCAAAACCGAAGTTCCAAACTTCGGTTTTACCAAATCCGAAGTATGGAACTTCGGTTTTACCATTTTCATAAACAATTTTGTTAAATTTCTATTTTTGCAACGAAGATTTGTATAATTACTATTTAAAAAAAATCTGAGAATCTGCACTGCAATTCTTATATAGTTTGCTACCAATTGTTTTAGATTTTTTAGTTTAAGTTTATGATGCACACAGGTGTACATGACCTTGGTATTTTAACATTTCGATGATCATAAGTAATTACTTATTTTATGAGAATGAGTGTTTTACATACCATTTGTGTGTTCATATTTTTGGCTTTGATTAGCTTACGATGTACAGAGTATATGTCACAGACCTTTGTTTATTTTAAATACCACCTTTATTATATTTCTAAATCCTTTACATAGAAAGAAACACCTTAAATGCACTAAACTAGTTAGACCATTTTTAATGGTGAGGGCGTAATGTTGTATGATGGGGTGTTTTTGTGTGGTATAGTGCTGATTTGGAATGTGTGATGGTGTGATGACGTGATGGAGTTTGTAGTGGTATGACATGATGGTTGTGTGATGGGATAATTGGTCCCACATTTTTATTTTCTTTTTCATTTTTTTTACTAACTTATTAATTTTATTATTTAGTTTATTATTATTATTATTATTATTATTACTATTATTATTATTATTATTATTATTATTATTATTATTATTATTATTATTATTATTATTATTATTATTATTATTATTATTATTATTATTATTATTATTATTATTATTACTATTATTATTATTATTATTACTATTATTATTATTATTATTATTATTATTATTACTATTATTATTATTATTAATATTATTATTATTATTATTATTGTTAACATAATATAATTTTTTTAACAACACCTTTATTAATAACATAAAGACGATTACATTTTTTTAGTACACATAATTGAACTAAACATAATACGATAATTAAACTAAACACTTAAAACATAATACAATAATTAAACATAATACGATTAGATTTATGAATCATCATCCGAATAAAACCTGCCATTAGTGTCGTATTGTGGCCTGGTGGGTACATCCTCCTCATCATCGGAATACACAATGTATTCGTTTTCATCCTTGAATTCGATATACAGCTTAAATTTTTTCCATTGCGTGTCACTGCTTGACCAACCATAGCATTCCAATCTTCGTCATCTTTAAGAACTGCGGCCGAAAGATTGGAGTATTTGAAAACCCATACCTGTTTGTGCTCAATATGTATGTCTTTATGAAGAAATGCAAGCAAATTCTGTAATTGATAATTGCGCACGTTCAAGAAATACTCTCTTTGTTGACCACTGGAATAGTTAAGCACTTCACGGTCAAATTCACCACCAAAATGAACCTCTAACAGAATACTCATTTGACTCATTTTGAACTGGAAAGTTTGGCTGTTTAAATTTAGAGAGAAGTAGAGAAGGTGTGATGAAATGAGAAATGAGTTTAGTATATACAAGGTGTAAATGTAGGCGTTCAAATTTATAGCCGTTTGAACAAATTTAGCCGTTTGAATTTATAGCCGTTTGAACAAATTTAGCCGTTTGAATTTGTAGCCGTTTGAACAAATTTAGCCGTTTGAATCAAACCTAGCCGTTTGAGCTAATTGATCAGTTTGAATAAACAATTATAAAACATAAAATAAAATATTTAAAATTTATAAATTAAACCATTACAATTTATTATAAATTAAACCATTACAACATATTCAAATTAAAAGTACTACAAATTGAAAGTAAATTCAACATTTAAACTCCTAAAGTTTGGTGGAACTTCCCAAATGTGTTCGGTGAGACCATGTCATAGTTGGTTATGAATGTCCCTATCTTGTATTTCCTGTTCTCTTACCTCTCGACTTCTAGATCGATTTCTTACAAAGTTTAGATTTGCTTCATCCATCCTAAGCAATTCTTCCTCTAGCTATGTAATGTTGTAGCCATTATCCTTGACTATCATATTGTGCAAGAGCACAAAACAATATAATATGCGTCTCAACTTGTCGACACTGTGTGTTCCTCCAGCCATTTGTAAAATATGGAATCTACCCTGTAAAACACCGAATGTTCTCTCGACATCTTTACGTGCACTTTATTGAAGTTATTTCAATTTTGTTCGGTGCTCATCTGTTGGGGTCGAATACGCCTTGATTAACTTTTTCCAATCTGGGTAAATACCATCAAATAAGTAATAACCATTTGAGTAATTATTACCGTTTAAATTAGATGGAGCAAATGGTGCAGTTCCATTCATGATGTCATCGAACAAAGAAGATTGTGAAATGTCCCGTTCATATTGATTATAAACGTTCCATATTAATTGATTTCGTCGCGAGGTTTTGACCTCTATATGAGACGTTTTTCAAAGACTGCATTCGATTTTAAAACAAACCATAACCTTTAAAATATTACGACGATTATCAAATAATGATAATCTAAAATATAGCGTTTTTCACACGACCATTACATAATGGTTTACAATAATATTACACATCAACATAAGTCTTCGAATGCAGTTTTTAAACAATATTATACAAGCATGGACTCCAAATCTTGTCCTTAATTTAGTATGCAACAGCGAAAGCTCTTAATAATCACCTGAGAATAAACATGCTTAAAACGTCAACAAAATTGTTGGTGAGTTATAGGTTTAACCTACATATTATTAAATCATAATAATAGACCACAAGATTTCATTTTTATAACACATCTCTTATCAGGCATTTCGCAAACTGCATAGAGATAAAAATCATTCATATGTTGAACACCTGGTAACTGACATTAACTTAATGCATAGAATATCCCCAAAACAGAACCTCTCGTCTGTATAATAATCTCGAAGTACTAAACCATCCATAACCTGAATGGGGTTGTTAAGTCTAATAGATCTATCTTTAGGATTCGTGTCAATTAGTAGATCGGTTTACTAATTCTTAGGTTTTCAAGCAAAAGGCTCATATTCGGCTTCGATCATTCACCCATATAATGTAGTTTCAATTACTTGTGTCTATTTCATAAAACATTTATAAAACTGCATGTATTCTCATCCCAAAATATTAGATTTTAAAAGTGAGACTATAACTCACTTTCACAGATTTTTACTTCGTCGAGAAGTAAGACTTGGCCACTGGTCGATTCACGAACCTATAACAAATATGTACATATATATCAAAGTATGTTCAAAATATATTTACAACATTTTTTAATAAGTTTTAATGTTTTAAATATTTTCAGTCAGATGTCCTCGTTAGTAACCTACAACTAGTTGTCCATAGTTAGATGTACAGAAATAAATTGATATATATTATCTTGACCCAATCCACGACCAAGTGTATACACGTCTCAGGCTAGATCACAACTCAAAGTATATATATTTTTGGAATCAACCTCAACCCTGTATAGCTAACTCCAACATTACTGCATATAGAGTGTCTATGGTTGTTCCAAATAATATATATAGATGGGTCGATATGATATGTCAAAACATTTGCATACATGTCTATGGTATCCCAAGATTACATAATATATTAGAATACATATATAATACAATATAAGTTAGCTAGGATATGATTTGTATAGATTTGTTACCAATTTTCACGTAGCTACAACAAGTAAAAATATCCAATCTTGTTTTAGCCATAACTTCTTCGTTTTAAATCCGTTTTGAGTGAATCCAATTGCTATGGTTTCATATTGAACTTAAGTTTATGAATCTATACAGAAAAAGTATAAGTTTATAGTCAAAAATACAGGTTACAAGTCGTTTTTGTAAAGGTAGTCATTTTAGTCGAAAGAACGACGTGTAGATGACCATTTTGGAAAACATACTTCCATTTTGAGTTTAATCATGATTTTTGGATATAGTTTCATGTTCGTAAGAAAAATCATTTTCCCAGAAGAACAACTTTTAAATCAAAGTTTATCATAGTTTTTAATTAACTAACCCAAAACAGCCCGCGGTGTTACTACAACGGCGTATATCCAGTTTTACGGTGTTTTTCGTGTTTTTAGCTTTTAAATCATTAAGTTAGCATATCATATAGATATAGAAAATGTGTTTAGATGATTTTAAAATTCAATTTAGAAGGATTAACTTTTGTTTGCGAACAAGTTTAGAATTAACTAAACTATGTTCTAGTGATTACAAGTTTAAACCTTCGAATAAGGTAGTTTTATATATATGAATCAAATGATGTTATGAACATCATTACTCCCTCAGGTTTTGTGGATAAACCTACTGGAAATGAGAAAAATATATCTAGCTTCAAAGGATCTTTGGATGGCTTGAAAGTTCTTGAAGCAGAATCATGACACGAAAACAAGTTCAAGTAAGATTTCCACTTGAAATAAGATTGTTATAGTTATAGAAATTGAATCAAAGTTTGAATATGAGTATTACCTTGTATTATAAAGATATCTTACTGTAAATAAGAAAGATTTCTTGAGGTTGGATGATCACTTTACAAGATTGGAAGTAAGCTAGCAAACTTGGAAGTATTCTTGATTTTATGAAACTAGAACTTATAGAATTTATGAAGAACACTTAGAACTTAAAGATAGAACTTGAGAGAGATCAATTTGATGAAGAAAGTTGATGAATGAAAGTGTTTGTAGGTGTTTTTGGTTGTTGGTATATGGATTAGATATAAAGGATGTGTAATTTTGTTTACATGTAAATAAGTCATGAATTATTACTAATATTTTTGTAATTTTATGAGATATTTCATACTAGTTGCCAAATGATGGTTCCCACATGTGTTAGGTGACTCACATGGGCTGCTAAGAGCTGATCATTGGAGTGTATATACCAATAGTACATACATCTAAAAGCTGTGTATTGTACGAGTACGAATACGAGTGTATACGAGTAGAATTGTTGATGAAACTGAACGAGGATGTAATTGTAAGCATTTTTGTTAAGTAGAAGTATTTTGATAAGTGTCTTGAAGTCTTTAAAAAGTGTATAAATACATATTAAAACACTACATGTATATAGATTTTAACTGAGTCGTTAAGTCATCGTTAGTCGTTACATGTAAATGTTGTTTTGAAGCCTTTAGATTAACGATCCTGTTAAGTGTTGTTAACCCATTGTTTATTATATCAAATGAGATGTTAAATTATTACATTATCATGATATTATGTCATATTAATATATCTTAATATGATATATATACAATTAAATGTCGTTACAACGATAATCGTTACATATATGTCTCGTTTCGAAATCATTAAGTTAGTAGTCTTGTTTTTACATATGTAGTTCATTGTTAATATACTTAATGATATGTTTACTTATCATAATACCATGTTAACTATATATATATATCCATATATATGACATCATATAGTTTTTACAAGTTTTAACGTTCGTGAATCACCGGTCAACTTGGGTGGTCAATTGTCTATATAAAACCTATTTCAATTAATCAAGTCTTAACAAGTTTGATTGCTTAACATGTTGGAAACACTTAATCATATAAATATCAATTTCATTTAATATATATAAACATGGAAAAGTTCGGGTCACTACAGTACCTACCCGTTAAATAAATTTCGTCCCGAAATTTTAAGCAGTTGGAGGTGTTGACGTATCTTCTAGAAATAAGTGCGGGTATTTCTTCTTCATTTGATCTTCTAGTTCCCAGGTGAACTCGGGTCCTCTACGAGCATTCCATCGAACCTTAACAATTGGTATCTTGTTTTGCTTGAGCCTTTTAACCTCAGGATCCATTATCTCGACGGGTTCTTCAATGAATTGTAGTTTTTCATTGATTTTAATTTCGTCTAAAGGAATAGTGAGATCTTCTTTAGCTAAGCACTTCTTCATATTCGAGATGTGAAAGGTATTATGTACATTGGAGAGTTGTTGAGGTAATTCAAGTCGGTAGGCTACTGGTCCGACACGATCTAAAATCTTGAATGGTCCAATGTATCTTGGATTTAGTTTTCCCCGTTTACCAAATCAAACAATGCCTTTCCAAGGCGAAATCTTAAGCATGCCCATCTCCCCAATTTCAAATTCTATATCTTTCCTTTTAAGGTCCGCGTAGCTCGTTTGTCGACTCTGAGCGGTTTTCAACCGTTGTTGAATTTGGATAATTTTCTTTGTAGTTTTTTGGATTATCTCCAGTCCCGTAATCTGTCTATCCCCCAATTCATTCTAACAAATTGGAGATCTGCACTTTCTACCATAAAGTGCTTCGAACGGTGCCATTTCGATACTCGAGTGGTAACTGTTGTTGTAGGAAAATTCTGCTAATGGTAGATGTCGATCCCAACCGTTTCCAAAATCAATAACACATGCTCATAGCATGTCTTCAAAAGTCTGTATCGTCCTTTCGCTCTGCCCATCGGTTTGTGGATAATAGACAGTACTCATGTCTAGACGAGTTCCCAATGCTTGTTGTAATGTCTACCAAAACCATGAAACAAACCTGCCATCCCTATCAGAGATAATAGAGATTGGTATTCCATGTCTGGAGATGACTTCCTTCAAATACAGTCGTGCTAACTTCTCCATCTTGTCATATTCTCTTATTGGCAGGAAGTGTGATGATTTGGTGAGACGATCAACTATTACCCAAATAGTATCAAAACCAGTTGCAGTCCTTGGTAATTTAGTGATGAAATCCATGGTAATGTTTTCCCATTTCTATTCCGGGATTTCGGGTTGTTGAAGTAGACCTGATGGTTTCTGATGCTCAGCTTTGACCTTAGAACACGTCAAACATTCCCCTACGTATTTAGCAACATCGGCTTTCATACCTGGCCACCAAAAATGTTTCTTGAGATCTTTGTACATTTTCCCCGTTCCAGGATGTATTGAGTATCTAGTTTTATGAGCTTCTCTAAGTACCATTTCTCTCATATCTCCAAATTTTGGTACCCAAATTCTTTCAGCCCTATACCGGGATCCGTCTTCCCGAATATTAAGATGCTTCTCCGATCCTTTGGGTATTTCATCCTTTAAATTTCCCTCTTTTAAAACTCCTTGTTGCGCCTCCTTTATTTGAGTAGTAAGGTTATTGTGAATCATTATATTCATAGCTTTTACTCGAATGGGTTCTCTGTCCTTTCTACTCAAAGCGTCGGCTACCACATTCGCCTTCCCCGGGTGGTAACGAATCTCAAAGTCGTAATCATTCAACAATTCAAACCACCTGCGCTGCCTCATGTTCAGTTGTTTCTGATTAAATATATGTTGAAGACTTTTGTGGTCGGTATATATAATACTTTTGACCCCATATAAGTAGTGCCTCCAAGTCTTTAATGCAAAAACAACAACGCCTAATTCCAAATCGTGTGTCGTATAATTTTGCTCGTGAATCTTCAATTGTCTAGACGCATAAGCAATTACCTTCGTTTATTGCATTAATACACAACCGAGGCCTTGCTTCGAGGCATCACAATATATCACAAAATCATCATTCCCTTCAGGCAATTACAATATAGGTGCCGTAGTTAACTTTTTCTTCAACAATCGAAACGCTTTTTCTTGTTCATCCTTCCATTCAAATTTCTTCCCTTTATGCGTTAATGCAGTCAAGGGTTTTGCTATTTTGGAAAAATCTTGGATGAATCTTCTGTAGTAACCAGCCAGTCCTAAAAATTGGCGTATATGCTTCGGAGTTTTAGGGGTTTCCCACTTTTCAACGGTCTCAATCTTTGCCGGATCCACCTGAATACCTTCTTTGTTCACTATGTGACCGAGGAATTGAACTTCTTCCAATCAAAATGCACACTTTGAAAACTTAGCATGCAGTTTTTCTTTCCTCAATAACTCTAGCACTTTTCTCAAATGTTCTTCATGCTCTTGATCATTCTTTGAGTAGATAAGTAGGTCATCAATGAAAACAATGACAAACTTGTCGAGATATGGCCCACACACACGGTTCATGAGGTCCATGAACACAGCTGGTGTGTTAGTCAATCCAAACGGCATAACCATAAACTCGTAATGACCGTAACGCGTTCTGAAAGCAGTCTTCGGAATATCGTCCTCCTTCACCCGCATTTGATGATACCCAGAACGTAAATCAATCTTAGAATAAACTGACGAGCCATGTAATTGATCAAATAAGTCTTCGATTCTCGGTAGTGGGTAACGGTTCTTGATGGTAAGTTTGTTCAACTCTCGGTAGTCGATACACAACCTGAATGTACCATCCTTCTTTTTGACAAACAAAACAGGAGCTCCCCATGGTGATGTACTTGGTCGTATGAAACCACGCTCTAGAAGTTCTTGTAATTGACTTTGAAGTTCCTTCATTTTGCTGGGTGCGAGTCTGTATGGAGCACGAGCTAATGGTGCAGCTCCCGGTACAAGATCTATTTGAAATTCAACGGATCGGTGTGGAGGTAATCCCGGTAATTCTTTCAGAAATACATCGAGAAATTCTTTTGCGATGGGAACATCATTGATGCTCTTTTCTTCAGTTTGTACTTTCTCGACGTGTGCTAGAACAGCATAGCAACCCTTTCTTATTAACTTTTGTGCCTTCAAATTACTAATAAGATTTAGCTTCGCGTTGATCTTTTCTCCGTACACCATTAAGGGTTTTCCTTCTTCTCGTACAATGCGAATTACATTTTTGTAACATACGATCTCTGCTTTCACCTCTTTCAACCAGTCCATGCCGATTATCACATCAAAACTCCCTAACTCTACTGGTATCAAATAAATCTTAAATGTTTCGCTAACCAGTTTAATTTCTTGATTCCGACATATATTATCTGCTGCAATTAATTTACCGTTTGCTAATTCTAGTATAAACTTATTATCCAAAGGCGTTAATGGACAACTTAATTTAGCACAAAAATCCTTACTCATATAGCTTCTATCCGCACCCGAATCAAATAAAACATAAGCAGATGTATTGTCAATAAGAAATGTACCCGTAACAAGCTCCGGGTCTTCCTGCGCTTCAACCGCATTAATGTTGAAGACTCTTCCTCGGCCTTGACCATTATTATCCCCCTGATTTGGACACATATTTTTGTAATGGCCCTTCTTCCCGCATCCGAAATAGGTAATGTCTGCATAACTTGTTCCGGCATTATTTGTTCCCTTAGCCATTGATCCGTAGATTTTGCACTTTGTCGCACCATGGTCCTTTCTATTACACTTAGTACACATTGCTGTACAGAGCCCAGTTGGATGGTATCCTTCACATCTCTGGCAGAATTTCTGCCTCTTATTGTTATTGTTGGGATTGTTGTTGTTGCGGTTGTTATTGTTGTTGAAACGGTTGTCGTAGTTGTTGCTGGGGTGGTTGTTGTTGTTGTTGCGTTTGTTGTTGCGAAAATTGGTGCGATTGTAGTTATGATTGTTGGGTTGATTATCGAAATTGTGACCCTTGTCACTGGTTTCTTCCCATTTCCTCTTGACTTGTTTCGTATTGGCTTCTTCGGCCGCTCGTTCTTTAATCCTTTACTCAATTTAATTTATAAGTTTATGAGCCATTCGACTTGCCTTTTATATGGAGGCGGGCTCGTGTGAACTTATATCCTCTTGGATCCTTTTCGGTAACCCTTTTACAAATGCGTCGATTTTCTCTTCTTCATCTTCAAACGCTCCCGGACACAATAGGCACAACTTTGTGAATCGTCGTTCGTACGTGGTAATATCAAACCCTTGTGTTTGTAACCCTCTAAGCTCTACCTTGAGCTTATTGATCTCGTTTCTGAGACGGTACTGCTCGTTCATTAAGTGTTTGAATGCCGACCACGGTAGTGCGTAAGCAGCATCTTGTCCCACTTGTTCGAGATAGGTATTCCACCATGTTAACGCAGTACCTGTGAAGGTATGCATGGCGTACTTTACCTTATCTTCCTCAGCACATTTGCTTATAGCAAACACAGATTCGACCTTTTCGGTCCATCGTTTCAGTCCGACTGGTCCTTCAGTTCCATCGAATTCCAGAGGTTTACAGGCAGTGAAAGCCTTGTAGGAGCATCCTACACGGTTTCCTGTGTAGTTAACTCCACTGCTAGACCCTGAGTTATTATTTTTTTGCATTGCAGCCTGTACTGCGGCTATATTTGCTGCAAGGAAAGTACGGAAGTCTTCCTCACTCATGTTCAAGTTCTGACGAGTAGTCGGTGCCATTTCCTTCAAAAATAGCCAAAAGAATTAAGTTAATCATATAGAATATTAAGAGTAGTCAATAGTATTCTGGAGCATAATATGAACTCAATTATAAAAGCTTTTTCTTCATATTATCGTTTTATAAGTTTTAATTCGGGTAATACCTACCCGTTAAGTTCATACTTAGTAGCTAACATACAATTCAACTACTACAATTCTATATGAAAAATTATAATAATATTTCACATTCAAACTTTTATACAATATTTTGCAAACTTACAATACCGCTATTTTACATATAGCATGAAATATAGCACATAAAAACTCTGATACAAAACAGTTGCGAAGACAATTCTAGTTAATATGCAAGTCGTTCAACAAAGGCAATAAAGACACGTAATTCATACGTCCAGAAACAAGTCATGCATTCTGGTTTTACTATGACTACTTCCCATCCTTGGTCTTGTGGAACATAAACGTTGTGACCGTTGACAAGACAGCATGTTGTAATGTCATCAAAAGGACGAGGGTTTCGTAATGTCCAACAGCCCCGTAATAATCTAAAAACCTTGTTTCTCATCTCAACTATTGAGTCCATCACTTGTGGGAATGTTTTATTTAAAAGTTGCAACCCAATGTTCTTTTTCTCAATTTGATGAGAAGCGAACATTATTAACCCGTAAGCATAACATGCTTCTTTATGTTGCATGTTAGAAGCTCTTTCTAACTCACGAAATCCTATGTTGGGATATGTTGAGTCAAAATAGGTTCTTAACCCGTAGCGTAAAATTGCATTTGGGTTCCCCGCATTTAACGCTTTAAAGAAAACACGGCGTAACTTACGGTCTCCCCAATGTGATATACTCCACCAATCAAAGGAAAGCCTTTTATAAACTAAGGCATTTCTGGAAAGTCTTTTAAATGTTTGACAAGTTAATTTCGCCATAACTAAATGTGCTGATGAATTCTGACAGACTCTAGACAAGATTTCCTCAATCATATCCTCTGGTAGGTCTTCTAAAATATTCGGTTGTCTACCCTTAACGTCCATTTTGTTTTTATACTGTAAAATAGACAAGGATTAGATTCGTAAAAAATAATTAACAAACAATACAAGCAATTTTTACATAGAACATAAAAGTACAAGCACACTATATTACATATATTACACAACATGATTACAACTCTTTAATCCGACTCACTTGTTTCTTCTTCTTCGGACTTGGTTCGTTTTGCTAATTTCCTAGGGATATATGATGCTCCCCTAATACGAGCTGTCGTTTTCCACAATGGTTTAGAAAAATCTGGTGGTTTAGAGGTTCCCGGGTCATTGTTACATTTTAGGAAATACCGATGTTGCCGATACATATAAAGTTCATCGGGGTTGGAATCGGGTTTCTCTATTTTTATACCTTTTCCCTTATTATTTTATTTCGCTTTATTAAATTGGGTCGAGCTAATTTCTATAACATCATCGGAATCCTCATCGGGATCCGATTCATCAGAAAATTGATAATCTTCCCAATATTTTGCTTCCTCGGCGGAAACACCATTGACCATTATTAACTTTGGTCCGTTGGTTGAGGATTTTCTTTTATTTAATCGATTTACTATAGGCATCAATATTTCTTTTTCCGGAACCTCTTCTTCTTCCGGTTCCTCCTCTTCTGATTCCTCTTCTTTCGGTTCCTCTTCTTCCGGTTCCTCTTCGGGAATTTGTGAATCTTCCCAAATTATATTCGACTCTTCATTATTATTAGGTGAGTCGATGGGATTTGTACTAGTGGTAGACATATATCACACAATATCAAACACATTAAGAGGTTAATATATCACATAATATTTACATGTTAATAATATATAATTTTCAACAAAAGTGTTAAGCAATCATTTTTAAAGAAAAAACGGTCGAAGTCCAGACTCACTAATGTATCCTAACAAACTCGATAAGACACACTAATGCAAATTTCTGGTTCTCTAAGACCAACGCTCGGATACCAACTGAAATGTCCCGTTCATATTGATTATAAACGTTCCATATTAATTGATTTCGTCGCGAGGTTTTGACCTCTATATGAGACGTTTTTCAAAGACTGCATTCGATTTTAAAACAAACCATAACCTTTAAAATATTACGATGATTATCAAATAATGATAATCTAAAATATAGCGTTTTTCACACGACCATTACATAATGGTTTACAATAATATTACACATGAACATAAGTCTTCGAATGCAGTTTTTAAACAATATTATACAAGCATGGACTCCAAATCTTGTCCTTAATTTAGTATGCAACAGCGGAAGCTCTTAATAATCACCTGAGAATAAACATGCTTAAAACGTCAACAAAATTGTTGGTGAGTTATAGGTTTAACCTACATATTATTAAATCATAATAATAGACCACAAGATTTCATTTTTATAACACATCTCTTATCAGGCATTTCGCAAACTGCATAGAGATAAAAATTATTCATATGTTGAACACCTGGTAACCGACATTAACTTAATGCATAGAATATCCCCAAAACAGAACCTCTCGTCTGTATAATAATCTCGAAGTACTAAACCATCCATAACTTGAATGGGAGTTGTTAAGCCCAATAGATCTATCTTTAGGATTCTTGTCAATTAGTAGATCGGTTTACTAATTCTTAGGTTACCAAGCAAAAGGGGCATATTCGGCTTCGATCATTCACCCATATAATGTAGTTTCAATTACTTGTGTCTATTTCATAAAACATTTATAAAACTGCATGTATTCTCATCCCAAAATATTAGATTTTAAAAGTGAGACTATAACTCACTTTCACAGATTTTTACTTCGTCGGGAAGTAAGACTTGGTCACTGGTCGATTCACGAACCTATAACAAATATGTACATATATATCAAAGTATGTTAAAAATATATTTACAACATTTTTTAATACGTTTTAATGTTTTAAATATTTTCAGTCAGCTGTGCTCGTTAGTAACCTACAACTAGTTGTCCATAGTTAGATGTACATAAATAAATTAATATATATTATCTTGACCCAATCCACGACCCAGTGTATACACGTCTCAGGCTAGATCACAACTCAAAGTATATATATTTTTGGAATCAACCTCAACCCTTTATAGCTAACTCCAACATTACTGCATAAAGAGTGTCTATGGTTGTTCCAAATAATATATATGATATGTCAAAACATTTGCATACGTGTCTATGGTATCCTAAGATTACATAATATATTAGAATACATGTATAATACAATATAAGTTAGCTAGGATATGATTTGTATATATTTGTTACCAATTTTCACGTAGCTACAACAAGTAAAAATATCCAATCTTGTTTTAGCCATAACTTCTTCGTTTTAAATCCGTTTTGAGTGAATCCAATTGCTATGGTTTCATATTGAACTTAATTTTATGAATCTATACAGAAAAAGTATAAGTTTATAGTCATAAATACAGGTTACAAGTTGTTTTTGTAAAGGTAGTCATTTCAGTCAATAGAACGACGTCTAGATGACCATTTTGGAAAACATACTTCCATTTTGAGTTTAATCATGATTTTTGGATATAGTTTCATGTTCATAAGAAAAATCATTTTCCCAGAAGAAAAACTTTTAAATCAAAGTTTATCATAGTTTTTATTTAACTAACCCAAAACAGCCCGTGGTGTTACTACAACGGCGTATATCCAGTTTTACGGTATTTTTCGTGTTTTCAGGTTTTAAATCATTAAGTTAGCATATCATATAGATATAGAACAATTGTTTAGTTTATTTTAAAAGTCAAGTTAGAAGGATTAACTTTTGTTTGCGAACAAGTTTAGAATTAACTAAACTATGTTCTAGTGATTACAAGTTCAAACCTTCGAATAAGGTAGTTTTATATATATGAATCGAATGATGTTATGAACATCATTACTACCTTAGGTTTTGTGGATAAACCTACTGGAAATGTGAAAAATATATCTAGCTTCAAAGGATCCTTGGATGGCTTGAAAGTTCTTGAAGCAGAATCATGACACGAAAACAAGTTCAAGTAAGATTTCCACTTGAAATAAGATTGTTATAGTTATAGAAATTGAATCAAAGTTTGAATATGAGTATTACCTTATATTAGAAAGATATCTTACTGTAAATAAGAAAGATTTCTTGAGGTTGGATGATCACTTTACAAGATTGGAAGTAAGCTTGCAAACTTGGAAGTATTCTTGATTTTATGAAACTAGAACTTATAGAATTTATGAAGAACACTTAGAACTTGAAGATAGAACTTGAGAGAGATCAATTTGATGAAGAAAATTGATGAATGAAAGTGTTTGTAGGTGTTTTTGGTCGTTGGTATATGGATTAGATATAAAGGATGTGTAATTTTGTTTACATGTAAATAAGTCATGAATGATTACTAATATTTTTGTAATTTTATGAGATATTTCATGCTAGTTGCCAAATGATGGTTTCCACATGTGTTAGGTGACTCACATGGGCTGCTAAGAGCTGATCATTGGAGTGTATATACCAATAGTACATACATCTAAAAGCTGTGTATTGTACGAGTACGAATACGGGTGTGTACGAGTAGAATTGTTGATGAAACTGAACGAGGATGTAATTGTAAGCATTTTTGTTAAGTAGAAGTATTTTGATAAGTGTCTTGAAGTCTTTAAAAACTGTATAAATACATATTAAAACACTACATGTATATACATTTTAACTGAGTCGTTAAGTCATCGTTAGTCGTTACATGTAAATGTTGTTTTGAAGCCTTTAGGTTAACGATCCTGTTAAGTATTGTTAACCCATTGTTTATTATATCAAATGAGATGTTAAATTATTACATTATCATGATATTATGATATATTAATATATCTTAATATGATATATATACAATTAAATGTCGTTACAACGATAATCGTTACATATATGTCTCGTTTCGAAATCATTAAGTTAGTAGTCTTGTTTTTACATATGTAGTTCATTGTTAATATACTTAATGATATGTTTACTTATCATAATACCATGTTAACTATATATATATATATATATATATATATATATATATATATATATATATATATATATATATATATATATATATATATATATATATATATATCCATATATATGACATCATATAGTTTTTACAAGTTTTAACGTTCGTGAATCACCGGGTGGTCAATTGTCTATATAAAACCTATTTCAATTAATCAAGTCTTAACAAGTTTGATTGCTTAACATGTTGGAAACACTTAATCATATAAATATCAATTTCATTTAATATATATAAACATGAAAAAGTTCGGGTCACTACAGATTGATTCAAAACATTAACATCGTTGTTAACACCCTCAGAACCGAAGAATGCATGCCAAATCCACGTATCATATGAAGCAACGGATTCAAGAACGATGGTTGGGTGACCTTGATGACCACTTGTATATTTACCTTTCCAAGCAATTAGACAATTCTTTCACTGCCAATGCCTACAGTCAATGCTTCCTAGCATTCCTTTATAACCATTTTTTTCTTCATGAGCGCTATATAAATGAATTATATTAGTACCCGTTTGTTTCCTCAAATATTCATCAACATAAAGTTCCAAAATACATTTAAAAAACATATTAAGACATAGTATTGATGTACCTTCGTCCATTTGTAAATATTCGTCAAACATGTCCGCTGTTGTACTATAAGCCAATTGACGTAACGCAGATGTATACTTTTGTATCATAGTGAAACCTTGTCGACCAAGGGCATCATTTTTTTTGTTTAAAAAATTCGAAATGCTTTGGTAAAGCTTCTACATCGTAATTACTTATATCATTGACGATGGGCAAAATTAGTGCTTTACTCATTCTAAAACGTCTTCTAAATTTTTTTCGGGATATATTAGATTCTCTTGAAAGTAGTGCTTGTGTAAAGTTTCGGCTGCAAGTTCACGATCTCTATGAATGTAATTTCGAGACCGTGGAACTTGTTCGATTCAGCCTCTTCAGCTTCTAATTCTTCGGCCATTGCTCTTAAAATATCCAAATCGTCTTCCTCATCCGAATCCTAAATATCAAAAAAAAAAAAATTAAACAAATCCTTTGCCGATGAATTTTTTTTATAAGAAGTATAGAATTAATAAGATAATATTGAAAGAAATGTGTAGAAAAAATGATATGAAAAATATGGTATTTATAAAAGAGACAAAAAAGGTTAAACAGCTATATAGCCGTTTGAAAAACCACGGGACACACCACCATTCGCAATACACAAAGCAATTCTGCAACATACCTGTGTGATGAACCCATCGCGCCACTGGAAAAGTTCAACCATTACGCCGCAATAAGGCACGATGGTGGCATGATGGACCAAAAAATGTGGCGATCGCGCTGCATTACAAGCGGTCTTATATACAATAACAAGTTTCTAAATGCATTACTCAACTATAAAAATCTTCTTCCATAATCTAGAGAATTCGCAAGTATTAAACTACTTAATA
Organism: Rutidosis leptorrhynchoides; assembly: GCF_046630445.1. NCBI lineage: Eukaryota > Viridiplantae > Streptophyta > Magnoliopsida > Asterales > Asteraceae > Rutidosis > Rutidosis leptorrhynchoides. Next base: position 189,968,850 of record NC_092333.1, read on the forward strand.
AAATAAGCAAGCATACTATAGTATCATTACTTATATTCTCTAGTAAAAGATACATAAAAACTTCAAAATAATTTCAATTCGGATTTTGGTAACCTGGGTTAATAAGAATAATTATAATAGAACTCAAAACTAAACGGTCATAATAATAATTTTACTTCATGGCAATGATAACTCACTGACGTAATGCTTAAACCTGTAATAGGACCCCTAAAATACCTAAGTTAATAATAAAAATTATAATAGGACTTAAAACTAAACGGTCCTAATAACAATTGTAACTCATGGACATGATAAACCATTGACGTAATGCTTGATTATTGTAATAAGACCACTGAAATAGACCGTCATATTAATTCCGTTTTTAGGACCTTAGGTTAATAATAACGATTAAAATTGTAATTCATGCCCACTATAACCCAATGACGTAATGCTTGATTATTATAATAAGGCCTCTGAATTAAACCGTCCTAAAAATTGCATTTTAAGACCCAAAGTTAATAATAACAATTACAAATGTAATTCATGACCTTGATAACCCAGTGACGTAATGCTTGATTATTTTAATAGGACCCCTGAAATAAATCATCCTATTAATTCAGTTTTTTAGGACCCTACGTTTATAATAACGATTAGATTGGTCATGATAATCTATCAAATCCATTTTTAGGAATCTTTGTTATTATAATAGGACCGCTAAAAAGACAGTGTCATAATAAGTGGTTTTTTCGATGCTAGTTTTGCAGGGTCCCAGAAAAAGAGTCCTAAAACGCCATTTTTTTGTAGTGATTCCATACCCCTGACAACTTAAGTGGAGCGAAAAACTCCCATCCTATAAGCTAGACAAAAAATTCTTAGAAGCATTACTAAAAATACCTAGCCGTAGGTACCTTAGAAGACTCGTCTCCACTAAGGGTAAAGTTCTAGAAGTTAGCATTTTCCCACTAAGTGCAGAATGTTCGGCATTCAATCCATTAAAAATTCATTACCTGAAAAATTAGGAGATACCGAAAGATTTACACTACCATGTTCCATCTACCAATCATGAGAAATTCGTGGCTTTAGCAGATTTAGGAGCATGCATTAACCTTATGCCTTACTCTCTTTCTAAGAGATTAGAGTTGAAAAACCTCCAACCAACTAAGCTGAAAATTCAGCTAGCCAATCAAAACATTTAGTATCCAAATGATCTAGTAGAGAATGTTTTGGTTAAGGTGGGTAAATTCTTGTATCCTACTAATTTCGTAGTTATGACTTATGGGTATTCATGAAGACATTAGTATCCCTATGGTTTTAGCAACACCCTGTATGAACATCGCTAGGGCAGTCATTGATGGTTGCAGTCAAACCATATTAATTAGGTCAAACATAGAGTGTGTAACATTTAGAATAGAGCATCCTTGGGACAACAATCTAGAACAGGCAGAACTCTACACTATTTCCATTGACATGATTACTTCTGATGATGATACAGATCTGCACACCAGGAGAGCAATATTTGTGTCAGACACTGAATCTGAAGAAGAGCATGATCTAAAAGATGCAGAATGGACCCCTGATATGGATGAAGAATATGGATGAAGAATAAGTCGAGGAAGAGATTGAAATGAAAGAAGATGATGAAAACCTAGAAACGCAGTTAATAACCCGACATCAGAAGATCTAATGCAATTTAAAGTGAAAAATGTCATAACCAGGAATCAATCAAATTGATTTAACTCCAGTTATTGTTTTAACATGAGTGATAGATATGCTCGAGCAATGGAGTTCCTTCTCATAAAATATATTTGGGAAGACTCCGAAATCTTTAAACCTCAAAGCTCTAGGCGAACTCACGGAAAGACTCAAGGAATCCGATATTGAATAAGAAAAGAACGAGAATTTTCTGAATCAGAAATCTGAGTACAACCGAAGATGATTAAAAGAATCATGATCACAAGGGAAGTAACTTATCAACCTTTAAAAAGGAGGATCGTCAAACGAAGATTTCTAAGAAATCAAGGATATAAAAATCGATACTATACCTCCTTTGGAAAGTTCACCAGAGTATGAAGATTTCATTCTCCCCTACTGAAAGGACCCGTTCATATACATTATAAACGATTCACAATAGTTGATTACATTGCGAGGTATTTGACCTCTATATGATACATTTTACAAACATTGCATTCGTTTTTAAAAGACAATCTTTCTTTACATCGAAAATTGACAGGCATGCATACCATTTCATAATATCCACTATCCAACTATAAATTAATTTAATAATAATCTTTGATGAAATCAATGACTCGAATGCAACGTTCTTCGAAATATGCTATGAAAGACTCCAAGTAATATCTTTAAAATGAGCAAATGCACAGCGAAAGATTTCTTTAACACCTGAGAATAAACATGCTTTAAAGTGTCAACCAAAAGGTTGGTGAGTTCATTAGTTTATCATAATCATTTATTTCCATCATTTTAATAGACCACAAGAATTTCATTTCCAGTTCTCATAAATATACGTCCCATGCATAGAGACAAAAATAATCATTCATATGGTGAACACCTGGTAACCGACATTAACAATATGCATATAAGAATATCCCCTATCATTCCGGGATCCTCCTTCGGACATGATATAAATTTCGAAGTACTAAAGCATCCGGTACTTTGGATGGGGTTTGTTAGGCCCAATAGATCTATCTTTAGGATTCGCGTCAATTAGGGTGTCTGTTCCCTAATTCTTAGATTACCAGACTTTAATAAAAAGGGGCATATTCGATTTCGATAATTCAACCATAGAATGTAGTTTCAATTACTTGTGTCTATTTCGTCAAACATTTATAAAAGCGCATGTATTCTCAGTCCCAAAAATATAAAGGGTAAAAAGGCAAATGAAACTCACCATACTGTATTTCGTAGTAAAAATACATATAACGTCATTGAACAAGTGCAAGGTTGGCCTCGGATTCACGAACCTATATTAATTATATATATTTATATGTTGGTCAATATTTGTATAGCAATTTAGGTCAGGTCATAGTGTAATCCTATCCTATAGCTCGAGTCTGACTCTACAGTATAGTAACATGTTATATTACTCATGCTCAATTAAGATTCTAGTAAAAGGTGACGTGTAAAACAACGTGACACAAATGGTTTCATAATCATAAAATAGTATTTTAGGTTTTTTTTTTTTTTTTTTTTTTTTTTTAGAGAAAATCAACACAAAAAGTTAACTAAAAAGTTAATAGGAAAAGTCAAAGTTCAAAGTCAAAAGTCAAAGGTTAAAGTCAAAAGTCAAAGGTCAAAGTAAAAATGAGGTCGCATGCAAATATATAATAACTTATACAAAAATGATTTTCGGTCAAACATGACTAAACGGGCCACTTCAGCTATTTTTAGAAAAATTATCGGAACTCCGATTGATAAACGGCCAAAGATAAAAGTTACACATTACCAAAAAGATTAAGCATAAATATTACAGAAGTAAACTAAACCTAGACAACTCGTAGTTGCCAACGCGTTTTCGGCGTTTCAAAGTTAATTTTTCAGCTTTAATAAATTTACAAAAGTGACCGAGTAGCCTACTTTGGAGATTTTTAGAAAATTCCTCAAAACTCGTATTGACAAACGGTCAAAGCCTGCAAATTCTCGTTACCACAAAGATATAACATGATTTTTGGCAAGAGTAAACACATATCAGGCAGACCATGACAACTGATACAAAACTGACATTTTTAAATAAAAAAATTTCAGCTCTTTTTAGAATTTTAAAATGTGACCAAACCGTCAACTTTGATGATTTTTAGAAAAATCGTCGAGACTCGAATTGACAAACGGCCAGAGTCGTTTGTTAGACCTTACAGCAAAGAATTCAGTGGTATTTTTTTTATATATGAAACAACGCAGATCAGCGAGAATTTCAGTTCCCGTTTCGACATTTCATCAAAATTTGCAAAACTTCTTTTGTCCATAACTTGACAACCGTTTAACGAAACGAGACGTGCTTTATATGAAAATTCATCTACTCGACGAGTAGAATCCAAATAACCACTTTTTATAACCCAGAAAATTAGTTCACTAATTATCATCAGCAATTTTAATTACGAAATTAATTATGCAATTTGTTTATTTCATAACTTTCTAACCGTTACTTGGATTCAAGTGATTCTTAAACCAAAATTCAACTATTTTTCGCTAGCTTTCCAACGACATGCATATCTTATACCTTATCTCAATCGTATATGTAACTAATTCAGGAATCAACATAACCTATCTAATGGCAATATCAAAAGTACAAGCATGCATAATCCTATATACTCGAGCACTAGTCAGGGATACACTATTAGTATGTAAAAATTAAATTATGAGTACTCACATATCAATATTGAGATTCAATATTGCAGGAAAGGTACGTAAACGCAACGGAGATGATAAACACTATATTGACCTCAGGAGCATACCCATGAACCATACCCAATCACCTCCATAGCTATAACCCATAATTTCCTTAATCCTATCCCACTCGAAAAAACAACTTTGAAATCACTCGGACAGCACTCCGTCGTAATATTTTATGTATACTAATAATATCTTGAGATAATACTGAGTAAATATATATATGTAAATCGATTGAGAGAGTTTAGAGAAAACTATTTTCAAGTTTCTATGAAATAATGAAACCTATTGAATTCTATTTATAATAGATTTTTGAATTATTAAAGTGAATTATTAAAGTATGAATTATTAAAGTGAATTATTAAAGTATGAATTATTAAAGTGAATTATTAAAGTATGAATTATTAAAGTGAATTATTAAAGTATGAATTATTAAAGTGAATTATTAAAGTATGAATTATTAAAGTGAATTATTAAAGTATGAATTATTAAAGTTAAAGTAAACTAAAAATAAAGTAAAGGTAAAGTTTAAGTATAGTAAAAGTATAAAACTATGTACGTATAATACGCGTATAAATATATATAATATTAATTTAAATCGTTATATATGTTTAATAAAATAAAATATAAATATCGTTATCTTTATCATACTAGTTAAGTAATGAGTTGTCAAAAGTGGTTCTAGATATTTATAAAAGTTATATACGTTTTAATAATAAAGTTATTTTTAAACTGAAAACGTTTTTGTACGTTTGAAACTAAATAGATCAATCGAGTCTTTATGAGATTCAATCCTCCACTATCCTTTGTCTAGTTCTCAATGATTGACAATTTGTTCATATTTATAAATCACTTTACCATTTTTCGAATATTGTTAAAATGAAAAGATTTCTCAAATCAACGTGGGCCTTTCAACAGAGACTTGTAATCATAATTTAATATATCTGATAATTCAATCATTTGATCTTATCTTCTAATTCCATTGATAAACATTTTGAAACAGATACAATCATATAAAGTATTTAATCTAATATTTTGTTTACGTTTCAAGTTATAATATATATACACATATACATATATAATCATATTCGTTTAATGGTTCGTGAATCGTTGGAACTTGGTCGAGGTTGAATGAATGTATGAACATAGTTTATAATTCTTGAAATTTAACTTAACAAATATTGCTTATCGTGTCGGAAATATATAAAGATTAAAGTTTAAATTTGGTTGGAAATTTCCGGGTTGTCACAGTACCTACCCGTTAAAGAAATTTCGTCCCGAAATTTGAGTGGAAAGGTCGTGAATGATAATAAGTTTGTTTTCATGATGCATACGGGCTGAAAATTAGAGTTTTATCATCAGCGAATAATTTGGATAAACAATCCATTTATATGAAGAGTACGAATGAAGCTAACATAGAAGAGTGAAATGAGTAAGTGTAGATTCAACTTATCATTTGACGTAGATATGATTGATTCCCAGATTTTAAGGGATTTGAAGAAAATCTTCTTAATAAGATTTGACTCTCCGGTAATCAAAGGAATTAGGATCCGCTTTAAATGCGATCATCCATTTTAATTGTTCTGTCGGAGATTTTCTTATAAATTCACCTCCTTCATTTCCTTACAACTCACACCATCTGTTGATGCATTTTATGCAAGTCCCTAGACATCTACCCACATCCATTGCAGGTACAACAGTTTACAGGCCACCATGATTGCTCGTTATTATCCTATCCGTGTTTGTATGTGGTTACAGGAACTGCAGGAACGAGATTTAGATGTTTGACTATGTTAGACTTAGTCAGACGTACGAGTGAAGCCTCACTAGTACGGCTGACAGGCTCATACGCATGGTTGATGCTGAGCTAAGTCACAATTACAAACTAAATGATAAGACACGAGTGAGTGATCACCCGTACGGTTGATGAAGCCAACTCGTACGTGTGATGAATGAATCGTATGGGTGTGTCAACAGCAGGGGTATATAAAGTCTTATGTTCTTCATTTTAGGTTAAGCCTCTCATTTGTTACACACACTCAGATCTAGTGAGCTCCTTCGATTCTCTCTCAGTCCAAATCACCCAGGTGGTGAATAATAGCTCTAGGTGTTGATCTAATCACACTTGATTTAGTTGTGGTTTGACTAAATTAATCAAAAAAAAAAACTTAACCTATTCACTAGAGGGTTTGATTCACTTATTCTGCCATTGTGTGAGTTAAATCTGATGATTTCTAAGTTTCTAGTCATGTTTCATCACCTTCTATTCTTTCCCCCTCAACTCATATTTTAAAGTATTCATCAATATGCTCCATCCAGTTCTGATTCTCGATATACTTCTAACTTTCATATCGGTCATTCTTTTTTTTTTTTTCATCTACCGCCGGAAGAATCTATTTACTTCTACTATACTCTTGGGTTTATAGTGTTCCTAGTTCTCCCGTGTCTTTATATTGCTATATGCATCGATATATATGGTTTATAATTTCTGGTTTGTCGTTGGGCTTTATATGTTCCCTTATATTTTAAAGTCTCTGCTTCTGTCTTCTATAATCATTATCATTCACAGTTAATGCTCTCTTTTATTTGCTGCAATTTATACCCCAATTTCTATTTCGGAGTTTTGTCCTTTCGTTTCTTTTTCTTGCGATTAAGCACCGCTTGTAATGGTCCAGAATTCACAGATATGAATTTCGAAATGAACATTGTTAATGTTCTAGGAAGGAAATTGTGATGGCACGATCTTGACTTGTCAAATTACTAAAATACTTTGGAAAAGGCCGAATCATCAAGAAATATTTTCTTGATATTTTAGAGGTTAAATAGAATACAAGAGTCGTATAACATGGCACATGATGATGTTATGATTTGTGAATCATCACGTTCCATTTAGAAACTCAGCATGACTTACTGTAATATAATCACATTGATCAAGTGTCATTATATTATACTAATTCATGCTTCAGTTCCCAACACTACTTCAAAATATTCCTATTTTAAACTTGAATGTTTCAGAATTTAGAAACTAAAATACTTTCTTTTATGATGTAATACAGATAGCGCGAAGAGGTAAATGATTTCAAATAAGAAAAATTAAGAAAATATCTTCAGAAATATGGAGGATATTTATAATGAAAGATATGATGATATTTTAGAATTTCTAATATCAGAGGATGATGAAGAATATTGTCCGCAGGGGTTTAGAGTCAGGAGCAAGGTATTCGTTAATGACTTCAGCAGATACTGAATTATTTGGATCCTTTGAAGTCAGGTTCAGTCTTTGTAATTTGTCTACAGCCTCCTTCCTACTTTGCTCAATCCGTTTTCCAGTTCCAAGACTTCTCTTTTTCTGCGCTTTGCCAGCACACCTATTCATTATCATCAAACTTTTACTGTTAAGGTCGTTTATAGTTTTTTTTTTGCTGCTTCATCAGTATTTTTCCATTTTCGGAGAACCAATTCGTAGTTCGAAGTGTTTTTCAGAATCTTCACATTCAAATTAAGTCCAGAAGATAGACGTTATATATACACATATAACTGTTGGCGTAGACATGCTGCGAGATTTCAAAATACTGATTGCTAATTCCCAATGATTCGTATGAAAATTCTCATTACAAGATGCGAATGAGTAAATGATGGGGTTTCAATGAATAATTATAATGACTTTTTGGAGAGGCTAAAGTCAAAGGGTAATGAAGTTGTTGATACATCTGTTAATAATGTGGTGGAATGTAAAAGGTTCCCTGGTAACGATGGTGTATATCTCAAGGTTATAATAAGGTTAGTCTGACTGAAAAGTCGAAGTTGACTTGTTGGAGCTGTGACAAAACTGGCTACTTTGAATAGGAGTCGCAAAGTTATTTTTGCTAATAAATGCTAAAGAATCTGACGCGGATACGTTGTTTAAACTTTTACTTTGGTTTCAAGAGTTTTTCGGGTACATAACTGTGGGTAACATGTGGTTGGATCATCATCTCGATTGCTCATCATTCGAAGTGTCTTCAGAAATTTTCGAAGGGTTTGAACACAAATTGTAATCGTTAACATATATTTGATGTTCTAACACAGTTTTGAAGTCAAAATATAGCTTGTGAAAGATGTAAGGATCTAAGAGTGATGATTTTGGTCATATCTCAAGTTGAATTTTGAGATTTCAAAATCAGAATATGTAATTAAATTTTGAATGAGTATGGTTGTTTTGATTTCTATAAAAGAATGTATATTGTTGTGAAAGTAGGGAGTATAATGGATGATTTGCTGAATCAGATTCG